>NW_020449530.1:2284826-2417762 GCF_003343035.1 Apteryx rowi | reverse complement strand
TTTCTATATTATGTTCTTTCTATATTATGTTCTTTCTATATTATGTTCTTTCTATATTATGTTCTTTCTATATTATGTTCTTTCTATATTATGTTATGTGGCTCACAAGAGGCTGCATTTTCCACTCAGACCCCATAGGTGTAAATACTAGAAACTTAGATTTAGTTAAGTGTCAAGGGGTCTGATATTCTTTGGATGCGTTTAACAGACTTTATTACCTTTGCTGTCAATAAGTCAAATAAGCCCAAGTACCATTATGAAAACAGAGGAAATCCATAGAATTCATTACTTTCCCGACTTGTATACAAATAGACTTTTGTGTAGAGAGGAAAATTTCAGCACTTGTGTGCTGAAATTCCCAAAGTGATGGTTGAATTACCTATTATTGCTGTTTCATAGATTGTATATATACACAGAGTGTTTTCAGGTGCAATTTAAATTCAAACTGGTGCCTTTTAGTGAGAAGTAGAATGTATTTATTCAGTGAAAATTGAAACTGATCAGGTTTAATTTTGATTTGAATGGAGCTTCTGTATGACTTATATTCGTAAGCCAYGGGGAAGAGCGGATGATATGCAATTTTTACATGACTTTCAGCTAAATTACAGTTTTAAGTGCAAAACCTGAGATTCACAGACATCACTTAGTTTTGGCACAGTCAGTGCCAAAACTGAATTCTTAAATCAATGAATATTTTAAATAATATAAATCTAATAGTTTTTTGTCTGCCAGATAGAATCTCACTGACTTTGGCTCATTTGCCCAAGTTCTGTGAATGTGAAGTACTTGTTACTGCTAATAAGTGTTTTGATGTAGTAGTCCTGTGCAGAGCTTTCAAACACAATTCTCTACAGTTTTCTTTGAAGAAAGTTGTTGGTTGTTATCAGTTAAATATGATAAACTTATTGCTTAAATCAGAAATGGAGAAATTCTGAATTCCTGGGAAGTTTAGGAGGGACTGTGTTGAAGTTAGTTCCTTAATTTGGTTTTTGGTTTTACATTGTGACCAAAAGAGAAACAGAGAAGTTTTTCTATCTCCCCCTCCCCTCCCCCCACCATGGAACACTTGTTCTTTAAGGTGGTTTATCATGGAGAGCATTAGTGCATAAAGTACAGAGGTAGGTTTGACTGAAAGTTGTTCAGGTTTTTGGCATGCATTCAGTAGGACTAGATGGCACATTATTTACCAGAAATATGAATGGGGAAATTGTATTTGGAGCTAGTTCTACAAATATCAGAGGGCAGGAAACATTCTTGTAGTGCATATCAGTGGTGTTTTGATACTTCAAAAGGAATGTGATTAATCCATCTGGATGAGCTTACACACATTGGTGAATTTTAGTACTTGTCAACCAATGTTCATGTTGAAATACTACTTAAAAGTACTATTTAAAGATAGAATTGCTGTGGAAGATGAAAAGCTCAACTTGTCATCTTGAGATTTAAACCTCTAGTTCATGTAGCTAGCTTTTTTTAATAACAGTTGTAGAAAGGATCTAAACCTGCATCTGCAGCTGCAAAGCCTGGAACAGAGAGATTTGACAGGTCATCAAGTGCTAGCTGGGAGATTAATGTATAGGCTAGAGTATGAACATTTGGAGGATCAGACAGTATTTTAATTTATTTATATATTAGGATATGGGCTTCCAGAAAGTCTATCATATCTCAACAAAGGCTATACTTCTTTTCTTTTGGAAGGCTGACAAAGAAATGTTTTCTGGGAAGTTGTCTACTTATGTCATTATATATTTACATGGTCATCATCCCTGTAGTAATAACATTTCCCAAATGTTAAACATTCTATTACTCTTCCTAAACTGCCAGCTGGGTAGGCTTGGAAAATTGATATTTTTAAAAAATAAAATGTCGTGCTCATGTGAAGATATTACTTTGAGAAATGTAGCTGAAGAAATTAATTTAGCATTTAATTTTAATGACATGAGTGTTACAAAGCATTGGGTAGTTGCCGATGTCATCGGGTCTGGAACAGGCACTGACATAGTAATCCCAGGATGCTCAATCCATCCATCTGGGTGCTCCCTGGCAAGCCAGAGAAAGCACCCTGCACCCCAGTCCTCCTGACTGCAGAAGCAGGTTTGACTCTTGTGGTATGGTCAGAACAAGGGGTTAGTTTGCTGTCCTGCTCCAGTGTTGTGATCAAGTGCAGGGCTCCTGAGAGGTGTCCCCAGACAGCTGTGGTCCCATGATGTGCGTAGCTTATTATCCCTTTCCCTGTTTTTTGACTCTCCTTTTTTTTTACTGCCTTTGTGCCTCCCTTCTCTGACCCACTCTTCTCCAAAATAAACAAAAAACACCCCTAATTGCTATTTCTCTCATGGTCCCAGTTTTGCTACACCTATACCCAAGTTTGGTATTTCTGACATTGATACCTGGGTAATTTGGGCCTTATGTGGCATTACTAATGCAGTTACCTAGGCACTGTTGGCCTTACAATACTCCCCCCAACGTCCCCAGTACTTCAATTAATGGTGAAGTCTGGCCATCTCTCATGCTACCTGTAAACTTTGTCAGCTTCTCGCCCTGTTATTTGTCATGTTCAGCAATTTGAAGATCAGTACTTGATCTTTAGGATGTGTATGGTTTTGCTSTTGCAGGTAAGTTGTAGGGATCAAGTGTGCTTCTCTTGTATGTAGATATCACCACAGGCAAATGCGAGTCTGATGGAAAAGGAGACTATTCTCTGATCTCCTGCACACAGAGGTAGACATCTTTTACTTAACAACTAGGTGTACCTCTGGTAGCATAGATAAACTAAGGGACCAGTTCACTGGCCTGTGGACAGTGTCTTTAGCTGAAAGGTAGGGAGATGGTAAGTTCTGTCTTTCTGCTAGAATGAAGATTTCATCCTTGGTCACCAATTTTTGAAGTCTGTCAGGGATCTGACAACTGGTAGATGATGCAAAGAATGGACAGAGACTAACAGGCATAGAAGGGTCTGTTTCCTAAAGGGGGACTGCACACAGTAATCCATGGTGTGCACGCAGTGTGCTTGGTGCTAATGGGTAAGAGGGAATTATGCTGCTGTCTTCTTTCCATCTCCATCTAGACACATTTATCAGTAGACTGCACTGGGGTTTGAATAGAAACCTAGCTATACAGGGACTTCTGGTTTTATCTGCTATCTTTCCAGTGAGCGTGTCACAGGGCACTGGTGTTTTTGTGTCCAAATAGTTGGAAAAACACATTTTCTACCCTCTGGAGTCATTAGAATGTCTCAGAGATGTATGCAATTGCATTGGGTGTTTATATGTGTATATATAGGCAGAAGTGTAATTTGTTTAAAGGACCAGCAGAACGAATAAGTGAAGGTGACTGGAAGGGATCTAGCTGTATTACAAAAAATTCGGAAAGAAATAGAATAATATGAATTGAGAGAGAAATGGGCTATAGTATTTTGTGATCCAGGTCACTCTCTTACAACTGGAAGAGCTTAGCTCCAGAGATTTTTAAGGCATCCAATAAAGGCTTTTAGAGACACGTTTTCAAATTGTCATTCTCTCATATAGTAAAATGAATCAGTTGGCATAGGTTTTGTCTTACCTCATTGTAGATGTCTAGAAGTGTCTAGTCTCCACTAATCATCTAGATTCCATCTGTAGTCAGTGAAGAGGAAGGCAGGCATGGACACAGAACATGATAGGTATCTAAGATAAGTGGGATGAAATGCTTTCCTGGAGGTACTTAACAGCCTTGACTGTATAGAGAGAACTTTGATGACTAAGTTAGACTAAATGCCAGCTTTTAGACTGCTAGAGCTAGTGAAATGAACTCCACCTTCTGCATGTGTGCCTTTCTAATTTTGGTTGTCAACAATGCAAGTATACTGTGAAGAAAGGAGTTATGTGTCTATGCTATTTTTTAGTAAGTATATTGTCTTTCAGATGACCTGTGTGAATGCATACATTAAATGTATACTTCTGCCTGAAGCATACCATTAAATGAAAGGATTTGTTAAAGCAAACAAGTATGACAGGAAAAACAGTAATTCAGGGGAGAGACATTTAGGAAATCCAGGGAAGCTGTTTCTTGAGGAATATCCCTATCTGTCTCTATCTGGGGTGAAAATGGTTCCTTTTTTTTTTTTTCCAGACTATGTTTAGGATTGGAGATTATTGTGAACACAAAGTAGGTAGCCTGAGGAAGTTGCTGGGGCTTTCCAGGCAGTGTCAGCAAGAGATGACGAGCATGCCAGAAGACGCGCAGCATCAGAGAAATCATGCTGTAATTGGTTCAATCTGCTTCTCCTAGCTAGCGAYGGTAGTTAGCTGGGCCGACTGGAATGTACAAAATTTACACGGAAAGATTAACAGTTAGGTAATAATAATGTAGAAAGAATTTTTTCATTAACTCTTTGGTTTGTGTGCTTTGTGCTTTTGGGTGGAAGAAATACAGTGTGCCTGGTTTTTGACAGTGCTGCTTTTGAATCATTGCAAACGTATACTGTAACAGGGCCCCAAAGGGAAGATAAATCAAGGTGCAAAATTCATTTGGTCTCATTGGCTTAACATTGGAAAACTGGCTTCTGCCTGCCACAGCTTGGAGTACCAGGCAAAGTGCTGGCAGTGAGAGTCCAGCCCAAAGGAGAGCTGTCTGGCGAAGGTGCACCCTGAGAAGGAACGGGAAGGGATTTCATCCTGGTGATATAAGGAGAAAAGGTTAAACCATCTCAGCAGGGCAAGTTTTTGTTGCCCTAAACAAAGGGTGATAGTCGCATTTTCTTCAAGATAATGTAGTTTTACAAAGATATATAGAAACACATATCTTTTGGAAACTTCTTCCTCCCTCGCTGCCCCAAGCGGGAATATGAATTCTTTATGTATCAAATTATTATCTCTTCAGAGCCTCTTTTCTCAGATTTTATAGCCTTGACTTTATCATGTTACCCTCCACATAAGCGATATAGTGACAGAACGCCTGCCTTGCCCTGGGAGAAGGGTGTGCTGTGGCAACTAAGATATGTGAAACAACCATTATAACTTCCTGAAAAGCATCAACGAGAAATTCTGCTCACAGAAATTGTAATCTGCAGTGCGATAGATCAGTTCAAAATGGCACTTGTCTTTCCTGGAGTGAACTCTTTATTGTGAGATGCTTCTGTAATAATTCAAATTTTTTGGTTTCAAATTTTAAATTTGAATTTTGAAAATGGAAAGTGAGGGCAGTTTTACACTAATAATAATAATAATACAATGGCAGTGTTTCCTATCAGGGGCTTCCCGTTTAAAGTTTCTGTAGAAATCACAAGCATATGCTATGCTTCTGTGGGAAGGTATTCTGTAATTTTGCATAGGATTGTCTATGATGCTTTCTGTCATCATTTCACCATTTGCTTTTGAATGCTCTTTTGCTGCCAGTGCCTAGTAATGATAGTGACTCAAAAGTTGAGACAAGAGAACGTTTCAGGAAATGTATAGATTTAAGTGGGAGTAATTTACTTAAAATATTGTAACTGTTTTTGTAACACTAGTTTTCTGATTAAACCATTGTGCTGCAAATAACTTGCAATAAGTACAGCAATGGGAATCCCCAGTCTGTGTGTGAAAATGTTGGATTTATCTTGCTGCAGGCCTAGATATGTTGCAAATGATACTATTTTAGAGGTAGATTTCCAAGTGATGTATTTTAAATGTTATTGTAATTGTGTTGTTTCCTGCTGTTTTGGGGCTGTCTGTGGATAATGGATCTTAAGGGCAGGAGGGACACCTAGCAGGCCAAAGAAGCTCCCCCAGCAGTTTCTGAATCCTTCTGCTTGAGCACCAAAACACCATGGACATCAGAAGAATGTCCAGGCCCCTGATTTGGGGACCCAAAGTTAAAGTGACTCCTAACGTTGCACAGTTAAGTTTTCTAGTGGTTAGGCACCCTTATTCTTAGTAATGTATACCTTATTAGATATCTGAGCTTGCCTAGTTTCAGCTACCAAATATTTAATCTCATAAGGGTTTTTTCAGTTAGATTAAAGGGTCACCTGGTATCAAAATTTTTTTATGCTCATGCTGGTAAATTGTGGTCACTTTTTTTTAAACTATTTCTTGTGTAAGACTATATTGATATGTCTTTAGTTCCTCATTATAAAATATTTTTTCCACTCTATATTTTCTTGTACCTCTTTCTCTGAGTACTTTATTCTATTACTCTTTTTGAGGTGTGGATCCCAAAACTGGAGAACGTAATTCTGTCTTCCATAGCAGTGCTGTGGCTTTGTCTATACAGCATGTTACCTGGACTTCTAGACTTGCAGATAGTCCATGTCAAGGTCCACGTCATCTGTGCGTTGGCTTACTCTGTGACTATTATTTAGATCCAGCCAGCTGGGTCTCAAGATAAAGAATCTCAGTCTTGCAAGAGAAGCTCGCTCACACTCAAGCTCTGCCTACAAGCAGGGAGGCCACAACACTGATGCAGTGTTTCTGGAGGTGATTAGAGGTGCCCAGTCCTTCTTGGTAAACAGACTGGACTTTTTCTTCCTAATGAGCAGTAGAAATGTAGACTCTCTCAACTGGTGTTCAAATACTATCCGAGTACAGTGTTTGGAAAATTGCTAGCCCTCTTTGTGAACCTGATCCTACAAAGCACAGAGTACCCCAGGAAAGGTACAAAAAAGCCTCAGCTTCCACTGCCTTCAGTGCGATCCGAGAACTATAGAAAAGACAGAGGCTGGATCAGCAGCTGGAGTACTACCTTCGTGGTATGAGCATAAATATTGGCCACCAGCTTCTAAGCAAGTGTTCTACAAACCTGCTCTGCATCTGCTGTCGCCACCTTTTCTTTGGTACGTGTAAATTCAGTAATGATCAATGAATCTGCTTTTATATAAACAGGATTTTATATTTTTAGAAAGAATCTATAAAGACTGTCTCAAACATTTGTCTGCATCTACTGCAGAAAAGGTCACAGAGAAGCTGGTTAATAATGTTTGTATAGACAGTTTCAGGGTATAGTTTGTATAATTGTTTCAGGGTTACGTGTTACTGTGTTCAACAGAAGATGCAAGCCAGACACTGTTTTTTCTCAAAGGTGCTCACGAAGATTGTCTTGCTAAATTTTCCCACCTTTTATTATCTTTTGTGTTTGCCTCTAGTGACCACATAGTTTTTCCTGTACTTTTTTTCTTTCTGCTACAGTTGCAAGGGCCTTATTTAGGTTGGAAATTAACAGAGCAAGTCAAGAGTGCTTGTTTTTGCATCTGAATATTACACACACTTAGTATTCAGACTTTGAACACTTTCCAAGTCGAYACCAGTAAATACAAAAGTCCATTAGAGAAATGTCCGCGTGTTAGCGGCAGAACATACTGCTTTAGATACTCAGACAATTCAATAAAATTATTTTTCTCTGTACCAATTAACTATAAATATGTATCTGTTAATGTTGCAGTGCCTCTACATCAAATAAGCTTAGTTTGAATAGGAGTACATTTTTTCAGACTGCCTTTCAATGTCACCCTGAATTTGAAACTCAAGCCATTTTTTTTCTTTTGTTGTATATCATGGTTTATATTCATGCAGTTAGCAATTTTCTGTGGGTTTGTTGTAATGGAGGTTCCCAAGTGAAAGGGCTGCCTTTCTCTTCCTGATTTGCAGAGTCCGTTACATATGCAACATCCTCATGAGGTTCTGTGGATGAAAGAAAACAGAATGATATGACTGAGGCAGCGTTTTTTTTTTTTTTTTAACCTTCTTCAGTTCAAACTTTGCCATTTTTCACGTAATCTCTTTCTAGAACCTGAAAGGTGCCAAGTTAAAAAGATCCCTCCTGTTTTTATGCTTTTATCTGGTATAAAATTATTTCAAACTAAGATTACAGTAATTGGATTACTGAAATTAGGAAGAAAAACTTATTTTCACTTAATATTTTGGATTTGGTAGAACTTCTTGTATAGTTGATTTCCAAACTTTTCCCTATAGTTGCCTTTTTCTGATGTTTTGTTAGTCTTGCTCCAAGCAGCAGGGAAAAATCACATTTTAAAAATAGAAAAACGTGATTGTTAAAACACTAAGATTAACAGATGAAATTAAAGTCAGTTTTGACACTTGAAACATCTTTTAACACATTYTCCTTTGAAACTGCATTTCAAGAAGGTAATGCATCTTTAATTTATTAGGATGATACATGCATAATCTGAACATTAGGTAAATGCAGCTTAAAGGAAATTCTAAGTTTCGCATTTTCAAAAGCAAAATATAGTTTTTAGGTGCCTCTGTTTTGGGTGGGTGCTAATGATATAATTTGCAGGTATCTTTTTTGCAAGTGTAGTGTAGTAGATGCCTCTGAAAATTAGATATATATTATTTTATTTTATTGTATGTGCAATACCTGACACCTCTAAAAGCAGTAGTCACTTTTGAAAATTTAGACCAAGTTTATTTTACCCAAGAGGAATGCATCTGAAAGTTGATTTCATCTTAAAAGTTAATGCAGTTTAGGAGCCCTGCTTTGGATGTTAATGTRATCTACTTTATGGAGGAAGCAAAGAAATCTGATTCAATAGCTATCAGGAAAGTAAAAGACATTAAAACCATGTATATTTGCAGAAATGTAGGAAAAATGAAAAGCTATCCATATTTTCTGATAGGGCAGCATGTGCGACACTGACTAGAAAGTGAATTTAAAAACTAGATGACTAGATAAAAGCCTCCATACAAGAATGACTGATGATCCTGGAGGCTAAGCAATCTATCTTTGCTCTTTGGGAGAGAAATGCTTTAATACAAGCTTGTGCATGAAGCCTTGCTCATTCCTGTACCTTTGGTTTGGGTGCATAGTCCTTGCTCCCCTAGCCACAGCCTCAGAGCAGTAGTAGTGCAAGTAAGTGCTGGGTAGCCAGAGGGTTGCTGAAATCTGCCTGCGTTGAATGAGGGGTCAAAGAAGGAGGGAAGGCAGGGACCAGCTGGCCTCCAGAGTCCTTTTTAAACTAAATTATTCTATGATAAATTGTGGATTAATGGCTTCCTAATATAGCTATCACCATTGGGAGGGCTGGCAGGGGGTACTTATGCAGAGGAAGGACAGAAGTATACTTTATTTTTATACACTTGCTAAGCCCTTTCTTACAAACTCTGCCTGCTGTCTGAGTTTATGCATCTGAGCACTGACCCCATAAACATCAAGAGGAAGCCAAAATCTCAGCCTGTGAAGCCAAAAGAATTTGCACTGTGTATTGTTTATCAGCACTGATCTGTGTTTAGAACTGAACAATGTAGAGGGTGTTTTTTTTTTTTTTTTTGATCTGTCTTCATTCAAATTCATACCATCTTTAACTCAGATGTAGACCTATTTAGAGTGATCTGTTTTGTGCTTTCTGGCAATCATCTACCTGATGCAACTGTGAAGAAACTTCCATTTCTTGACTGAGAAGAGCTTAAGCTGTGGAGGAAATGTGATTGACTTTACAGAATGAAGAACCATTGAAATGGCAGGCTTTGAATTGTTTAGATATCATACACTTGTATGTATTTTCCAGATTTTTGTCACATGTTTTGGGTCAAAATAGGAAACAGTATCTAATGTGCTTTTTACAGAATGGCAGCTACAGAATTGCTCTTTACCTAATACGTAAACACACATGCACGCATATGCTCCCCACATGCAGGTGGCAGTCATGGCATCTCATTTTATCCACTTAAGTTTAATTGCACATCAGACTTTTTTTTTTAAGATTAGATTAGAACTGTATTTACTGTAGATGAAAGCAAAAAGATATGTTTAAGATATGTTAAGATATGTTTAAGCAAGAAAGCTCTCTCAAGGTCTCCTCATTTGAGGATCTGTGCCTGGAGTTTGTCCCAAGARGTATGATGTTCTTCCAAGACGCTTACCATGACATGCATACACCTATTAGCACATGTTACTGCAAAAGTTTTGTAACAATAGGCACTCTGAAAGACTTTAGGTAGATGTATAGTGCATGAGACATGCATCTATAACTGCTACAAGTGAAGAGCATAATTTTTAAAATTATATTCCATTTGATGTTAGAAGTGCATTGTGCTTTGCATTTTGTGGAAGACTGCGTTACCCCAGCAGAACTACAGCGCTGCATAAAAACTCCTACTAGCCATTCCTTCAAATCCATAGCTAATCGGGCTCTCCCAGGCTTACTTGAGATGAATGCAAATACTGTTGTTAGTAAAAGGATATTTACATCACTAGTCCTCTGTTGCTATTTTTGAGTTTTCATGACTGCTTCAGTGAGCTGTGGTTGAAAGAAAGGAAAGTGTTCTCTGGCTCGGCGTCTGAGAGCTGCATCTGGGTGCCACCAGAAACATGTCTCAAGAAACCAGGGAGGCTTACTTGTGGGTTCTTTTCATGTGCCTTTTTTTTTTCTTTTTTGTAGCTCAAAAGCTACAAGAAAATGTGAATCCTTCAAAGGGAATTGCCCCCTCCCTCCCACCAACAGCCTAGTACAATTCTCTCTTAGTAAAATTTTTAGTGTAGGGGGTTTTATTATAGACTCCTATGGCTCTCCTGATATCAGCATCAATTACCAAACTTTTTATATTAAAGACTTGCCTTGGGGTGGAGGGAAGAGGCTTAACTTTTAGTAGGCTCACTGCTTTTTCCCCTATCTCCTTCCTAAACAGGATACTTTCTTTCCTTGTCTGGTTCTGGATGTCTTCTCTTTTCTTTGAGCGCACAGTCGCAGCATAATCGCAGAAGAGCAAGTCAGGAGCTAGTTGGATTTTTTTGGGGGACCCCTGAGGATTTTCTAATGTCTGTCTTTCCAGATTATTCCAACGAGACTTGACGAGACACCTCTTGGGTGAAGGAGACAGAACAGACTGCTCTGTTTGGTTTTGTTTCCTTTCAGAATGGAAGGATACAAACTAGAGAAATAGAAGAAGGAGCACTGGAGCTGTGAAATCGCAGATACTAACTTGTTATCACCCTGCTAATTAGAAGGGGGGAGAGGGAGTTTGTCATTTGTGTCATTGTAGACTGAGCCATAGGAAACAAATTAGCCAGTCAGTAAGAATATAATTTGCTTTTATTTCAAGAACAGGATCATTTCTTTTATTAAAAAAAAAAAAAGAATTGTGTTCATTGAAAAACATGGCATTTTCAAACAGAAAAGAGATCYTATCTGAGACTGACAATGGAAGACTCTGGTTATACGTCTGGCCATAGTGCTGGGTTTTTTTGCATGTGTGTATCAAAGGCTCAGTTTTCAAATAAAGTATACAGACTATCAGGAAGAAAGTAAATATAATTTCAGGTCATCATTCTGTTGATTAAATYACTGATTTTATAGCAATAATGTAGTTAATACAATGTTTGCTCTTTTTTTTTTTTCTTTAAAGGAGCATATCTATATTTCATGACTAAATGCAAACAAAAGTCTTGGTAAAATGTTTTTTTGACTAGCTGGATTCTTGGAAAAATATATACATATAGCTGTACTGGAGTATGAAAGAGCATATACTCTAAGTCACGTCATTCCTTATTCTGTGGGTTGTGAGTTTTTTCTTTTCTTTTTTTTTTTTTCCCCCTCCTCTTCCTTCCCATATCAGAAGATGGCAAATTGTATCATATGGGGATATGACACTGGAAGAACCTTGCCAGCTCGTGATCTCTGGTTTTACTGGGCATATGTTTATCCAGTAAGGCCAAGCATAGCTCTCAAAATACTTCCATGCATATCTGACAGGCTCTGTTCAGGTCTGTCAGACCTTGTTCAGATTTGTTGGTATCTCCCAAATGGGACAGCTAACTGCCTAAACGGCCTGTGAGGCGGCTTGCTAGTTGTGGTGGTGTGAAGGCAGGCTAAACCAGGGTCTCTCCTGTGCCCGACTGCACTATTCCATAGTGCAGACAGGTTGCATGYCAAAAGGATCAGTTGTATTGTTTGTGCACGTGCATGTGTGTCCGAGAGCAATCTCAAAGAGCTCACCAGTGCTTGGATGGAAATGATAGAAATCTGTATTTCTGTGCCTAAATCTTTTGAGTGTCTAGGAGAGTGCATATAGAGGAAGCATCTTATCAGGAGGCCACAGATTTCCAGCATGCTCTGGTGAAGCAAGATATTTTTGCATGGATAAAACTATATATACAGTGACCCTGAAGGGAAGAGTTGACCCATGATTTATTCTGGTGTTGAAAAAGAATTATTATTATTTGTATTCTTGTTGGGCCTCTGAACCTTTTTCATCAGCCAGGGATCCATTCTGCTAGATGTTGTACCAATACAGAAAAAAAGTTTGTCCCTTCCTTAGAAAATTCAAAATCTACATAATGTTGACCAAGTTATGAAAATTTACCATGCTGAGTCCATAGTTAATTTTCAAGTGTAAATATTTAACTTGGAGGCATTCATTACTTGATATGAGAGGAGCTTCTGCACTTGCTCTTTTCATCGAAGCGGACTTGTTTTTTCACATTGGTGGTAGCTCATTGCATCTTCTTACACTAATGGCATGCAGTAAAAAAAGCTCTGTTTGGAGGGGGGATATAAAGAAAAACAAAGAGCTCTAGTTGCAAATGAAGCATAAGTCTTGAATAAGATTTTGTGTTTACTTTTTAAAAAATGTTTAGTCTCAACTATGGCAAATGAACTGTCTTAAATCATGTATCTTTTATGTGTGTGTCCTGAAGCCCCAAAACAATTTACAGCAAAAATTCTTTAACTCTTATCTGGGCTAACAACTACATGCTGAGTTTTAGTTTGACATGATGTTTAAAGTGCATGTGTATGTTATAAATTTTGTTATAGCAAAAGCTGTGGTTCAGGTTGCAACCCAGCTTTCATTATAACCCCTATTTCTACTTGTACATTACCTCCAGAAAAATCTTATTTTTGGAGTGGGGGGAAGTGTCACCGTAGATGTTAACTCTGCCAGAATAGATGTCTTGTCAACTATCTTAAATAGGCAAATAAGAAAAAATGTCCAAATCATGCTTTAAAGAAAGTGAGATTTATGTGAGTGCAGTCCTGCATTCTTTAGGTGAAATTTCAAGGGAAGTACACTGAGAAAACAGTCTTTTCTGGAAATCCTTATTAAATTCTCATACAAATAAGCTGGGTTATTTCACTTCAAGATTTTAAACTTTGTGTATGGCTAGTTGTTATTGTCCTGAGATACTGAAGGACTTCTGGAAAAATGTATTTTCAAAATGAGTTTTCACAACTAAAGAAATAAAGTTACAGGAAAATAGGTCCAAGGGCCCCCACCTCCCATAAGAGTGATGAGCATGTCTAAATACATCTTATAATGTACTGGTGGAGCTGTGATCTAAAGTTTTGAGTCAAGCAGGGCTTCATCAGAGAGGTATCTTCAAATACTGCTTCCTCCTACAAATCTTGCCTCATGTATGTGATTCTAGAGAAATGTTTCTCTAAACTGGTCAAAAAGACCTAGAGTGCAGGAGCTACTGCCACCAATCCAGGCAACCGATATGTATGCTTCATTGTCATTACTATTAGGAAGTTTATTCTTTTTTTCCTAATGTGCATCTTAGCTTTTGCAGTAAGAAAAAATTCATTACTTGCTTATTTGCTGAGAGTTGTTCCCTTTTTGTTCTCTGAAATAGTATTTCTTAAACTTAAAGACCGTTACCGTGTCGTCGTCATCCTCATATTCTCAGGAGAAGCAGTCCAGGTTCTAGCATTCCCACTTCCATCTCTTTGCTGCGTAGCCCATTTTGGGGGGCCTTTGGTTACTCTCATTGCCCTCTCCTGGGCTGCCTCAGTTGAGCTGCATCTTTCCTGATGTGTGTAACCCAAACCTGGCTGCAGCATTCCCGCTGAAGCCCTGCCGGCACAGAGCTGGAGGGAAGCCTTACTTGACGTGCTGTGTGGATTGTATGCCTGCTCATATACTGCATTGCGATGATTGCCTTTTGTGGGGAGCAAGCAGTATGGCAATGTCAACTCCTGGTCTGCTGGGAATCCAATATAACCCCCAAGGTTTTTCTGAAAATAATTTGGGCAGATGATTCATCCTGCTTAAATACTTTGCCTTTGTCCCTGCTGAACTGTATTCTATTTTTAAGACCTTTTCTCCAATTCATGAAGCTCATTTTGAATTCTAATCCTGCCCTTCAGTATATTTGCTCCATCTCCCAGCTTCATAGTTACCTGCTCGTTTAATAACACCATTCCCCACTTTGTCCTCTGGATTTTTAATGAACACATAGAACAGAATCAGATACTGGGCAGGAAGCTGGGACCCTCTATGTGCCACATGCATCTATTTAGACTGTGTACCAATGTTCACTGCTCTCAGGCATCCACTGACTTTGCACGCATGTTATAACAACAGGTTTTTTTCTAGCTCATGTGTCTCTAGCACGCTTGTAAAAGTGTCATATGAGACCTTATCAAAAGTGTTAAGGGAGTCAGGAGATGTGGCACCTACAGCTCCTGTCCTGCCTGTGAATTCTGGTGCATGGTTGTGGTAGGAATAAAGTCGTCTTTGACACAGTGTGTTCTTGACAGATCTCTGTCTGCTGCTACTTCTCTTTGTCTTCCAAGTACTTGCTGACACTTGTTTGTTGCAGATTTTTTCTGGGAATTGATATTAAGCTGGGTTTGACTTTTCCCCCTTTCTCACTCTTATTTTTTTATTGGGGACTACATTTGCCCTTTCTTAGTCCTCTGAGATCTCTCCCATCCTCCATGAGTTCAAAACTGCAGCCAACAGCTTTGAGATTATTTAAAGAACTTTCTGAAGTATCTGAGGATGCAGTACTTAACTAGAGCTAGCTGAAAGCATGTACATTTTCTAAGTACTTTCTAACTTGCTCTTTTTCTCATATAGGTGGAAATCGTACCTGGTTTGGGATTAATTGTGCTAGTCACCTGCTTTTGCTTTTTTATTTTTTTCCCTTTAGTGAAGATAGATGCAAAAAGGATATGAAACACTTGATTCTTCTTGACATCATTTATCAAACGCTCTAATTTTCCACTGGCTAATGGATCAATGTTTTCCACATTCTTCTTCTAACTAACAGATATCCTGATAGACTGATTTTTTTTTTTTTTTTTTTGTGTGTGTGTGTGTGTGTTATTCTTTGTGTTTCTTATTAGGCACCTCTCATTCCATCCTTTTATACCTTTTTCCGTGTGTGTCTGGGTTGTAGTCTTACATGATCTTAGTAGTGTGACCAGCTTCCTAATTTCTGTATGTTTTATTTCAGTGTTTGAAATCAATTAAGATATGACTTAATGAGTTTTGTCTTTCACTATACTAACCTTTCTTATGCTTTGAGGAAAAATACAGYTGTGCAACACTATTGTTCTAATGTTTGCAGTTTTAGTGTTATGATGTTTATAGAGTGACTGAAAAAAGTGACATTCAGCATTGGCATAGCTGTAATTTCTTTTTAAGAATTAATCTAAGCAAAACTCCTGTAAAATAAATGTTGTGGATAACTAGATGAAATCAAGAAACTCAAAAGCTGCAATGCCATTAACTTGCCCACTTCCACACAGAGCGGTCACCACTTAGGCTTTTTTTTTTAATGATGCTTTTGGATCAATTAATGTGTCATGACAGTTGCATGTACATTTGCACTTATAAAGGTTTTGGTGGTCATTACTGTACATTCTTTCGGTGTTTTAGTTGTAAATTTACAACATTGTGTATTTTGTGCAAAATGGTTCACTTCCTGTTGTATAGCAGCCTTATTTGTTACCTTTCTGACTTAATTTTGAAACTTATTTCTGTTATTTCAATATTTGAGATAGTTCTAGAACTTTGCAACTTTGCAGAAATGAAAGTCTATCCCAAGGACTTTGTAATCTAATTTATTTGTTGATATGGCCTTTTCTGTTTAATTACTATTCAAACATTTAAATTTGAGAGTCATAGCACAAAAGTGCTTGAGAGAGAGAGAAAAGGATTCATAAACCTTTCAGTTTTGTGCACCAGCTGGACATAGTCAACAGCACAAATTCTTGTTAAAGGGTGGTAGAGATTAGCAGCGTGATGCTGCTGCAGATCCCAGTGCTTTAGTGAGTGATTCTGTTTGGGTGGGGGCTAAATCTCTTTCCTGCTTCTGGCCATCTTCCAGCTTTATAACCATATAAATAAATGTAATTAAAGTGATTTAGGTATCATGGAACTTCATTTGTAGCAGGGAAATCAAATGAAGCATTTTAATTGCCACATTGCAAAATGAAAATAGCAATTCCAGTAACTGCAACTCTCAGGTTACAGCAAAGTTTTGTGGTAAGGGAGAAATGACTGCCATAGGTGAAATTTACTGTGGTGCCTCACAAGCTCAATATGAGACATGTTCTGCTT
Organism: Apteryx rowi; assembly: GCF_003343035.1. Lineage (NCBI taxonomy): Eukaryota > Metazoa > Chordata > Aves > Apterygiformes > Apterygidae > Apteryx > Apteryx rowi. The sequence goes on along the minus strand of NW_020449530.1, from coordinate 2,401,497 downwards.
ACGTCCTAGGAATTAATACTAAGCATCTAAATTATTGTGCTGAATTTCCTAAGTTTGGCTGTACTGTCTTTGAAAATATTCTGCTCAGTTCTTTGTACTTTCTGTGAAACTCTGAGCTTTACTCTTTTTAATTTAAGCTGTTTCTATAAAGTGCCTGCAGATCAAGTCATTTGTCACTGCCATTAGTTATTTAGTACAGATAGTGTCTGCAGCCTCTGAGCTTCATAAAACAGACAGATCTTTATCAGTAATCAATATTTGTAATATTTGCTAATATAAATCTGTCATTACTGACTCATATTTTGAAGTTAATTTGAGATAAAGGATGTTATTATGGGCCTTGTGATTGTGGTAGAAGTRAAAGCAACGAAATCCCCAGAAGCTGTATCCTTAACTACACTGGCACATCAAAGTCAAAACACATAGACTTGAATCCTCATGAAAAATCTAACTAATAAGCAGTAATAATGGAGAAACTTGACACATTCCCAAATTGCAGAGAAGTCCTCATTAAGGTGAAGCAGCTGTTTATTTTCATAACCGCATGATAAGAACATAGTGGTGATGGATCAGCAAGTTTGCTTTTACTGGAAAACACACGYGTCTTTCTTATCTGCTGTAATGGCTCAGTATTAAATAAGAGCTGGAGTTGGAGAATAATTAGAGCAATTTTCCRTTTATTTTTCTTTCCAGTGTGCCTTGGGGTAGGGAGGTCAAAAGGATGCTGAAGGGAAAAACTGAATCTGGAACTAGTCTGAAAATAAATATATATCCCATGAGTAGTGCTGGGTACAATTTGCTTAGTCTTAGAAAACTTCTAACTAAGTTTGTCTGCCAGTTGGTTGCCAGCTTCAGCTAGGAAATCTGCTTAGCCTGTGCAATTCTGAAAGCTCTTTTTCTCACTTTGAAAATGTTAGGGATGTGAATTAACTAGTTCCCATTTCTTGTTTCTTTCTGCTTTCCCTTTCACATATCAGAGTGATATTACTCACCAGTTTCCTTTGGCTGGTTCTGTAACTAGGAGGTTTTTCAGCAAATAATGGCAAGCTCTAGATTTTCCTGCTATGTAGTGAAACTATAACAGCCTGGTAATCTTATCGCAATGCCTGACATAAAATAACATCTAACTGTATTGTGTCCGTCCTTGTGATTCAGTGAGATGAATTTTAAAATCTTGTGTACTGCCTAGGTAGGGGCATAGCCTGTTGCACTGCGTCTGTCAGTGTGATTCTATTACTCTATCTGCTCTGATTCATTTGTAATACAGTCATTGCTGTGATATCTTGGCATTGCATGTACAACCTTAAAATATGCATCTTGAGTAATTTTCTTTTTCAAGACTTTGAAATGGTTGCTGGTTTCCCTAATTTAACTTGTCTTTCATCTAATATCTCTTATCGAAGGATAAGAGTCACATGGTCTTTGTTTGCTTTGTCCTCTAGTCTACAGGAGCCCAGTTGATCTAATTAATAACACCCCTTTTCCACATTAATCTAAAGTGGAACACAATCAATGATAGACTTTGAGCTTGCTTTGAAATAGAAGGTGATCTAAGTCTTTTACTGGGTTTTCTACTATCTGCCCTTTAGACATATGCTTCAGAAAAGCATAGTTTTTTCTGATGAGATGTAAGGGAAACAGTTTCTTGAGGGGAGGCAGTGTTTTGAAACTGAATTCTTTTTTTATAGCCTATGAAGGAACAAGATCTATAAACCATTCCCAACTTCCTTTTACCCATATCCCCAAATATGGGGTGCCAGGCATGTTCACAAGTCCACAAAAAAGTTAAATAGGATTTTAAATCTTGAACAGGATGCATCTAAACAAGAGGTTCTTCCTAATTAAAGTTGGCTGTTATGACTTTACATTGCACTTTTCTAGCATGGCTTATATTTTCTTCTATAAAGTGTTGTCTGTGGCAAAAATTCATTTAATCTTTCCCAAATTCTCACATATCTTAATTGAAGTGTACTTCAACAAAGTCAGGGAAGCAGGTTTGAAGCCTCRAAATTCACTCATTTTGGAATGATTGAAGTTTTAATTTCACTTGCTGAAAAAGTCTCATTGAAGAGGCACAGGTGGCATAATAACTGTCTTTACTGAAACAATGGAACAATTGCACTATCCTGAAAGGGTGACTTTGGTTTTTTTGTACTGCTAYGATCTTCCAAATATCAGAGACGTGAGAAAATGGTCACCTGACATATTCCAGTGTTAAGGTTGGGCAAATGCATGTACTGCTTCAGTTTAAGCTGAAATAGGTGCAAAACTTGACTGTTAGGTTTGATCATTTTTGCCAGTGATAGCTTTTAAAGTGAGTCTTATTCCACTGATTTCAATAGTTCAGCTCTTATAAAATCAGTTTATCAGGATAAGGAATCTCTTCCAGTTTCTAAATATATGCATTGGTTGGCCTGAATTACCTGCACCAGTATCCTATAGGACACAAAGGCCATGAACCCTGCCTTTACGTTCCCATTGCTGCTTCAGTGTTCCTTTTAGCCAGCCTGTTCTTAGGGTTATGCATATCTACTGTTTGCAGAGAGCATTTAACTCATAGTTGAAATCTCATTTTACCTTGAGGAAATCTTGAAAACACAAGGATTTTTATGATGGGACTTGAGACTCTCATCTGGGTTCTTTGCCACATGCTACATAGCATGGTGCCATATGTCTGTGTGATGAAGTAGTGAGAACTAGCCTCAGCTTTTGAGCTTTCAAACAATACGACTTGTAAAATGTGTGGCTAAAAAAGAAAGAAAAAGAAGGACAACTTTTTTTGTGTTGGCTCCCKGGAGATTGTTGGTTGGAGGCACTTCTAAACTATGTGTCCATTGGTCCTTGTTAGGAGACTGTTGCAAGATAAATGACTGCACAATAGTATTACTTTAAAATGAAGAGGTTGAATTGGAGGAAAAAGCTGTTAGTCAGTGGATACCCTACACTTATCCTTAACCTCAGATCTTGAGTTTTACTAATGTTTAAGATTTTTCAATGCACTCTTTTCTGCTGTTAAATGTCTCCACAATTTTCTCTGTTCTTTTTCTTTCACAGGTTCCAACTATGGGAGTCCCCGTCCAGCTCATGCCAACATGAATGCCAATGCAGCTGCAGGGCTTGCCCCAGAGCACATCCCTACTCCCGGGGCAGCTCTGTCCTGGCAAGCTGCAATTGATGCTGCCAGGCAGGCCAAATTGATGGGCAGTGCTGGCAATGCAACAATATCCACGGCTAGCTCCACACAGAGAAAACGGCAGCAGTATGGAAAACAGAAAAAACAGGGTACCACCACAGCTACACGTCCTCCCCGGGCACTGCTGTGTTTAACACTGAAAAATCCCATCCGGAGGGCATGCATCAGCATCGTCGAATGGAAATATCCTTTTTGRTGTTCTCATTTGGAAAACAGCAAATTGTTAGTGTGCATCAGGCACTGTTCATAAGTGTGGAGAAATCAATATATTAAGTTGAAAGGTACCACTGGGAGCTTAAAGTACACAAGTAGTATTTGACATCTTAATTGAGATCACTTATGCTGGGGGAAAAAATGGTTTAGGACTGAAGCCTTACCCATAGCAGTGTGTAAGAAGCCACCAGAAGTTTAAATCATATAAAGGTTAAGGGTTGAATTCTGCCCTTGCACAAACATGTGCAGCACAAGCTGAAACTGATGGGAGATATGCAAGGTATATCAAGGTACATATTCTAAAGCCAGAATTGAACTGACTCTGTGGGCTTGACAGCAGCTGTTGGCTTTCCTTTCTGTATAGTGTAGAAAATGGGGTGRCATGTGTTTAACAAAAATATGTATGATTCAGAATACCAGAGCTGTTTAACTTGTGGCACCTCTGCAAAAAAAGGAGTGGGACAGAAAAAACTGTATGTGATAAAACCCTGAAACAGGGCTAAGCTCTGTTAATTATACTGGAATTCCATTGAAACCAATAACACTCACTAATGGTAAGATAAAACTTCTGATTATTTGGACGTAGGGAAAGAGAAAGGCAGTTAAAGTAATCCTGCAACATGTACAGATGCAGCAGGGGGCCAGATCTAGTAGTCTGAACAAGAAGCAGACCGTGTCACAGATGATAGATGATAACCACTGACCGAGAACTGCAGAATGCAGGGGTCAGTTCTGCTTCCCTGGAAAGGCAGCGAGAGTCTGGCCGTTGACTTCATCAAGTGAAGGAGCAAAGCTGCTTTAGTCAGCAAAGTCAAAGGAGCACAAGCTTGAATTTTACAACTGGTATGAAATACAAGCTGAAATAAAAATACCTCCCCCTGCCTYCCCAGAGAAACTAAAACTAACCCTGAACAATAACTGTCAGTAAATCACGAGCTAGTGGTGTTCATCAGTAAATACAAAAGAAAAAGCATGTTGCTAGGGATAGATAAGTACATTAAGGGAAGGCAGTACAGAACTCAACAATAGTTAATATGATAAAAAAAATGAGCGATGGTATTTAAGACAATGTGATAATATTGTTTCTTTGGGGGTCTGGTGGGACATTAGAAACATGAAAACAGAATGAGTGTATTAGGTCTCGCTGATATGGACACCTCTTTCAGATAAAGAACTTGTTAAAAATGCTCCTGACAATTCTTTGATGTCCTTAAAGTAGGTACCTGCCTATTCCTTTCTTCTTCAGATGCTAATTTTTAATCCCCTTGATTAGGTTTGTTACTTTCTATCCCTTCTGGCACAACCCTGATACTTTAAGCATAAGATGATGGATGATGACTAACAGGACAAAGCTGAATATTGGCTTACTTGCCAGCACCTCAGTAACCATGTCTTTAGAGAAAGAGCACAGAGTGACATTTGATAAATGAATAAGATCAGCAATGAATGATGGGAATGATGTCCTGTAAAACAGGATACAGCACTGCTGAGATCAAGAGAGGACCAAACAATGTGATTAAAGCAATCCAAAGATGCTGGTGCTTGCATTTTTTTGTATTTATTTGGTTTTAGATGAGTTGCTGGAAATATATAATTTTTTTTTTCTGTCAGAACCTCTCATTGGACATCTAGTGTTTATAAGCATGAAACATTTCAATAACAAATAACATCATTAAAAGGCTGTAATAAGATTTAATTTTCTTGTACTCTGACTCTTCCTAATTGCTAAAAATTACTGAGAAAAGCTGAGCTTAATTTTCTGAACATCTAAATTCTAAGCACAGTGGACATTAAACAAATATCAAATGGTACTTCTGTAGTTTCATACCCAAACATTATGGTGTTAAGAGCTTGGAAGTGCAACTATGTTAATGTTTACATACATATATAAAGTGAAATGAAGTAATTACCTTATTTTGCAAAGATTTACATGTGTGTTTAATTTTCTGCTATGCCTGCAGTGTCTTTGCAGATTTTATACCATTTTATCTTTACAGTGTAAGAGGTTTAGAAGAAAAAAAAAAAAAAAAGCATGAACAGTGAAGCAATTAGGAAAAAGAAAGCCTATGGAAATGTAGGTCTTTGTGCAGTAAACACTGTGTATGCAACCTTAGTCATCTGAGAAGTCCCACTGGTTTCGCCTATAATGTATGTACTCTGATCCTGGCCTTTAGGCCAGGAAGTTCCCAAGACCAGATCCCCAGTAGCCCAATAATCCGTCTATTTGTTCTGACTTCCCATGTGACTGCAGGCCTTATTTGCCACACTGATAGCTGAACTGAGCTTCTTCTAGAAAGGCCCTGGACTATCTTCTTCCTCCATATTATCATATATCTTCTATTATTCATAGGTTCAAGAATGGTAGTCCAGCAAGTTTTGGAACCCTTTGACTCTTCCATATTTGAAATGTAGAATAAACATAAGGGTCAGTGGCCTGGGATCTGCATATATCTTGCAGTTCAGGCTGCTGGGCATCTGGCTCTCCAGTTCTTTCCTGCTAAAACCTGTTGAGAATAGCAGTCTGCTGACCACTGCACTATCAGGTTTGTTCATTGAACATCCCTAATGCTGTTGGTTTGGGGGATGTTTTATTTATTTATTTATTTTTACAGGAAGTTGATGCCAGGCTGAAATGCCCCTGAATTTGTTCTAGTTTCACTGGCATAAAGAACTCTTACCTTCCTGGTGTCCCTAACATACTGGGTAGGTGCATTTTTTTGCTCAGGAAGGCAGCTGAAATGCGAATAAAAGAAAAGTTAATACTCCCACAAATAACTTTTAAGGGAGGGGAAAAAAGTATATGTGGCAATGTGTAGTATAAGCACATTTTGGACAAAGCCCTTTTTTTTTTTTTTTTTCCTTAAATTTTATTGTCAGGGCTTTAAATGTCTTCTAAGTATATACATGTATTTCTTCAACCCTTTCCTTTAACTTTGAGATATGTGAGAGAGAGTGGAAAAAATAAGAACTTTCATTAAAAATCATTTTTAGAGTTAGTAAATGCAGATGGAAAAGACCAAGACAAACTGTAACTGTAAGAGGAAAGATGACAGTACTTCCAGAGCAGGCTTCTATTATTAAAAATAGCGCAGCCACACTTGAAGGAAAATAAGGAAAATGCAATCTAAATAAATAAAAGAAGAAAAAACTTTTAAGAAATCTGTGTTTACTCTGGCACGCGACTGGCCTACACTGCTTTTGACATATTAGGAAGATTCTTGGCTGGGAGCTCCTAAGAGCACTTAAAAAGGCATATGTTTCTTTTCAGAATATAAGGGACTTGGAATGTTTTCTTTAAACAGAATTCTTATAAATCTTTTATTTTTTTATTYGTGTGTGCACGTTTCAGAACAATTCCCTTAACTCCATTCCTCAGACCATTTGAAATAATTATTTTACTGACTATTTTTGCCAATTGTGTGGCCTTAGCTATCTATATCCCCTTTCCAGAAGATGATTCCAATGCCACCAATTCCAATCTGGTAAGTCCTTACCGGTGTCTAGTCTTACTACTTCAAAAGTCCTTCTAAAAAGTGACTAGAGTGACTGTTGAAGCTAGGGAACATGAATATATCCACTGAAGATGAGACCATAATAAAGTGGATTTGGGATTTGAGTGCTACATCTTTCATTCATGTTAGCACCTGTTTCGGTGGAGCTGGCTTTAGAAAAGAATGTTCCAAAAATTGCATGGGTCCTGTGTATGAAGTTTTGGTTAGCAAGAATTGCATGCTGCAAAAGTGCTTGGTAAATTTAAACGGCAGGTGTTTGCAGAAGAAATCTTTTATTCATGGATTATATGATGGTTTTCATCTTACTAAGTGCCATTGTGAAATTGATACAGTCCTCCTCTTGGGTGATACATAGGAGCTAGCTTGATGACTAATTTCTAGGAAGTGTATTAATGTTTGCTTTTCACACTGAGATGTGCATTTGGTAGAACAATGTATATATATATATGTGTATATATATATATTTTTTTCCTCTTGTTGAGGGAGATAGCTTTTCATCTGTTGCCATTGATGCTAATGCTAGTACTTTGGGATAGAGTTGTCCATGGAACAAGGAAAGAGTGTTTACTTTTGGCTCAGCATGAAGTCATAGCAAAGAACTCCGTTCAGTAAGGCACAAAACAAAACAGTTTGGGAATGCAAGCCACTGAATTAGCAGAAAACATTTTTCTTTCTTCCCAAATATGTGAACAAATCTCCTACTTATCTGGTTGAATCAGAATAAAAACCTACTCCCAAAATTTAAGAGTTGGGACACTATTTTCTTACTGAAATTTATTGGGGCATAAGAATTTTTAGAGCAACAGAGGTGGAAAATAAAAGCCATACTTCTAAAGTAGGGAGAGTTGGGATGGTTGACAGACACTGTAATTAAAATGATCCATGCTGTTCTCTGGAAGTCAGTCGTTTGATTAAATATCTTTTGAAGTTGTATAAAACAAATTGCAAACTTCAGGACTTTGCTGGAACAGAACTCCTGGCTAAAAAAAATCTTAGTGTTATATTTTTCTATTCTAACTCCTTAAGGAAGTTTAAAAACAGGAGCAGGAGGTGATAAGTGGTTAAACTTAGTGTTAAGCTTAAAATATTTTCTATATTTACAATTAATTTCAAGCCCGTACAGGGTTTTTAACAAAGGAGTTCATGAGCTGGTGGCATCTCCTGCTGCTGTCTTTTTGCTAGCTCAACTTACTGTGGAACAGCAATGACCTGTCTTATGTATGTTTAGAATACTTCAGCCTGGCACCTTTCAGAAATAATATTTTATATTAAAAATGCACATTCAGTTGCTCCTCAGTGACTATAAAAGACTGTGTTGTTCATTTCACATCCTCACTTACAAGGTTAAAAGACAAAAATGAAGCAGAGTTGAAGGTTAGAGAACTCTTAATTTGTCTTGAGCTTAATTGAGTGCGGGTATTTGCCTTATTTCAGTGATGAGACTGGCTAATATCAGGTTGGGAGTATATTGAAATAACTTTGTAATTGAATGAGGTACATTGAAACTGTTCTATTATCAGAAAACATATTCACCTTGTGAGCTGAATTGCTATTCTAAATCTGTTCTCCAAGACATCTCTTGCATCTTTTACCTCATTTGACCAATCCTTCAAAATATCCACCTTATTTGTGGATAGGATTAAGAACAAAAGTGAGAATTATCATCCTAAAAAAGTTTAGAAATATTGTAACCTTGAGGATGAGGAGGTGTGGTTAGTTTACCTGAATAGCTGGTTCRCAGAAGTGAGGAGGAGAGGAAAGTAAACTGGGCAATCTGCTTTACTACACTTTGTTCTCTGGGTCTCAATGAAAAAGCTGTTAAAAATGGCAAGACTTTCACTAGTGGAATTAAGGCTCTGTTCTATGTTTTGGATCAAGCTCTGGAGCTTTGACTGCCCAGCAGCCTTTCGTCCTGTGACCTGAAAAAGGAGCGTTCCTTTTCAACATGCAAGTGACAGGGTGGAACATGGTTAGTGCGGGTCACTGAACTGTGCTTTCGTATTCCATCAAAATCAATTCAGCACTATCACCTGTTAGGTCTTGGGGTTTTTCTTTTCCTCATGTTGATATACATTTATTTTGTATGTATATACTGCTGTTAGGGAACAAGCTTTTAGAGCATATGTCATACAATTGCATTCCCAAGCACTTCACAGAATTATAGGTTGTGATCAGTGAGTGAAGTACTGAGCAATAGCGAGGGGAGAATGGAGGCAAAAGAGTGAGATAAGGGTGAAAAAAATGTGTTAGTTGTGTCTTGGAATGGGATGAAAGAGTAGGTGAAACACAGAATTAAAGGAAAGCTGTTCCATACGGCAGGAACTTGCACTCAAACAGCCAAAGGGTATGACGAAGTCTAGGCTAGAAAGAAGCTGGGCCTGGTAATATGCTCTTGTTGTAAGAGCTGGGATACTTGCTTGATTTCCCCCCAACACCTGTGAGCAAAAGTCTTACCATCAGATTTATTTTGTAGTCATGAAGTCTAGAGCTCCAAAGGCTACAATCAGAAACGTGAAAGGGGTGTATGTCTGCAGTGCGTGCAAGTAGGTTAGTAGTGTGTATGGATGTGTGTACTTGTGCATCGATATAAGTCTGAACATATACAGAATGTGCCCAGAGAAAGTTTCACTTGTGTAAGAATTCTTGTTTCATTTCCACTTTGCAATTTAGACTTTGGAGGATAAAGTTACCGTAGTCATTCCCACATTCCTGCTTTCCTGAGACATCCTTAAGCTCCTGAGATATGGAGAAACCGTCTTCAGGAAACACTTGGTGGTTAGTAACTAATTTACAGGGTCTGAAAGAGACACAAACAGTGGACACCAATAAACTACCAATTTTCCCTTAGGATCAGCATATTCCTTTTTTAAGGTTTCATCATAACTTTTCAAACAGTGTTTTCTTTTGGGGCTGAGGGTAAAATTCAAACAGTTGTTTTTAATAAGCTAATGAAGTAGAGAGTGGTGAGAGAAAAGAATTGTGAATGGTGAGAGTGGCTTCCTTTTTGCGTAAAAGTAGGAAAATGATGGCTCAATAATATTTTGATGAATGATTATCTGTATGAATTTCACAGATGTGATCAGCCATTGGTCAAGTGAGGCATACTTACTGCTATGTCTTTCATAGAAGTTTTGGAGGCACATACCTCATTGGTGTATACAAAAAACAGCAATATATATTTATATCTCCTTCTTAATAAACCTTGCCTTTAGGTGCAACAGCTATTCAAAATTGTGCCATAGTTGTTGTCAGCATGCACTAAATACAGAACTAAATACAGAAGTTTCCAATAAATAGTCCTTTTTATTTTGTTCTAGAGAGGAATTGTCATTAGCTGTTATCTTTTAGAAGTTCAGGCCAAATACCACACAGATGTATTGACTGGTTCATTGTGATCCGACTTCATATAATAATAATTCCTATAAAACAGCAAGCCATTTATAACAGGTCTAGTTATGGTTGCTGGACAATGAAGCACTTTCATTTTTAAAATGCACATATATGCTCAGACCCAGGTTTTGAATTTTTATGCTCATTGGAGTGTTTTTGCCACTGTCTTTAAGAACAATATGAGAACAATATTATGTAGTAAAAACAAATGCTTGAAATTGGCTTCTGTAGTTTTTGTTTTTATTTTGTACTGTGTTCACTGAAAAACTATTAAACTTGCACAAATGGAGTGCAGTTGTATTAAGTGCAAAATTGTTTTCATATTAATGAACTCCGCTGAGGCTTTGCTTGATTTTACAAGTAAAGAAAGCTCAGGCCTGACTCTGCAAAGAATAGTGTTATGTATTCTCTTGATGGAGTCAGGAAAATTGGAGCTAGTTTGAGGGGAATTAAAGTCAGCCTGCATGAGAGGCTGTAACTGATACAGAGGCTTTCTGCTTGTTATCCCCACAATTATGCATTAGAACAGAGATAATGTACGTTTAGGAATAAAACTATAGACTGCCTAAGATAGGAAGCTGAGAGGAAAATGCTTCTGTCACTTTACTGGCAATTGCAAATGGCACAAGCCTGGTCAATGTCACAGCATGGCAATAACATAATGAGGTTAAGACCAAGGTTTACAACAGGTTTTGTGCAACGCAGTGCAGTCGGTTGTTTATGCCTTGGATAAATAGCAGGAGAAAATTCCTTGTGTTGTTTTGATAGTTCTGCTTTCCCTCCCTTGCCCTTATTATGGGAAGGAAATCCTATTGTACAATAGTTAAATTTAAAAAAAGATCTCTTGCATTTATATGTGCGTTTATAAGTGGATGTCACTTTCAGACTAATTTGCTAAAACCTGAAATATGACCCTGTGAAAAGAAAAAATGGGATTTGTGCTTGCTTCTCGGTGGTTGTGCCAGCCTGAGTTTGTGTGACTACCTGCCTATAGAAAGGGCGCTTGCCCTTCAGTGAGGTATGGCTGCTTTACTAACTGGTAATTACTGTAGTATCTGGTTGAGTGGGTGATCTCTGTACAAAATGAAGAAATATTTGTAATATTTTTGCATTTGCAGCAGACTGACATGATAGATGTGGATGTGGCTAGATACGTACTGTAATTCTAGATACTGGCATAGCAAACAAGCATTTCATATATCGGAGAATTCTGAAGTCAGAACACTGAGCAGTATCTTCCCCCCGCCCCCCCCCCTCCAAAGTCAAAAAGTTTTAGAGAGCAAAGTGGAGGGTTCGGGAAGAGAAAGAATGGCTTTTGTGCATAAGGAAGGATATCAAACCAAAGCTCTTGGACCTCTTCTGTCATTGGTGTAGTCCTCCTATGTGACAGTTCATAACTAGTGAATGAATACAGTAATGACACATACTGACATTAAAGGCGAGATGCTGGGCACATCAGAGTGGATACCAAGCTAATAAGCTCTGATAGGTCTGTTAGCTTAGGCCTCAAGCCATCACTGGTACAGCTCAGGGTTGYGAGGGGATTTTAGAATTTGGAAAGCAAGGAATAAGTAACAGTCTGGAGGAGAGGGGCTGAGGAGGGTGGGAAGGGATTGGAGGGAGGAGGAGAAGAAGAAAAAATTGTTCCAAAAAATCAGTGAAAACTTGCTCTAGAAACATGGAGAACCACTGACCTGTGTGATTCTAAGGAAGCTGAATATGATAAAATTTAGGCTCAACACTTTCCAGGTGGTCAAACTGAGACTTGTTATTCAGAAGTCCTTGGGATCCCTTCCTCTGGCAAAGAGGCTGATTGATACTCAGCATCTCTGGCAGTAGTGAAGCACAGGGGGGAGGAATAAGCACTGCATTTGAGATTGACATTCAAGCCTATATGCTGGTTCTGGTATTGGCGTGCTGTGTGGCCTTGGGTAAATTGCTGGTTCGACTTTTCCCATCTGTAAAATGGGTTAGTGCTTCCATGGTGAAGGTAATTAGCCTTACATCACTCAGACCCTTATGAGGGTGAAATGTAGGACAGATGCCCCACCTGTTGTGCACTGGAGAACGCAGAATTTCTGCAGAGAAGTAAGTGTATGAGAATATCATCACAATATGCTCACATGCGCTGAATTAATTTGGGGAGGCCTCTTAACTTTTGAATGCTTAAATTTTCAGCCTTTTAATGGCCTTTTAACACAGTGGTGTAATTTCCTAGGCTTTGTGAAAGTGAAATTGGTAAAGCAGAGTAACACCTGTATGTGTTACTAGCAAGGCTAGAACTGTTAGATTCCCTGGACAGACCTCTGCCACTTGAACTGTCTGGGTAATTGGTAGCAGTAAGAGGTTGTTCTCTGTGTGGACCAGGTGAAGAAAGGATTGGGAAAGCTTGGAGGAGAGATTCATAGATGTTTGCCCACAGCAGAGGAATGCAAGGTTTTATTCTAAGCTCTAGAAGGGAATACACTCAAAGGACTCTTCTGCCTCTTTGAAAAAAGGACTATTTCTGCCAATGATGACTCCTTCTGAACCTTTCCTCTACTCAGCTGCAGTTGTCTGAGCTCTAACTCTTCCTCAGTTCTTCTGCTATTTCTATTCTTTTTGCTTAACTGCACTTAGAGTCCATACTTCAGGTTTCTCATCTTTCTACCATTTTGTTTAGGCATCTGGCTCCCTGTCCTGCACATGGTTTACTGCTGATTCCCAATATCAGACAAATGTCAACCTTCTTTTTATACCAGCGGTCCCAGTGCCCTCACCCAGTCTGTTTGCTACTGTTTCCCAGCTCTTCATCGGCTCCGAGATCTCTCATCTCTGTGTGCCATCATTTTTGCTCCTTGTTTTATTATCTTTGCTTGGCCAAATCCATTTTCTCCTTCTACTGTGTCTTCCATCAAACCCATCCTTCTTGCTGCTTTGAAAAACTTTTTTTTTCTATTTGCTTCTAACTGCAGTCTCTCCTCCATAATGCTTCCGTATGTTACTCGGCTGTCTTCTCAATTGATCTCAGTGCTGTCCATGACTGCTTCTCCAATCCACTCCAGTCTTAAATTCCTTTCAGTTCCTAAACCAAGTCTCTGTAACCAAGCAATCCCAGTCTTCCCTCCAATTCCCCTTTTCCAATTCCATTCTCAGCATGTTGTTCTCTCAGTCTGAGTCTTTCCCTGACTTAGCCTTATAGCCCTTTTTCCTTTGAAATAAGTAGTCTCTTCACTGATGCCTGGAAGCCAGCAGCAGGAATACTGAGAGAGCAGCCCCAACTCAAAGTTCAGCTGCTTTATTCCACCTTGATTCAGGCCAATTGAGAAAAGTCATTACAAAATGAATCCTTTTAAGCCTCTGTAGCCCTTGCCCAGCTTTGTGGAGGTGATATCTACATCCTGGTATGCAGAAGCTCAAGGATGCTTGATTAGTATTTGTAATGACAGTTTGGATGTTAAGTTCTTGCAAGTCTCTGTGGCGCCAGCACAGATGGAATTTTTAAGAGCCAAACTGGCCTTTGAAAACGTGGCCAAATTTAAGTGGGCAGGAAAGGCAAAAAATGCAGCCCTGACACACAAGCTGTTAACTTGCCCGTTCTTATRTTCTTGTTACTGGTCACTAAATAAAATAGGTGTTGAAAATTTTTTTTACCTAGGGTAAAACAATGGATATTGTTAAACTGTTTTGGCTGAAATAGCACAAAAATATTCAGCCTGAGGCAAAAACCAGCCTGGAAAACTGTAGCCTTAATTGTTAAAGTCACAACTGAAAGCAACTGAAAACAGTATCTTAAAAACAGCAGTGCCAGAATTCCATCTCCAATAATATCTTCCATATTAAAACACGGTGCTTCACTGAATCAATGAGATACTGAAAAGTGGCATAATAGGCTTCCAAAATTACATAGTGATTTATATATAATGCTGTAATGATTTCAAGTACCTTTACGTTATAGTGTATATAATGGAGTGGAGAGAGAAGAGGGTTAAGAGATGCAAGCTAAGAGAAAAAAGTAGGTTTCAGATAGATAGGATWTGAAAGAGAAATACATGTCTTTGAGGAAAAAAAAAAAAAGACTATTCAAAAAACCTGTCCTGGTTTGGAGGAGCAGCAACGGAAAGCTGCAGAGAAGCTGTGCAGGCAGCCTCAGGATTGTTAGAAGAAAGAAAGAGAGGAGACCTATTCACTTTCAGTAGGAATCTGGAAGAGAACTTGTGAAAGAAATGTTTGGCAAATTGGTCCAAGTCTGGAAATACTCACTTGAAATTTGCAGCTTGTACATTTTCGTTCAAAGGGTTTTGAAATTTTAACTATATATTTTGGTCCTAATTGATGGCAAGTCCATTGGTTTACCCCAAATATAGAGCAGTTTATCCCATTTCTCTAGACAGCCCTGATTGCCATTCCCCCCTCCTTTATCTGTAAGCTTTCTAAATTTCTGACTGATCAAGTGTTTTTAATTTTTTTCAGGTAGTAGTTGTTACTGTTTGTCAAACCTCAAGTTTACTTTGGGATGTGTGTGGGGTTTTTTTGTTTGTTTGTTTTTTCCCTCCCTGTTCAGGAAAGATGGGAAAAATATGGATGAAAGTTAAATAAGAGATTTTTAAGTGCGGTTTTCTTCACTATAGCTTAATTCCTATCCCTGCAAAGTAAGTATTTTAAAAACAATGTTAACTTCCAAAATGATAGATACTTTTTGTACTGTCCTTCTGGTACAGGTATGCTTATCTCTCTCTAAGCCTGTGGAATGCTAGACTTTTGTTCACAAGTTCATCAAAGTCCCATTAATGATATTAGGAAATAAACATCTCTACCTAGAAATTTAATGGATAGTTTTACATACGGTCTTTAGGTATCTTTATGCACAGTTTGTATTATGTCAAATTCTTTGCTTTTTAATCAGGCAAAGTTCCCATTGGCCTCACTGGAGTTTACTTAACCAAATCACCAAAATTCATCCACTAATTGATTGTATGCTATTGACAAACAATAGTTGGAACCTCAGGCCTTGCTGGCATCTACAAAATCTACTTAAATGGTAATACTCCTTGTACTTGTGCAAACAAGGGGGAAAAAAAACAACAACCAATGACTTTTAATAATTCCCTTAGGAATCAGAAAATGGATGTGATGCTTGCCAAAGGGCAGAATTGCCAGAAAGGAAGAAAATGTTTTGTATGTTTGTCAAAGTTTTGACTGGCTCTTCCTCTCGGGGGCAATTTCTATTTTTTGTATCTTCTGACTCCTAAAACCTGAGGGTTCATATGTCAAAGCAGCTGTTAAGTCCTCCTGGCTGAATGATGGACAGTCTGTACTTCAAAGCTTGCTAAGACTATCCTTGAATTTCACTATTGAGAAATGCTGGACAACTTTAGATTGTCTACAATCCATGGAACAAAACCTTTTTTGCTGGATACACTAACCATGCAAAGACTAGGCTTATAAATTATGGTTTTMTATTAAGAATCAAAATATTGGATGCTCCAAGGAACATGTCTGCTCCTTGAAAACCCTCTGTGCTACCCTCCTGTGCTTGCTGATAGTACTTATAGTAGTTGCTTTACATTTTCTCTAACAGTGGTGTCAACACCTTTAGCCACATGAACTAAATTTGGCAGTGGCAGGAGCCAGATGCCCAGTTCCCATATTATAAGCTTTCCAGCAGCAGCATTTATGTGGTTCCCCAGCTTGTTGTGCTGGCAGCTGTGCAACTTTTTTTGAGCTGTCCTGATAAACTCGCATTGATAGAGAGTTTGGGATTTTGGAATTTTTCCTCTTAGGCTGGCTCTCTATTGTCTGCTGCTTGTGAAGTTTATATGTAAGTAGCTTAAGTTAGGAACTGAAGCAGTCATCTTTTGTATATGATTACTTTCATCTCCTATGTTGAAATATTTTTCTAGTTAGCCATAAATTAGCTTAATCTCTATTACTAGTACTCCTTGATCTGAAGCAAGATGAATGTTTTTGTATTTACATTAAAAAATTTCTATTACATACCTTCAAATATAAAACCTCACTCAAGAGAGGCACTTGCATGTTGTTGTTGTTATTATTATCATCATCATCATCATCATGATCTATTGAAAACAATTTAAAGTGATATTATCCTTGTATGGTCTTATTGTTTGTTACTTGCTTTAAAACAAGAATCCCTGTTTAAATGAGATTATGAAGCCAAACGTGGTCACATAAGATTTTTAAAGATCTAGTTGCATAATTTTTTCACAATCTGAACTTGTACTTAAAAAACAAAAAGCTTCTCATTATGGTCACCAAGATAATGTCTGAATCTGAACAAAAGGCACGTTAGTGCCCTTCAGGAGTAGTTGCCTGAGTTGGAAGACTGCAAGACAAAATAGCATCTAAGAGAATTAACAGCTCCTATTCATCCCCTTTAACTGTTGGCACTGAATTATAGCAATGACAAACTAATCTCAAACACATGTAAAATTATTACCACTGTAGTGGCAGCTGTTGGTGCTTTTAACTATTAAGGTTTGTTTTTTCTGGAGAACAAGGAACTCAGCTGCCTCTGCTGTTTAAAGTCACTCCTGTCCTTGCAACAAAGGGAAGGGAAAAGAGTATTTCCAACTTCATGCTCCTATCAAATGTCTCAATTGCCTCCTGAGTCCTACAAGCGAACTAAGCATCTGCTTATGCAAACACTGAATAATCATATGCAACTGAAGCAACTGAGCATACAGAGATGCAATATTTTCAGCTGGATTTTTCTGTAAAATATGATGCTATATGTCAAAGTAGGGAAAACTGTAGGTAATATTTGGCATGTGTACGTAGACATCCTGGGCTCGATGCACAGCTGGTGTACACCTGATGTTGCACTAATTTCTGCCAGCAAGAAACTGATACATCTCCTTTAAATCAACCAAATYGTATCCTGATTTTTATAAATCATTAACAATGATTTATTCTTCCCTGATCAAATCTCAAACCAAGCTTTGCCTGTGAATCAAGCCACTGACTTTTCTTTTATAGTTCTTAWCTTATTTAACATTTTCACTGTATTCTCATTCTCATTTGACAGTCATATAATTTTTATCAATCTTAGGGGAACAGAAATTGTGTGATGGTTTCATCCTGACATAAACAAGTTCTAATTTATAGCAGTTCTAACTCCAGCATTACCTTTTATTTACTCTAATTAAGTGTCTAACACACTTTTACAACCTGCTTAAAAATTACATCCCTGTTTCTGCCCCTCACTTTTTCTTTATATTGGATATAAATATTAATGTCCAAACCAGTTTTGTCTCCATTTTTCATTGTCCCTGTGATAAAACCAGTGCTGCTACTTTGTTTTCACCTTTCAAGTATCAGACTGTTGCATGCAAGTATTTGACAGTCCACAGGGGGGAAAAAAGGCAGAAGCGGATGAAGCAGAGTTGAATATTTTAGCCTTTCAGAGGCTATAAAATATGAGAATGTGTTTGAGTCATTCAAATGATCTTTCCATATTGAAATACTTATGGAGCGAACAAAAAAAAATGTTGAAAAGTATTTATGATATTCAGAAGTTCTACTTCTGCTAAGTTCTGAGCATGTTCATAGCAGTTACCTTAAAGAGGATACGGTTACATGAAGGACATAGCGGTTTAAAGATTTTGAAGAACAGGAACCAATCTAAGGAAAATGCAATGCATTATTTCAGAGAGAAGTAACTTCTGGTACAACTGTGGAAATATTTCTGATTAATATCTCTTGAAATAAATTCAGTCTTGGCTGACAGCTCCTTTTGGAAATGTTTACCTCTGCTTTCACATTAAAATACTGTGTTGAAAAAGGATACCACAGAGATATTGATCCTCCTTTCAGAGKAAAAGAGATCACAGCTTGCATTCAAGATGCTGCTCATGTGCTTCTCTGCTCTATTCATCTCAGTTACTCAAGTCATTTTCCATGGTAGGCAGGTAACATTGTTGGACTCCAGTATGAATTTAAAAATGTGTGTTTAAAACAGTCGGTGTTTTTTTGTGATTCATTCTCCCTCCCTCCACCACGCAGACCTGAACTGACATGTCTCTGAGCCAGCGTGCCTGCTGCTGATGCTCAGTAAAATACAAAGAAAGGTTTCATTGGACGATAAGCTCTAATAACCTGCATGTTTCTCCTTTTCTTAAAAGAATAATAATTTCCAAAGAAGAATTTTTGAATCACTGACAATACAGTACTACTTGGCTTTTTTTTAAAAGCCTCTGTTGAACTTAATTGAAGCAGAACTTGCAAACCTTTACTAGGAGAGCTGGATCCTAGTTCTGGGATCTCCTTGGGAGCCATGGTTATGGATGCTTCTGGGTGGTGATGAGAGCAAGTTGGATCTCYGAGAGGCTGTACGATTGTCAGATGCATGCCTTCTTCCTGTCATTCCCTATCTCTGACCAAAAAAAGTACGTGCTCGTACTGACACAGACATTCAGGGTAACAGGCACCAGCCTGGAGGCTTCTCCCTTGTCTCTGTGTGCAGACACAGCAGCAGCTGCGTGTGTAGGAGGGGTGCCTCTTCCTCTTCCTTGCACCTTCCCTCCTGTCTCACTGGGATGGGTAGTGGGTCCACTCGACAGTCTGTGCAGGAGAGGAGTCTGTTCAGCTTTTGAAATAGTGGCAGAGCAGGTAAGGCCCTTGACTGGTGTCCAGGGGTGGGGAAGAGTTTAAGCTTTGATTAGGAGCAATATTGAAAATTATTTGTTATCAATGCATCTACATATGTTTATACAGTCACTGAGAGCAGAGGACTGAAGGCAGTTTAATAGCCACATCACTCCCTGTGCGTTTCTGGCTATAGAAACTCAAATGCCTTCACTGTTCCAGCCCAGAAGGCAAACTGGGCTCAGCAGAGCCTCTGACCTTTTGAAAGCATGAAAGTCTATACWGAGCTGAAAATGATTCCTCTTTCATTGAATTGCTTAAAATAAAGTGGCTTATGACCTCTTGAAAGTATATCTGAACCCACGGGAGTAGGGAGATACCAGATGAACTAGACCAGAGCAGAACCCAGAGGTGAGCACAAACTTGAATTTGGACCCAAATTCAATAGAGCAGAATATATTGTAAAGTTGGAGGTGATGATTTCAAGCAACTGGTCTTGCCTTCCACTGACCATGTAATTTCGCGCTGTAATTCCTCTATCAAGAAAAGTAAAGATCTATGGCATATTTTTAAGGACAACTCTGATTATAATTTAAAGATGTTTAAGAATAATGTAACCTAAAAAAAAAAATTGATAATGTTTTTCATTCCTCAGTACATTGTCCTACTACTATTAATTTGCATCAAGAATGAAAACTTCTTTGCTAACTCCATGTAAATTCTGAAAAATTGCTTGAGCCATCTCTTAATCCTCTCCATGATAAGCAACATAACTTTTTTTAAATTTCATTATTTTCCTGATTTTTTTTCCCTGTAAATTCTGATCAGCATCGTCTTTGAAGGACAGACATTGGAAATACAGATAAAGTTTTCAGCAGTGCTCTCAATGTACAGAGGTAATAACTCTTCTCTGCTTCTGTTCAGGATCTTCTCCCTGTGTGTCCTAGAATCTTATTAGTGATCTTGGGCAAAAGCATTACCTTGATGCTTGTGTTCAACTGACCTTGGATATAATCTGGAAGCTACCTGGAAAAACGTTTGCTCTCCGAAATGTCATCGTATTTTGATAAGTTTGGCCTCCATTCTTTGTCCCCAGACATATGCCTTTGTTTTTGGCTATACTGAAATCACATATTGTTCAACAGTCACAGTTCTTTGATAAATATTCTCAAGCTTGCGCTGCTGTAGCAAAACCAGAAGCATTCAGCTTGATTTCAGTTGGGCAGTGAGTCTCTTCTGAACAGCTTGTGAACAACATGTTGTGCTTGCTTCTGCTGTTTGGCTTCTCCTGTCATGTCTCTGCATCTTCTCTCTGTCTTACCTGCTGGAGCTCCATGTTGCATAGAAAAAATTATGTAGCTATCCTGTTCTACTATCAATAAATACATTTAATTGGACTAGAGGGCAAGAGATAGCCTTGTGGCTTTTGACAGTTTCATTTACTTGCTACATTCAAAACTATTATTTTGGGTCCCCTAGTTTGCATCAAAAAAGCAGGAACTGAAAGCTTGTAAACAGATCCAGATCTTGCTTCTTAAGATGCAGATCAGAATATGTTCTCCCTCATCATAAAGAGGTGGGAAAAGTGATGATGATAGTAATTTTTAGTAGAGCAAAGCCTGAGGGGAAAATGGCTGATAGAATAATGTACAGGGAAAAAAAAAAGCACAAAGTCAATTTTAAAAAGTCCTGTTGTTATGGCTGGCCACCAGGATTGTAAAAGAATTTGTTCAGGCATTTAATGTCAGAAAAAGAAATCATTCCTGCTTCAGGATATTTGCCATTTGCTTTACAATGATGAAATACTGTGCACAGCCTGAAATGTTTTGGAATCTAGTCTCATCGTGTCCATCAAATGACCATGCTCGAGGTATTTATTGATGAGGCTGGACAAATCCTAGCTGAAGAGAACACCACTTGTCATGGAGTGAGTAAAAACCTGGGCTTGATGCCAGACTCGCAGGGACAATTTTGCATTGGCATAGAGTGATTTATACTTGTCTTTGCTTCCATCACTGAGTGCCAGAATAGGGTGAGGGAGGAAGGAAGAAAGCAAAAAAACTGTATCCTTACAGGGATATTATTTACTTAAAATTTAAAATGCATTAAAATCTTCTCATTGCCTCATCATTTTCTGGATAGACTCCTAACTTCATCTGAAATTAAATAGTCTGTGCTATATGTGAATCAGATATGATGATTATGACGACTCCTTCTCAGTCTATTAATTTTTCTCATGCTAAAATGTTCATAATCCTGTGACAACAGAGACTAGTTTAAGTCAAATAAGCTTAGACTGGACTCTTGATAAATAGACTGAGTTCTTGGTAGAATTTTCTTGCTACCCAATGATATTTTGTTTCAGTCATCAAATATTCATTTTCTGGACTGCTTTCAGTGAATCACAGAAGAGTCTGTAGATTTTAAAGATTGAAAATGACCAACATATAGACTTTTATTAAAGCTTTTTTGTTTTGCTAGCTTATTAAAATTAATTGTTGAACTTGGGAACTGACTGGTTTGTGCAAGTAGTAGTAGTTTCCATCTATTCCCCATAGCCTCGTAGGAAAATAGCATTCTTGGACAAAAGTTGAGTCAGGAGAGAGAAATGACTCATTCTCTTTACCATTCCCATCTGACATTACTTTATGAACAATCAAGAGTTTTCATCTGGAGTATGACTGTTGTATAAGAATATAGAAATTTCACATGAACTCAAGGGGAGAATGGAACAAGACTTTGGAAGAGAGGTCCATTGAGGATTCCTAAATAGACAAACAGCATCAGGCTCAGGAAATCCTCTGAGCTGAAAATAATAGGAGGCTGGAGAGTGCTTGGGAGAAGTACAGCCTGTCCTGTTACTGGGCTTTCTTTGGCTTTTGATTATGGCTGCTCTTGCAGGTGTGAAACTGGGCTACATGAATCCTTGCTTTGAACCAATTGACTTGTTAATGATCTCATGCTACTACCTGGCCTGTGAGGTTGCAAGGGAACAGGAGAGTGAAAGGAAGAAGAAAAAAAAAAAAAAAAAGCTTGAAACCCAGAACTTGGGGGTTCAAAATTCAGAAAGAGCTCAAGATTTTTGTTTTATGGTTTTGTAGCTAGATTTAAGGAAGGGCAGTGATCTTTGACTTCATATGGATTCCGGACTTAGATCTGAAAGAGACTGGGAAGACTATTCATAGGGGATTTTCTTCTTTTACATCCCTTCACACTGGAGAACTCTTTCCAAGCACATCATTTTAATCCCCTCTTGTTGGTTCGTTAGTTAGGCTGGTCATTAAAGCTGTGGCTTGTAAACTGACAGCACCAGCAATTCCTGCTATGCAATAATGCTGGCCAGTTACTTTTAAGGTGGCATGGCTAACCGCAAAATTCTGTGCTTTTCTGAATCTTTCAGGATGCTGTTGTGGATTGTCCAAAGCCCTGGAGGTGAAATTGCCCTCCAGTGGTGTTCCTGTTATATAAAGAGGTCTTCAGTTTGAGAGCTGAGTAATTGCAAATGAGTATTCAGCAAAAATTCTCCATCTGAAGATGACAGAGTAGGAAGAGTGGTATTAAGCTGAGGTGGCAATCTCRGGTTTCTGTGGCTTTTCATCTCATTCAACTAAGGTGTTTCAAAGGAGGAAGGCAGATAATATCAGAATGTTGGTTTGTTCATTTGTGTTATAGCCCTCCATTTACAACATGCCTTTTTAATCTAATTTTGTTTTCACACTGTTAGGCAAGAGAAACTGGAAACCTGTGRAATGCCATGAGGAATCCTGCATTAGAGTCTTTTACAACATGCCATCAGATTTGTGACACTTTTTTCTATTCATGATGTCCTTTAGTACCTTTTATTTCAAGGAGTTTTTGGTGGAGAGTCGCATGCAAGGACTATAAAGGAGGTGGCAGGGCCCAAGACATTTCAGCCTCTCTCCRAGGAAAACAAACCTAGCAGCATGGTCTAGATACTGTCCCTATTTTCATCAATTCCCTAGCAAATTTGAGTCCAGATATAGGTGTCCCAGATATCAGAAAAATGGATCTCTATAAGGTCTCAGAAACCTTGCCTTAACAGAATCCTCTCAGTCTTTCCAATAAAGTTCCTGACTGGGAACTTACTTTCTTAGAAGACGGTTTACAGGAACAAGCAATGCCACTTACTCAGACACAGTATCAACAAGTGCCAGCTTTAATTATGTGGTGATATTCTACCTCATCTTAACAAGATATCTGCTTCCCTTTGTCCTTCCACTTTTTTCAAAAAGGAAGCACAGCACCAGTTTGACATTTTCCAAGGCAGCTTAGAAATGTAAGATTGTGTTGCTGTTCCTTTGCTGATGCTTCAGTACTTGAAAGTTTCAGACTGGTGCTGAATTTCAAATGGCTGGGAAAAAATTGCCCCCCCCCTTTTTTTTTCTTTTTAACCTCTTGATAAAAAAAGACTTTTAAAAATCCATTCCCAAGGGTTGCTAGTGGTACCTAAACGTAAGCAGACAAAGCTGGTGCATGAGTCAGTTTACCAAGAACACAAAGGTCATATGGTATCCCGTCATGAACATGGTATGTAATAGCTGGTCTATCAGATTTGAGGTAACTGCAGTCGCTCTGTATTAACAATGAAAATGAATTTCTCTGGGCTCAGGAAA
Source organism: Apteryx rowi (assembly GCF_003343035.1). NCBI lineage: Eukaryota > Metazoa > Chordata > Aves > Apterygiformes > Apterygidae > Apteryx > Apteryx rowi. The sequence continues at coordinate 2,377,969 of NW_020449530.1, read as the reverse complement.
TAGCCTGGGCTAGGAAATAGCTCTGTGGCATCCAGGTCAATCTCTAGTGTTGTCTGAACTGATGCTGATTCTTTATGTTGGAAAATATCCTGCTGCGTTTTGCATATATTTTTGGCATTTCTCAGTTTTCCTAGGAAGACTGTTCAGCAAAATTATTCTGAAAGCCAATAAAAAGAAGCTGAAAACATTTTTTAACACACTGACATTTCATCAGGATGCCGTTAGAGTCCAGAGATGATGCCTATCAAAATAAAGATCCTTTTCTCTGTACACACTCTGGTATTTTTCCAGGGTTTAATTGACTCTTGCTGTTGTATTTATCTTTTGTTGATAAAGTTTCTTTTATGTACCACTAGTGGTTGCTACTGATTTCCCGAAGATGTTAATCTAGTGAAACTCACAGTTGCAGCATTTGAACTTTTAAAGACAGGCAAAGCAAAACTGCTGGGGTACATAATCTGTGGTTCGATCTACTTGTCTTCTAATATGACATTGTATTTTGTTTTTTTTTTTTTTCCCCTGTATTAGCAGATGTGGATGGTGATTAGCAGAAATTAGTTTCTGGATCTGAACACCTACGAACTTTGGGCAAGTTCAGGTTCCAAATAGGACATAAATATAGGAACACATGCCATAGGGTTATAAGGCAACACTTCAAGTCATCAGATCCTCTTTCTGGACAGAGTCTAGGTTTAATTACCTTGGAAAGTGTTGCTGAAAATGTTTGGCCTAGAAATCTGACCAGAAGCTTTTTTTTTTTTTTTTCCTCCCCTTTCTCCTTTCCTATTTTCACAGCTTTTCTAAGTATAGAACTGTCAGGGAAAATAATCATCCAGTCACAACTGAGAAGTAAATGAGTAGTATACTAATTGTTTTACCACATATGCTTGAGTTGTGTAACTGGATTTAGGACAGACAGCAGCTCCTGTTTGGCACTTACTTTTGCAGAACAATTTTAACAAAGTCAAGAGAAGGTCATGGAACCCAAAGAAGTATCATCTGCAAGGCATTGTAGTATTTTCCACTTGTAGATTACAAGTGCATGTATCATGACAATGCTTTTTTCATTTCAATAATTGTTAATACAGTGATTCGAATAAAAGCAGTTCAGTTCTAACAGGAGCATTAATTATGCACTTTTTAAGACCTTGGTAGTACATAGAACAAAGAAGTTATAAAATGGTTATAAAAATCCTTGAGATGAAACTTTCTGGTAAGTAATTCACAGTGATAGTCCTACTTCAACCAACACAAATAAATCAAGTAAAAATGTATACATGACCTAAAGTTTATAAATAATGCTTATTATGTGAGAAGATTCTGAGTATAAACATTGATAACCATGTCATAAAAGACTGATTTAAAAGTGACTTGCAGAAAAAATGTTTTTATTTTCTTCTCCAAATTAAACTGTCATTAACATAAAAATTATCACTAGCAATGTAAATTGYTTTTTTCTTGAAAGAACTTTATTGGAAAATTTAAGGAAGCTGTATTTACCAATATTTATCTGAGCTACTTCTTTTAAGCAACATGGGATATCAGATAACATGAGCAAGATAAGGTACTGACTTTTGAATTGTTACCAATAAATGTCGGTTTATTTGTCTGGTGCTATTGATGCTCTCAGAGATGCTATATCTCTTCTATAACTGATACCTACATTTGTGGTGCAGCTGTCAAGATACCAATTCTGAATGTGTATCAGTGTTTGCTGGTTAGGATAGCATGTCTACATGTGCCTTCAGGAGGGTGGAGCAAATTCAATCTGTGGTCATCACAGGGCAGGAGAGCAATGTGTCCAATTTAGACACAAGTTTCAGGTTCAGAGAAGTAGGTTGGATTTCAGTAGGCTGGAATTGATGCTAGAAGCATTGTCCGTCTTTATGAAAATGTCTTCAGTGGAGATTTAGCTGAAGCTGTCATCTCAGGTTTGCTGTCTTGAGTTGGTGCAGCCACATTGTGAAATAACACTTGAGTGTCACAGAGTGTTTGTATTAGCAGCACAGAATAGTTTTCAAATTGATCTATGCCATTAGACTGCAGTAAGGTTATTTAGAGAATCAAAGCTGCCAGGAGCCTTAGTGGTAGACTAGCCCCATTTGTGCTAGGCATTACAGAGAATAAAAGATGAATCCTGCCCCAAATCTTTCAGTGTAGTGCTTGGAAAAAGCAGTCCTGTCTAGCTCAGTTTTCTCAAAGTGCTAGATACCTTTTCCCAAATATGAAAAGGAAACGTATATATGATTGCAAGGTAATATCTTTATCTGAATATCAAGAACTGTCTCTAAGGAAGTGGCATACATCATAGGGAATTACAGCTTTACATGCCTATATTTAAGAATGTGTGAGTTTACATAGCATTTCCACTCTCCTTAGCAGTGCAAAGTTACCAAAACAAGATGAGGGGGATTTTGGAGTACTCTGTCATAGCACTGTAATATTGATTTTAAGCTACACTTTCTTAAATGGTATATTTAGAAGAGGTGTCTGGTGGCTCTTCCATGTCTAGAAGTAGAATAAAGTACATTGCCTCAAAACAGAACACGTATAAAGAAGAATATGTAAACAGTCACTGGAATTTTTTGAGTTGTGTAAAATTCTAAATTATGACAGCTACATTTTCATATGATGAAATTAAGGCAAAACACATGGAGAGGCAAAATCTTTAATAGAAAATATACATTATTCCAATGCTTTTAAAATGTCCCCAGTGGAATAGCTTATAGGCAATGTCATATCCTCCCTGTTTTGTGAAGAGGAAGAAAGCTGGTGCTATTGTTATCTTTAGTCCATGTTTAATATAATTTTGCTCCTTTTGTTCACCAGAAGATGAATCCTTAGTAGATGCAATATCTGATATCCCTCAGTTTTGTCTCATGTTTGCTGCATGTCAGGTTTAAATGAAAGGCAGCAGGACGAGGTTTGATGGATGGCATTGCTTCCACACGCTGTTTGCCTTGTTGCTTCTGTGATTCCCGTCAGTGGCACATGCAGTTGTTCCTGCCTTATTCGGAACAAAGCAAGTTGGGGCTTCGAAACTGCTGATACAAACTTGTGGGGATCCTGGTCTTCTACATATTTACACCTGCTTCCTATGTTGTTTAATACTCAAAATATCAACCATTCTGAAAGGCTAGGATGATACACATGGCCACTGGCCTGAATCTGAGTTTTGGCAGAGGTGGGCATATCTCCTTGCTTTTCATCTTAGAATTTCCTAAAATAGTCTGCAAAGTTARTCAGTTTGTGTATGATATAAGAACAATACGGCAGCGTAGGACTGTTACAGTGGAAGAAAAAATTATGTAATTTAATTTTCAAAAGAGGAACAAAGTAGATTAAAAATATCTAAAATGAGATTTTGCCAAGGTTTTACTGTCTCTTTCTCTTTGCATGGAATAAATGTCTTGAGACGCCAGAATGTTACGTAGCCAGCAAGTGTTCTGGACCTCAGCTTTGCATCTAGTGCCATACTGGTTTCTTGATGATTAGAAGAGAAGAGCATTCGGATCATACCCACTCCACTTCTTACAACAAAATTACCCCTTAGATTTTGTATTCAGGTACTCCTTGAGCCCAAACCTACTTAATTTTTGTGATTTGATATTTGAGAATTAAGGCACAACTTCAGTTGTTTAAGCACCAAGAATCATATGTATAGCCACAATATTCTGAAATTAATTTGTAAGTGCTTGTTTTCAGACTGTGGTAAAAGGCTTATGTTTTTTTTGAATTTTCCAAAAGATTCCAATCTTGTGGTGCTGGAATAAAAAAACATCAGGAAAGTGGTCTGGATGAAGACAAGGAACAACAGGCATGAAGACAATAGTCTCTCATTGCCTTCAGATACTTTACAGGTAGACAATAATTCCGCACTGGATGAAGCACAGGTTTTTGTGAACTATGGTTATGATAATTTTATTCAAAAATAGTAAGAATGCCTGGTGTTAAGAAAAACTGGTTTGTAACTAGCAAATAGGATTAAAGTCATCAAGATAAGCTGCATCCTTACCTTGTGGCCCTTGCAATTCTGCTTTCTCCTCCCTTCCTCCATCTCTTCCAGGAAATGGAATATATGTGTATTTTAAATTCTGCATCCCATTCCTGAAATAAAAACATTGACGCTTAAAACTTAGAATGGTTTGTTATTACACATTTACATGATATAAAATGTTGGTGTAGGAACAGGACAGAGAATGAGAACTTTCTGCTAGACACAAAGTAATTCAAATCAAATAAGAAATGTAATAATTCAACTTCAGTCATTGTAGTGAGTCACTGTCCTGAAGACTCTATGTTCTGAGAGAGTAGTGGATTAAGACAGAGAGACTCCTCCATCTTTTCTTCATGAACAAGTCATTTGGAAGAACTGCGCAGCTGACAGGAAAGAGATGTGAGCGTGTCTTTCTCCTTGACAGACCTGACACTCTTCCAGCTACGTTAGGTAAAATTAATTGATTGACTAGGGGCAGCTTCTAGTTCATGCYAGGATAAGGAAGAACACCTTGAGCATGATTTACCTTCATTTTGTTTTCCATAGATTGCCTAGCAGGTAATTTTATTAAGGAGTAATGCGATTGCTAACAACAGGAGTATTTTCTTTTCTTCTCATGCGACTGTGTGCAGGAATTTGTGAAACCATTTATACAGATGTTAAACTGTGGGATTCACTGATGAAACAATGTGGTGACTGGACTTTAATACAATAATGTAATGACATCACCATTAGATTAATTATGCCATATCTGTATATGGACATAAGAGGACTGCCTGTTGGAATCGATGAAGTTCCTTGTGTCTAAACGCCTCCCACATGTTTACAAATTTCCACTTTCAGCCAAGTGTATGATGGAGATTTTGTGCTTTTGTATGAAATTTCACAAACTGGCCACTACCTAATATAGGCTGTCAGGCTAGATTCATAATTTGACTGTACTGTATATTATATGGATATTTAGGATCAGTTTATAATCCTCTTCTCTGACTTCCTACATATCAGGAGTGGAGGAGCTTTTCACCCTGTAGTTGTGTTTGAAATTTAGTAGTCTGAATATTTTTGTTTCTGATCTGGAACATCAAAATCTATATTCTTGGTAGACTGTTGGCTGTACATTTGTATTAACTCCAAAAGAAAGAATACAGCTACTTTTGTTCATGCCCCTGCATGGTGCAATCTAAGAGGGATTTTTGAACTTCAGAATGGGAACATATGGTTTCAAAAAGGAGCACAGATAGTGCTATAGTGACGTTTAGAGCGCTTCATGGAAACACTGCAGTTGCCACGTTACAAAAGACCTCTAACTGGCTTTCTAGTTCACTATCCTGCCTTTGGAGGACTGTAATAGCATCTGAATAGAAGAGTAACAGAGGAAAGCCCATTATAATGTGCAAGTTTATCTGAGAAGGAAAATATTGTCCCTCATACCAGTTGGCTTAGGCTCTAAAACACATTTTATTCATGGGCATTCCTTTTGAAAGCTCTCTGAAGTTCTGGACTTCCCCATTTCTTGTGGCAGTGAATTCTGCTGTTGCTATAAAAGCTTTTATTTATTTAGTGAAGCTTTTCTGCTTCACCTGTCAAATTCCCTAGCTGTATCATGAAAAATAAAAACAGCACATGTCATATTTTGGAGAAACACTTTCTAAAAAACATCCAAATTTCAGATTGGCCTTTATTCTTCATCCTGAAAGTTAAAGTAGGAGCTATATGCTTGGCACCTTTGAAAATCAAACCACTGCTTTAGATGCTTAAATATAGATTTACAATGCTAACTTCAAGCAGTTGCTTTTCAAATTCTTGGCCTTGGTTACAAATATCAGTGAATACAGCTAATAGCAGAAGTGTACCACATCATGCCAGAACTCAGATGATGAATAGATCTGTTTGATAAGAGATTAAAATCCATTATGAAAGCATCAAGGAATTATAACTAACCCACTATTGAAAGACTGAACAACACATGAGGGTGTGCTTTGAAGAAATACTTTTTTTAGTGTGTAAATGACAACATTATAAATATTTGCCTTTGGAACCTATAAATGAAGAAGGACTCAAAACTTTCTTACTGGAACTGGCAGAGACAAATAGGGYATCACAAGTAGTTGCCAAATGCTGGGTATAATGTGCCTTTTCCTTGGTCACTCTGGTTCAGTTTGGCACGTGAAGGAAAACTCTCAATCCTTGGGAATCATGCTAATATACTGGGATAGCAAATTCAATCAAAGGACTGGTTGAAGAGCTGGAGATAGTAGGCCAATAGCTACCTGTTATGATGACAGTAATTTTTACCAGTATATAATGGCAGAAATTCATATGCCAGCCCTCTCTACAGAGAGCTAGGAGTAAATCAGCTGTTAAATGAGGGAACTCTAATTTATATGGGGAGAGGTTTTTTATGGCAATTTGCATGGTTTCATTATTGTAAGGCTTGAAGGAAAATAGTTAAAATGAGGTTGAAAGTTAGATGGAAAAATAAGAGAAATCTTAAACCACAGAATCATCCTGAAGAAGGCCATTTAAATGCATTTTGCTGCAGAGTAAATTGAATAACAAAATAGAGGCAGTAAGTTTGGTGCAATAAATCACAGAAGAGAACTAATTCATTAGAGCTTAAAAAAAACTTTAAAAAATGGAAATTCTGTCCAAACACCATTAACAGATTAGAGCGCAAATGATGCAAGTTATGATGCAACCTGAAAATAAAATGTATAAAAAGACAGGAAGATAAATACAAACAATAAAGTATTCTGAAGRTGTGATGTAAGAACTGAATGTATCAACAGAGGTTTCTGTCCTAGTAGCAGATGACCTAGAGAATTCTTTGTATCGCAGAAAATACTTAGGAAATTGCTCTTCTAAATGCATTTTTTATAGTGAAATTTAGTGTGGCCTTAACTGAAGATGAAACTTTTGGAGTAGAGATCATGTTTTCTGATGTATTTGCATCATGATTAGCTCCCTTACTGGTTCCAGATTGTTTGGAGTTTTTTCTATTGGTGCAATGGTGGTGGTAGTTTGCTTATTTTTAATTATCATTATCTAAGTAGTGGTCATTATAAATAGAATATAGGTGAACAAATGAAAGCACCAGAATCAAATGTGTTCACATAAACATTTTAAACAGTTGGACAGGAACTGATAAGTTGGGACGTGATTTTATTCCCAGTCAGTCTCTACATCTAAAGCATGAAAAGGAATGGCAGATACGGGTGAGGAAATGTCATGCATCCACAAAAACAACTGTGATCAAAGACTCGAACTTGCCAAAAAAAAAAAAAAATTCCTCCAAACTGTTTAGACTCTGAAGCTGAGTCTATGTAAAGATGGAATTGTTTAAAGACCTGAAGTCTGCTTTGAGTCCAAAGCCTGGCTTTGAGTGGGAGGTTGAACTGGATGACCTCCAGAGGTCCCTTCCAACCTAGATTATTCTGTGATTCTTTGATTCTCTGTAGCACGTTTTGCAGGAGGCACAGAGGTGAATTGTCCTGTACACTTGTGCCAAATAAAGGGGTTGCAGGCTCCCCTGGCATTGCCTCTTTTGGGGCTGCAACTCACCGTGCAGAAGTGTCTCTCACAGGGAGCGTCCTGAGAGTGCTCTGGGAGTATGTCTGACATGGGCCTGAGCCCCGCAGCAAGCCAGCACAAGGTGGTTAGGTTTCCAAGATGGTCTCGTGTACAGCCAAGAGCTGCAAAGATGTCAACACTTTCAGGAGTTAAGTGAGGATAGGTTGATTAGGATTTAGATTCCCATCCTGCAACAGATATTTTGCAAGTGAACCACTGAGCTGGTGCTCAGTAGGAGTGTTGAATACTATTTAGCCTTCCTTTATTTGGGAATTAAGTATGCCAAGCCATGTATTTCTAACTGTGAGTGTGTTTACCTACACAGGTATCGTATCTGTTTGCTGAGTAGCTTAAGATGAAAATTTTGACTTTTCTGGTGTTTGAATAGTCTGGGCAAAATTGCTGAAATCACCCCTTGGTTTTTAATGACACTCTATGTTCATTAGGACAATATCTAAATCTGCTTGAAATTTGGCTTGTTGTAGGCCTCTCTGCATTGCTTGGTGCCTAGCAACAGTCATCGGGGCCAGTGTTTTCATCCACTTTCCCTTTGAAGTGTTTTCCAGTTTCTCCTAGCTAGGATATGAAATAAAAACAGCCTGAGAGACACTTACCTCTGCATAGCACTGGCTGATTTTTACGTACCTCAGGACAAGCTTGCTGTGGTAGGAAGCCCTTCAAATCACTCTTTATTATTCTAATACTATGATTTGGAATCCTTGAATCTAATCTCTTGGAAACCCCTTCTATGCATGTGGTAGGAAGAGGCAAGAATTTGTGTGCTCTGTGTCACTTAGAACAAATCCTAGGTCATCCGTGGGGAGGAGGAGAAAGCAAAAAATAGTCCAAAAGGTATATTTACCCCAAATTATACTTCAAACATGTTATTAAGAGAAAAAGCCTTGAATACTTTCAAAATAAGCAGGCAGCTTGCAGATGCAAACAGTTTTTCATCTCCCTGCTGTTCAGACAATAATCCTATTTTCTCAATATTAATAACTTCAGGAACTTTAGGGGGTAATCTGCTCTTGCAGCAGATGTTGAACCAAAACTGCATAGCCTAGACCTTATGTGCAAACTACTTGCTTCCTTTGCCAGGTTTCAGCTGGAAGGTGTGTTGTTCAAGTATTGCCCTTTATTTTCTCTCTATTAGGAGGGTGTTGTGCCTGTGTTACATGAAGAGTGTCAAGAGAATTGAATATGTATTTGCAAGTGCCATTTGCCTATTGCGTAGGGCTGCTTTCCTCAGTAGTGGATTAGCATTATTGTTCCTCTTGGCAGTAAAGTAAATGAAGGAAAGAACAGCTATGTTTGTTGTTTTTTTCATTTTAATTAAATGGTTTTAAAATTGACCATCTACATTGCTACCCATAGCATTTAATTTCATCACGATGTTATATCAGCTAGTGTATGCTGGAACTTGTAGCTCACCTGGGTTCCGCAGAGGCGGCTCAGACCGCGTTGCAGAGCTCTCTGTTCATTTGGACAATAGCTGTGCTTGCTTTAATGAAAACACAATTAAAACCAGGCTGGAGCCTCTGGACTCCTACTACAAGTTATTTAATTACATTTCATGGAGAGCTAGTGAGATGAGATCATTTCTGCCCATATGAGACTCTTATGGTGATGAGCTATTTGTGACAATGAAATGGTTTACAGTAAAGAGGTTCCAGTCTTGGAGCTAGATCCTCAGCCTGTGTAAAGTGCTGTAACTCCACAGATTTCAATGGGACTAAGTTGTAACTGTCTGAAAACCTAGCTGTCGTGTTAAAAACAAACTTAACTGGGGCGGGGGTGGGGAACAACCTACCTATAAGCTCCTCTTCTCTGGGCCTTTCCTTATTTTACTTCTTTCCTGAAGTCTCCCCACCTACGTAGTCATCTTTTCATCCTTTTTTTTTCTTCTTAACCGTCACCCCAAATAACAAAATCTATTTGTGCAGTTACAATACATTTCAGAAGACTGTCCTCACAGACTGGATGATGCAGTACAAACATAAGCTAAGGGTGTATTACCATGAGTCATATGAAGCATGCTACTTGTGATAAGAGATCTGCAAATATTCTTTCAAACTGTTACTGAACTTTGCCTAACAGAGGTTTGACATTTATGTTATCTGACCACCTCACTTTCCCAAAACGTTATACTCCAAACTGGGGTTCAAAAAAAAAATTTTTTTTTTAAACCAAATTAAATGCTTGCACCTGTAAGATTATGTGTTATGGATTAGAGTCTGACTATTCCCTGAACAAGTATCCAATGAGAAATACATGTAGGTTATCTGTGACTGAGCCAATGATTGCTCAGTCTTATATGCACAGACACTCTATTATCAATATGTATTTGTAAATTCATTGGGTGCTTACTGTTGCTCAGTTGCATTTCAGATAAAGCATTAAAATATTAAGGTTCTGTGTAACAGTAAGGAGTCATCTGGGATACCTGTGTATTTATTTATTTTCATTTGTCACTATTAACTCTTAAGTTATTCTATTTTAGAAGCACCTGCAAATATTGAAACATAGGTGTTTATTGCAAAACATGCGACACTGGTAATGACATCCTTTGAATTGCTTGCAGACTTTGCTTTTGGGTTGGTCTATTGTCTTGGTTTTGGCCGTAGGGGAAAAAGAATTACAGTGGAGAGATAAGAGATAATCCCTACAGGCAGTTCCATATGGGCAGCACCAGGTTATAGAATCAGTCCTGGCCTTTTACCTGTCGTGGCTGTTCTTGTTGGTGAATATAATTACATACAGACTGGCAAAAAGTGAGAAGGACTGAATTCATGTCCACAGTTAGGACAACCACCAGAGATGCAGGAAACAGATTTAAGTCTGGACTGTGATGAGTATTTATTGATTTACACAAAATGGGGCAGCTCCAACAGGAAAGCATGGGAGAGAAAGATTCTGTAATCTGGTTGCTAACAAATTCTTTTAAAAGTTAAGATTCACATCCTTAAATCAGCAGAGTACAGATCTGAATCTAGATTTCCCAAATCCAAGATGAATGCTGTAATCGGCCACAGAGCTACTGGTAGTTATGCTGAGAGTAAGGACTCTGTTTTTTCATGTAGACTCCAGAACATCCTCATGTGTAACAAGAATTTTGTTTCACTTAATTTCAAACTTTTGCATTAGGAAACTATTTCATTCTTAGATTCAGTTGTTTGGTTCTAGATGGAGCATTACGTGATGTCTCAGTGTTAAAGATAATGGCTGACTCCACTCCACTCCATTTTATATCAGTGTTCTCCTGTTGCTCCTGCTTCTTTATGACCCTCTGTGGACAAACGATGTGCATCTGTGTACCAAACTATTTGTTGTATTTGGCTTGTCTTTGCAGGTCCCCATATAAATAGTCAGAAAAAATGATGAAAGCCAGTAACAATACCAATACAGTCTGCATTATTAAACTGCCTTCTTTGTTTCAAAATGCCTCAAGTGTATAGTCGCAGGAAAAGTTTTAGAAGGAGGACTATGTATGTTCCACAGGGATGTTTCAATCACTTTAACCCTTATTTAATGAACTACGCTAAACTGAGTGCTTAAAAGCCATATAAATAGTCACTGAGATTGTTAGCTGCTTTGGGTTCAAAAAAGCTGCTTATGAGAAACATTGATTTAAAGGAACTGAATAATTTTGGCTCAAATTAGTAATGGGACAAGAGAACATTTTACTGCTTCAATAGCTTGTGTGAAATGAATTGGCGGCCCCAGTCCAGTTTCTAGTAAATGTTTCACTGCTACAGTAATAGTCTGTCTATAAATCATCAGTAATGCCCACATCAGAAAAGTCACCACTAACATTTGACCATAATTGGCTGAGTGAACATGTTCATGCAGGATTGCCCCCAATGACTTTCAAAGGAGTTTCTCTTTGCTAATGTGGAAAAGCATTGGCAAGGAATTCGGGGGATTTGAGGGAGTATTGCTGCAGATGTTGTTTGGGTAAAATCTTAATTTCTAATTCTGCAAAAGTTTAATTTTTGCCCAAACTAAAATTCAATGAGAGTGAAATGGAGGAACAGGAAGAAAGGCAGTGAACTGTACAGTCCTGAGTTTCTGCTGTCCTAACAGCTGATGTTTCTATTATTCTTATGCTCCTTCCTTATCAGTAGCATAGACAGTAGTATCAGTAGTATTTTCATCTCTGGGTGTTCGCAGACAACATGTTCTGCAATTTACGTACTTTGTTCTAACACTTGCTTGTGTTTTCACCGCCTTTAACTTAAATACAGTAAACCTGGTGTATGCTCAAAGAGTTATTCTGAGTTGGCTGCTATTTTAAATTTTTCATATGAGACATGCTGTCTTGCCTGCTGTCCTATGGCTTGCCTTAGGGAGCCTCCACAATGTGTGCCCCTTAATAGAAGCTAATAACATTCATTTGGTTAAGCTGCCAGTTTGTCAGCAAAATATCCTCTTCAGGATCTTAAAAATCTGACATCTGTCTATCAGTGTGGGTATATAATCCACAGGACTGTGTTATCAGAGCACTTAGGACAGCCTATTATAAATGGGCAAATCAGTCCAGATAAAATTAGAACTGACTCTGTTCTTTACCAAGTCCTTGAACTAAACCTACGTCAGACTACTTTTGAAGCGACTGACAAAACTCTCACAGATTTTAATTGAAATCATTCATTCAGGACTCTGATCTTTCACTTTGCTAAGCTCTTAAAATTAATCCTCTTTTGTTCATTTTTGTGCACTCTGCACTTCCTTGTTCTAGCGATGGCCCTCTGTGCAAAATCTGCATCATGGGAGGGAAGGTATTGCAGCCGGACGAGGCGTGCGAGGGACCAGAAACTTCCCCACAGAAAAATAAAATCAAACCAACCAAACACACCTAAGCAAGATATGTAAATTCTCAAACCTGCTCTCAAAAGACTTCTTTCCGAATTAAAAGACCAGAGAGGTTTGGTAAAGGTTTGGATAGTCATCTATTTGGTGTAATAACCTCAAGCCTCCAGTGGTTTGACTGTCACTGTTCAGAGTTAAAATGTCTTTCCTTGCTTCAGTGTACTATGCATATCCAGCAGGCAGTCTCTTTTCTTGTGTGCTTCTGACACAGTAGTCCACTATTAGCATGAGCAGACAATTCCCTTAAAGGTCAGATGAAGTCAGGGAAACATATTCCTCAGTGATAATGAAATAAAGCAGGAGCTGACACTTCAACAGTGCCAAGAAACACGCACTCTTCTGTGTGTGCATGTGTGTGCACATACCTGAATTAGAAAGTCGGTCTCTGCGTTCTTTTTGGACACCGTAACAACTTCCTGAAGAGTGGGCTCTATAGAGAAACAGACTAACTTTTGAGATGAAAATTCTATTTGGATTTTTTGGAGCACTAATTAATAAACATCAGTGGATCCACACACTGCCCCTAGGAAACAGTGGCAGCAAAATCCATGCTGGTTGCATTTGTGTAACATTTTTCCTTACAGCAGAAAGAATAAAGTCACTGGAGAGATCTTTACACTGATTCATTAGAAAGGAGTTGGATGGTACTTTTTGTGTTGCCTCATGCTACTTTACTTCCATATGCTGTTCAAGATAATTAGGGAGTAAGATTTCAGAGTGGTGTGATAGACATAATGCTATGAATGGTATTTTGATTAGCTTATACTAGTATTTACTACACAGCCATATTTAGTCTAATTGGGGCAGTCAGGTAAAAACAAAAGCAAATGGAAGAACGAATGGCCCAAGACCATCCACTCCACAGCAGATACTTAAGGGTTGGATCTTGGAAGGCTGTTTTCTCATTCATCACTACTGGTCATGAACCCCTAGCTAGAGTAAACCACAGGAATCTCTCTCAGGCCTACTGGTTTGTCCTATAGCCCATGATCTGGTTGTGAGATTAAAAACTGTGAAAGTCTCCTGTAATAGAAGTAGATGCATGAAGCCTAGGAGGTGCACAAAATATGGACATGAACACACCAAGTGTACAGAAGTATCAGGGAACAGAAGTCGTCATGATTTTTTTTTACATTGGAGTTAGGTTTAGCAGTTGTGTACCCAGTGAGTATCTGAAAAAAAAAATTACTTTATTCTAAAGATTGTTTACATTCCTGGGAGAGATCGTTACTATTATCTGCGTTATGATGATGACAGTGTGTACCTTGAGCGTGTTTCCCTCCCTCCTGCCACCCACATCTAATGTTTTGGTAGATGCTTCTCTTTAGAAATTAAAGAGACTTCCTAATGAGGCTGATGTCTGGAAACTAATGGAGTTTCCAGGACACTGATAGTAAAATATATTATCTATAGGAAGACAATTGTCACATCAGATTCACTGGTTGTTTTCAAATCAAGAATAGACTGTCTTACTACACGTATCATGACCTTCATCACTTAAAAGAAAAATTCTAGCAAAGCTAAAGAGAGCATTGCCATAAATCCTATAGATGTATATCATTCATACCTCTTGACACAGATGTCTCTTGTCTCGCTTTCTAGCTTATGACTTCCTCAGCTAGTCATAGACTCATGATCTTCTGACTTCTGTACCTACATGTCACCCATTTGAACCACAGCGCACATCTGTCCTCCTCCTGATTTTGGTGCAGATGCAACTGGTTGACTGTCTGTAACCCAGGAGGGTGAACAAGTTCGGTCAAAACTCTAGGAGAAGTTCAGATAGCCCCAACTGAACAAATAAAGATGGACTTGGGCACTAATTTGCCAATATATACTTTGTGTAACTTCAATGGAAGTGTGCCTAGAAAGGGTCATTTCCTTGCTCTAACAGCACAGAAGCTCCCCCTTTAGGCAAAATTTCATCAGGGTCCTTTCTTCTTCTTCAGGGATCTAAGGTGTGTGAGATGATGGATGCTCTTAGAAAAAGCTAGAGAGGTTTGAAATATATGGGAGCCTGGATGATGATCAGCCAGGAGGAGGTGGTCATGCAGTTTAAGATGTGCATTGAAAACAGATTTTGCAAAAGAAAAGCGTGCATAACTCAGTGAAGAATCATTGTGGCAGGGTGATAACTGCAGCTTGCGCTCATGAAACTCATAAGGTGCTGCTGTACTCAGCTTGAAAAGTTTGGTGTTGAAAATAGAATCACAGAGTAAGTTAGGTTGGTAGGGACTTCCTAGGGTCATTTGTTTTAGGCTCCCACTCAAAGCAGAGCCAACCTTGAGGTTAGATTGAATTTCAAAGTTAAATCAAGTTGCTCAGGGCTTGTCCAATCGAGTTTTGATCATCTCCAAGAACGGAGATTCCACAGCCTCTCATGGCAACCTGTTCCAGTTGTAATCATCACGCTTGTGACTACAATGCTTTTTCCTAATAGTTTGTCAGAAATGCTGTGGCATGGTTTTCTATATATGTAAAACTTCTTCAGAGGCACATCCCACCATGAAAGAAAGAATATATATGTAGCCTGAAACTGTTTGCAATTTATTCTAATTGTCCCGAACCTTCCAGTACTGATTACTTTTCATCATGTTCCAATTTTTCTGGCAAATTGTAAATGCAAAAGTAGAGGGGGATACTTCCATTCTAAATAATTTTAAGGCACATAACATTAAAGAGAGAAAGCAAATGAGGTGCCTATACATTATAGGAACTAGATAGTCTCCCTCCTAGACTTCAACATCTGTATGTTTCTTTGGGACACCAACATGGAAGGTATTAACTCTTACAGAATAGCTTGGTTCCTTTTTATTAGCATGAATTTTTTTTATGAACGTATCAAGTCATGTGATCCCAAAACTGCACTAAAAGATGAACAAAATTCAAAACACTTAAAACATTTAATATTTTTATGCTAATATATACCTGTAAAAAACACACTGTTCTCTGCAGCAGCAGCAAAGCCTATATATAGAAGAAATCATCATCTAAATACCTTTTCAATGTGTCAGGAATGAGATATCTGTATGTTTAACTCCCTCATGTAGGCAATGAAGGAATAAAAATCAAATTTTCAATTTTTATTTCAGACTATTCCTATTTAATGGTTTTATACCAGTGGTTTTAGTTAGAGGAATGTGTCATTTTCAGTTATAATCACAACTAGTTAAGAAGTGCTAGAAACATTTCAATTTTTTATGATATGGATGGTTTCTAATATCATTTCACAGTGCTTTTCATTTTCTGTGGGGTAAAAAAAATAATTCTCTTGTGTTTTTGCTGTCTTCAGTGAGACTTTTCTAGCTAAACAGCTTTCCTGCCTACACAGGCATCCTTATACATCTGCTCCCTGATTTAACCTTGGATCATTTGCTCTGCTGCTTAATCTGACTTCAGGTTTGCTAAGATGTATCTGCTAACTTGCCCTTCTTTTAGTGAACTAAGCATTCAGTTCTTGTTAGCTTTTTCTCAGTTCACAATCCCCGCTGTTCTTGGATGGTGTCCATTGTGGTCACCAGAACAGGCTGGACTCCTTCTTTCTGCAAACTTTATGAATAACAGTAGTTTTCCTTTTATTCTTAAAATGGAACTGATGTGAGTTACTAGTTATTTGAATGATCCTGAAAGGGAGAATATTATGATGCCTAAGTATCATTGCTTTAGGAATGAAGATGGAATGAAACGTGTAAAACATAATATCTGAGATGATTGTGTTCCAGTCATGTGAGGAAAGCTATTTTGTAGTTTGAAACTATCTTCTAATTTGCAGCATAAATTCATTCACAGCTTGAATATTCCCATCTATTCCATCATCTCTGTCAGTTCTCTAAATCTCATTCAAGGCTGTTTTAAGTGTGCCCTGGCAAGGCAGAGAGCCTGTATGTCTCAGCAAGATCTATTGAAATAGCAGACATAATTAGCATGTTTTAACATGTTTGTGGTTGACAGTGCTTCATTAATCAATGATTTACCAGGAGTCAGTGGCCAGTAGATTTGGATGTGTGTAAAAGACCCAACAAAGCCTTTCAGGATTTCTGTCTTTTCTTGAATTCTTTTTTTCAAATAGGTAACAAAGAAAACATACCGTTCTTGCAGAAATCTGAACCAGAGACCAAAACTTTATCTTCCTTTAGGGTCTGACATTTAGTTAGGGAACAGTCCTATTTCCATGGTAAAACACCCACACAATGGAAAATCACTTCCAAAATGCAGGTATCAATTGACCCTTTCTTMCTTTGGGACTCAAAACATAATTGATTGGTTTGTAATGCTCTACTGACCTTAGAGAGATCTATTTCACCCTGGAAATTGTTTGTTAATCCATAGCTCTTTTTATTTAATGTTGTTTTCAAATGAGATGTTTTTTGTTGGAAGAACCTCTTGCCTTTATGTGAAAATTGTAGGTCTGTTATGATTTTACATCCAAGCATGCTTTTATTTAGGGACTAGCAGGGAAACTGTTTCCTTTGCAATTAATAGTATGTAACATACCCTGGCTTGCATCAACCACATGAGGCAGGATTTAGTAACTCGCCTCAGGACTGTCTAGGAGATATGTGGTAGATTTAGCAAGGTCATGTTACGCAGCTGGGACATGAAGGCAGAGTGGTGCTGTGCTAAGTAGTAAAGCAAAGAGCTCTTATTTTCAGGATGATTACAATAAGCAAACTTTTCTTACTAGGGGCAGGCATAGATATGGATATAAATATAGGTATGCAGAACCAGTCAGAGCCCTAGATTTCTTTGGCAAGTTTTGGCTGAAATGTGAAATGAATGATTTCGCTTAGGCTGCATGCTAATTTTGAGAACAGAGGAGGGCTCTTTTTTTTTTGCATGAGGGGAATTGTCTGATAACTAAAACACCTTGTTTAGTATTTCCTTTATCATTATTGACTTTGAGTCAAAAACTAAGAATGTGCTGAGGAAAATTGATGGTCACTAAAATTATGAGGCATTATCACTACAGAAGAAGATCTGATATCGTATGGGAACAACTGGATGATTAGACTTGAGTAAGAAAAATCAGATTTAATTTAGTGGTACAAAATGCAAGGTCATGCCATAAGGACTAATAGGAATAAAGTTCTGATACTATATGAAATCCATCTTTTGGAAGCAGCTAAGACAGATACCTGTTGACCAGAGAATGATTCTGAATTTGCGGTGTAACTTAGTTGCGAAGGAGGAAAATGTGCTACTTGTGTTAAAAGAAGTCCAATAGACAGAAGGAAGTATTAGCGCTATTGTACATGGTACTACTCCAGAGACGATGACCTTTAATGTTAGACCACGAATGAAAGAGTAGGTGGAGAGAAGGGATACCAGGAGGAGTGAGAGAATGGAGGCCTTTATCTATCAAGCATGCTGTGGTAGTTTCACTAGTTCTGTTTAACAAAACAAAGCTTGAGAGGAGGTACACTTAGTGCCTATAAATACATAATAGGAATAAGTACAAAGGAGAGAAATACAGTGTTTAAAGGATAGTTAAAAGATTTATACCATTTCTGGGAAAATACTTCACCACACTGTAAGGCTGTATTTTAAAATTGTATATGATTTTATATACAAAATGTATGAACATTTTTTCATTCATCACTAACACCTAAACAACCACCTTTATTTCAAAGCAGAGAAGGTAATAACTCAAACAGGCATGAATACCAACATGACTTCTATGTAGAACTGTGGGATTTGTGATGACTATAAATACTCCAGAGCCTCATCTGTTGAATATCAGCTGTAAAACAGTGTCTATGATAGCAGCAGCACTGCTTCCTCTAAGAATATGTCAGATCACTCATTCAGTTGTTGATTTATAAGTAGTGACTTCTGAAAAGAAAAAGCCACATGTCGAAACAGGGATGAGGCTTTCTGCAAAGATCCTGGAGAGATTCTTCTGTTTGCTTCCCACTCCTAAATCTCTGTTAAATAGCCAGGACAACCCCAGATAAGTTCAGGAACAGAATTTTCCCCAGTTTTCAAGTCGAACATGTTTCGAGTTATGCTATTGTACAAGGTCCCTGCTAAAAGCCCAGGTACTCGGGGAATGCTGGAGGCAGAGCTGAGCAGAGGGGGTGCATCTTGGGGGAGCAAAAAGAGCAGAGGTCTGTGAGTACTTAGGATGTACTACTGTCACGTACCATTGCTGACAAATTTACGTTGTCTCTGTAGTCTGTCCTACTTACGTTAATGTCCACGTTTCCCT
Source organism: Apteryx rowi (assembly GCF_003343035.1). Classification (NCBI taxonomy): domain Eukaryota; kingdom Metazoa; phylum Chordata; class Aves; order Apterygiformes; family Apterygidae; genus Apteryx; species Apteryx rowi. The sequence continues at coordinate 2,359,325 of NW_020449530.1, read as the reverse complement.
TTAGAGCAGCAGGAAAAGGTGAAAATTGTACACATACAGACTCCCATTCAGATCTTGTGGGCAGCACAACTGCTTAGTTTTTACCCCTTGATAGAGTTCCAAATCCATTGCGTCTGGTACTGTGATTTGAATTAAGGTTTGCTGGCAAGTTTCTCAGGTGTTGGAATAAATTGGCTTTTGGTCACAACTGAAGTGACCTTACCTAATAGATGTTATATACCTCTATGTTTCCACAAAAACAAGAAAAAAATGAGTCTATTCTCCAGTATGCCCCTCCTTGCTAGCAGTGATGGCATCCCCAAGATGCTAATATCTCAAGGTCACTTTGAAGTTTTACTTAGGCTTCCTGATCATCTCAGTTTGTGAACAAATATGGCTAGGGTTAAAGGAGCACCAGAGGAAATCTAAACTTAGCAAAGTGCTGAGAAATGCATGCTTTTTGGACTCCAGTTGCTCATAATGGTTTGCAGATCCCTTAAACACGATTGGGCAACTACTGTGAATATGGCTGATCAGGAATTTTTTCGACTAAATGTTTCCATCAGAAAATACCAGTTTATTGAAACAGAAAGCTTTTGTAGGAACCTACCAGTTTTGATGAACCCCAAACCAGAAGGGGTTTTTGAATTCCTGGATGGGGTTCCTGACTGAAGCCCTGCTGGAATAAGCAGTGTTCTAATGGATGAAATGCTGATTTGGGACACAGGAAACGCAGCTTCAAAGGTTTTGCTGCTCTCTGTTGGGAATATGGGACTGGAATCCTGCTAGAATGGTTCAACTACTGTAAAAGTTCAGCTCTGCTCATTGCAGTCAGTGGGTGAGACTTGGTCATCCTCATGCTACATGAGACTTTTACTAATGAGGCCTATGTCTGTATGTCCCTGTTATTACTTGTACAAAATAGGACTATTGCAACATGAACAGTTGTAGCTGAGTCCTCAGCTGAGGTTAGGCAGTCTAGGATTAAAACCTTTATCATTCTGATTGTGGGTGGGGATTTGAATTCTTGCCCTCTTTATGTCAGAGGCATTCCCTACCCAGTAGGCTAGTGGATCTTACAGAATAGCACTCTTGCTCGCTCTTTTTTTTTTTTAATTAAGAAAAGGGAGGAAGTTTTGAATTTTATAAGGGGAACATTTTTAAAATCTCAAAAATTGTATGTGGCAGGAAAGACATCTCATAAAAATCCTGTCATTCTTTACAGATGAAGTGTTGCTTCTTGAAGAAAGAATATTTCATCCTTGAGATAGGAACTGTTCCACAGATATTCTTTAGAGACCATTAGTGGCCTATGGGATACAGCTTGTAAGTCACTGCTTTTAGTGATGGGCATTTCTAATTCTTGTGAGTAGGTTTCTTATTGGTGGTGCACTTGAGGAATCAACAAGCAGTGCAGAACTAGAGAGAAAGCAATTATATACCTGAAATAACAGAAACAGAGATGAAAGAGTGTAACACTGACAAGTGCTTTTAAAATAACATATTTTTCAGAAATCATGTATCTATGCAAAATAAGGTCATCTACACAAATCTCCCTACATAATGAAATTAGGAGAGTATTCAAGATTTTCTTCTGTTATAGTGCATCTCTTTTGCATTCGATATATATAGAACAGAAATTTAAAAACAAGTTTGTGGACTGTTTTGCGAAAGAGGGCATTAAATATCGGGACCTTTTCATGTTGCTCCTTTCAAGATTGTCAGATGCAGTGTATTTAATCAAAAAGGACAGTGCTACATCCTCAATATGTTGAAACAGGAGTAAATGCAATGTTGAAGTAAGAGGGAACACTGTATTTTTAACATGCTGCAGGAAGTTTTGGTACAAAACATTCTTACCAACATTCTTGTGTATCTATTTAGTAATTTTATACCTAATTATTAACCAAAGTGTTTAAAAGTAGCGATTGATGAAAACAAAATGCATGAACACAYTTAGGATGGAATATCCCATCAAAGAAGTTGTAGTAGCATTTCAGCAATTTAAAAGCTTTTTTTTTTTTCCCTTAAAAATTGCATTAGTAATAGAACAAAATATCCTTCAGGCAAATTTGTTGTGATTTTTTTCCCCTACTCATTCTTATACTTACCTTGGTTCTTTAAAGAAGGTGAAATTCATGTCTTGGAAGGGCTAATGCAAAGCCACACCTTGTGTTTTCCAGTGTTTAACAACAACAACAAAAATAAGTCAGAGATGTTTGGGATAGAAGGTGTGGAGAGGAAAAGGGAGCGTGAGGTTGAATAGGGAAATATAAACTATAATCCCACTTGAGTCAGTGACATATTGTATGACCTTGTGCAAAACATCTTTCAGTTTCTCATAACTGAGTATGAAGCTCTGATTTAGTTAAGAAAAAAGTATAATATAAGATGAAAATTTATACTGAATCTGAGATGAGTTTTGTGTGGAATAAAGAATAACATCATGAATTACAGGTCTTTGAACTGCATATTTTTGAATTGTTTCTTCAAGAAACAAAGCATACATGATAATACTTCTGTCAGTCTTCTGCTAAGAAGTTCTGAACTGGTTGGCAAATTTTAAGTGAAGTTAGCATGGAGGTAGAGGTGTCAAAGATGATAAATTCGTAAAATGTTTATGAAAGAGTGGCTGATTAGAGGAGGGAAACCCTGTTAATGGCCCTATTGAGAGGATGGCAAGCAAAACTCTGCCATTATCCATCTTCTTTGGCAACTGCCAGTTGGACAATCAGGTTTCATACAAGTCAGGTAATCAGCCCATGCATGATACATCAGCAAAGAGCATGTGTGACATGTATGACTTCAGACAGACTCATGCTATGCCTTGTCCAAAAAAGAAAGGTAAATGGGATTTGGAGCAAACGAGGAATATTGCACCTGGAGGGAGGTGGTGTTGGGGAGCGCTGAGAGTAGTATGGAGAAATTATGGGCATATGGGGAGGAACAGAAGGTAATGCCAGGTGGTAGTATCAGGGGAAATGTGGAAATGCAATAAGTGATGTGGGGTGAATTGAGCTTCTTGTCGTGGCAGTGGAAGAAGTAGAAGACATGAGATGTAAATCTGTTGGAATATTGATTTATTTAGCTCTCCTACCACTGCAGCCATTGGTTTCATTTCATTTTTAGGGCTTTGTGCACTGTTCATCCTTTTAGATGGATGGGCTTGAATGCGGTGGAGGTTTGGTGCTTAGATCTCTGTGCTAGGGTGACTGTCCCAAATTTGAATTGTACAAGATCTATTTTAAGTATTGTGCATATTTGCAGACTTCATTGTCCAGAAAGAATATACTTTTAAAATTTAAGTTTACTCTATATTGGATGTCACATTCAAATTTTCTTTGAAGACTGTAGATTAGAGATTTGTGCTATTGCGGAGACTGTTAGAACTCAAAACACCCAGAAAAGAACTCAAAATACCCAGATTCGAGAACCTCCTGTCCTTTGGGTGTTGATCAACATCTGTGTATTTTCCTTTATGCCACTTATTAGTTGAAGAAAAAGATATGTCATGCTACCTTTATTTTCCTTTTTTTTTCCTTCTTCTTTTCTTTTTTAATCTTTGAGGCTGTGGCTGAAACCGGTGTTAAATTTATCATTCTGTGTTGGTTTATTATTCACTTAGGCATAGCTAAAACTGCTTAAATCTTTCCCTCTCTCCCTCAAGAAGTAAGATGTTTCTGTTTTGATGACACTTTCATCAAATCTTGGATAGAATTTCAGCAAAACAAGTACGGATAAGTGTAAATTAGTGCATGCACAAGGCACAGAAGATTGGTGATCAAGTCCTTCTGCTGATCCAAAGAAAAAAAATCAAGACTTCAAACATTTTCAATAAATAATCTCATTTTTTTTCCTGTCAGCCTTACCCATATTCCCTACAGTTAACACAGTTTTTTGAAGGTGATGAGCCTGTTTCCATGAGATAGCCTAAAATAATTTAAAAAATAACAGAAACAATAGAAAATATAAATCTTTGCTCTTAGCCTTTCAAAGTGGTGTAACTACTTTTCAAAATGCATTCTGCCCAATGTAGTAGCACACTGAACCATTTGGAGAAACGAACCGTGGATCACCGCGGCCTTCGTGAAGAAATGAGGCTGAAGCCGTGGGGTGGACGGCTAGAAGAGAGGCTGGCTGCAGGCAGGCTGGTTTGGCGGCCTCTCTTGGGAAGTCGTTCTCAGCACGAAGACGGTGCAGAACGACTGCAACGTATCCCCAGGCTGATTTCCAGAGTGTCTTTGAAAGCTTCCCAGGAGCTGGTGATCCCTGCTGAAGGCAAAAGTTCTGCTTGCTTTCCAGTATAACTCTGTGAAGGAAAGCCGCCCTTCTAAGGGGCRTATGATTTTTTTTTCTTTTTTTTTAACTTGAATAGAAAGGTTCCTGTGGGAGCTGTGTGTGTTCGTTATGCAGTCTTTCTCCTTTTATAACTGCCTCAGACCTCAAAACTTGAAAGGCTCCTTAAATTGCAGTTCTCAGAAATGAGACTTTGTTTAAAAGAAGAAAGATGTGATAGGTTGTCATGTTTCTATCCATATAGCTTCAGATCAAATATATTCAGATTATAGATATTTTTGCTGTCAGCCTTGCAGACTTAGTCAAGAAAGACAAGCCTGATTCTTTCCTACTTACACATCATTACCAGTACTATTCTGCAGGACAGATTTCACTGTCAATGAAATTTATCCCAGCCCATTGTTTTAGTGTAATTTTACAGGTATCATAAACTGCCAGATCTGGCACCACAATTGAAGCTTATAAATTAATATCTAAGCCAAAAGAGAACCTGTCTGACTTTCTGATAGCCATATTTCTTTGCTAGAAATCAGAAATGTAAAGCAATACCTAAAGTATTGGCAGGGTTATCCAGAGAATGGTCACATTGACAGAATTATTTTTGCAGAGAAACCATAAAGAGACTTGCAAATCTTTTCAGTATATTTGAGTCAATTACTAGTTCTTAGTGGAAATTAACTTGAACTCAATGGTACTAGGGAGAATTTACTCCAAGTTTTAGGTTTAATTTGAGTTTAACTGGCATAAAATGTGTTCACACTGATACATGTAGGTGTAAACACATTTTATGCCAGTTAAATTCAAATTTACACAACAGAAATGTTTCGAATAGAGAGGGAAATGGGCATATGTGTTCTCACGGGAGGCTATTCCAGAATACCTGTTTTATTTTAAATTCACACCTTGCCATACTCCATATAACTTCTCTGTGTAGACAAATGGTGACATTTTAAAGAGATTTGGCCTTCTCATGACTAAATGCTCCTTCCTTTCTAACTAGTTAAAGGGGTAAGACATGGTTGCATTACTTAATTATTCCAAATAGAGGAAGTGATGCAGAAGGTGATTTCAGAACATTTAGAACAAAAAGTACTTCTTCAGGTAACATACACTTTTAGAGTGCATTTAAGGTGAAGTTTTCCAAACTGAACAAAGTTCAGGTAGAATCTGAGAGATTAAATTGGTATGTTCTCATTCTAGTGCTCCTGCAAGAATGTGATGCATCTTCTGTTTTGCCTACGGGTCTGATCAGCAGGGAACAATCTCTAAATTTTGGAATCGTATAGAGATATTTCTTGTGTTACGCATGCTTCCTTGTGTGGCATCTCTGAGACTATATACCATTTTTCTTCCCCATCTGTTATCTGAACGCAAAGGTTTCACTTCTCTTTTGCAGAGAAATAGGTCATTATTAATGTTACTGCAGCTTTTTGGACATATTTTCTGTTTTATCTGTTGTTTCAACCATAAAATATAATGTAGATGTAAAAAATATGATAAGAGTAGAAAGACTCCATGAGCCTAAAAGAAGAATATATGCAGTATTGTTTGAAATAAAATGCTATTTCAACGACAATATTTTGGAGGTAAATTAATAATCATTTTTCCTTGAGTGAATTCAATATGGCTAGTGCTCCTGAGCTGCAACTGTACTGTTCCTGAAAAGATTCATAGGAATGTGTGATAATTGTTTGTGTCTCAAATGTCAGGTTTCCTCTTCAATGGGAAATTCCAAAATTTGAGTAGAAAATAATTTCAAGTTGAAATATAAATCCAGCATTTTTGAATGAAAATATATCATTTTAATGGTGTCAAAATATTTTTAAGTTCATTTCCACTTTTATATTGTATTATCTCACTAAATGTGATATATATAATTTTACATATACAATTACAATTAAAAGTTTAAAATAATATGAGAATGAGTAGATTAATTGCTATGTTCAACTCCTGAAATGGAAAGCTTTGACATTTTCTGTCAAAAACTTCAGCTGAAACCAACAACATGTCTGCAAAACACTTCCATTTTGATAAAATTATATTTTTTGAGAAAGAACTCTTCTGCCAATTTTTATTATCTTTAAAAGATACCAAAATAGAAATAAAATGAGAGACATACTGAGACCACTTGGTAATGGTTTTGTCTTTTATGATGTCTGTTCTTTTATTTACACTTAAAACTGCACATGTTAGAAATAAGAGTTAACCTCCTCCCTGTGCCCCCCCCCCCAGTAACCATCTCTGTGATAGCAAGTGAGGTAGTATAACTAGTGTTAGTTAAAATAACTAACCATAATTAGTATAATAACTAGCTATAACCATAGCTAGCACCTAAGTAGTATTCCAGCATAGCTAGCATGCATTKCTGGTCTTTGGTCCCTGTATCTAATGCAGTATTTAGTCTCTCAGTGTGGGTGTTGCTGAGGAGTTTCCATGGAAAACTCATTGGAAGAAGCATTTCCTCCGAACTAGTTAAGTTTTATGAAGACAACTGGAGTCTCGTGCATGGCGCAGAGAGCAGAATGCCTTTATAAAGGCATCACATTTCACTGTGCACGCCTCTTTAGGGGAATTGCTAACTGGCACCTCCATATATGCAAGAACTTGGCTAAGGCTAAAGAATCCCTAATTATATTTTAGAAACAAAACTAAGAAACTCAGAGTGGTCAAAATAACTCTCTTGAACTTCAGAAAACATTGTATCTCTGGAAACCATCCCTGGATGGATACTTGTGTTTCCCAAGGGGATGCAACAAGGGAAAAAAGCAAGTCAGATTTTTTTTCTGTATTTGAGTTTGTAGCTTCCTTAAAGGTTATCCTTGTATTTGCAATTGCTTGTTTTTTCTCGGGAGCTGAAACCCATCTGGACAAAAATCAAATTCTAGGCTGAAATCAGCAGGATTGAAATACAGTTATTTTAAGTGTTCTGTGTGTCTGGTTTTGTTTGTATAAATTAATCTTATCTGATACTCAGCAAGTCAAAATGTATAAAATTCAGTGATGGATGCCAGAACAAGGGGAAGAGGATAAGAAAGCTTCTAACTAAAAAAGACACTTTAATTTTAAGTTCTTTCTGAAAACAAACAGGCACAAAGAAAGAAATCCAGCTCCCATTGTTTTYGCTTTCTTTGTATTGTTCTTGTTTGGGTTTTTTTGAAGTAACTTTCCACTCAGATTTGGCCTATTTTTATTTAGTGTCTTTTCAGGGTGTCTAAAAATATATTTTTGAATATTCACAGTAAATCTTCTGCTTCTTTATTTATGCCACTGTTTGAGAGTTCCTTGTGATCAAAGATGATATTCCAGTTTCTCAAATCCGCCATGCCACTATTAAGTGTTTATCATGGCATTTTCCAGTTGCCATTGCTGCCTAAAATACTCTGAAAAAGATGTCATCTTTATTGAAATACTAGGGAAAAAGGGGAAAAAGAGAGAAACATTTTTATCACTATACAACCATTGTGCGATATTTTTCTAATCACTGGGTCAGGGATAATATGGAACTTGGGGGGAAAATACCACCTGGACTGAGTGCTCGGAGTAAAAGAGGACTACATATTTTGGCCAGGGGTTTCACTGCAACTAAAAAATACAGATTTTGCAGCATCAGGATGTTTTAGAAATTTCTTTTATGTTGCCAAGTTATTCATTTGAAAAGAAAAAACAACAATATTCAAAAAACCCACAAACCCTGAATGTTTTATTTTAGCATCTTAAACATTGAAAGATTACAATATTTAATCTGAAGTTATTTTCTGGTTCAGAATTCCTTTTTGTTTTGTTTCTCTTCATTTTGTTTTCAATTTAAAAAGGTTTTAAGAAAATCATTCCTGGTAGAAAGAATTAATGTTTTTTCAGATTTTCCTTGCTTGAAAATGAAAAAAAAATCATTTTTGCTTAACCCAAATGAATTGCTTATTTTATATGTTGGAATGTGGTCAGCCCCAATATTCCATTCATTGTCTAGCTTTTCCTATGAAGGAAATCAGCTGGACATGTAGTTTGTCCCAACCCTGCTGTATTTACTTATCCCTTGGAAAATTTGCAAATTTGTCTTTCCATGCATTTGTTTGTTTGTCATGTGTCCATGTAGTAACCAGTAAGAAACAGTAAAGGCCAACTTACATTGTCTCACTTGTAACTCTTATTAACCTCTGTTGAAGGATTTTTCACTACAACAGCCTTTACTTCCTTGCTAATGAACCTTCATAACACTGGCTTTCCTAAGCTCTGTTCCAGTTAGACATGGCATATCTTTTATTTCCATAGTGTCTTTAATCCGAGACTATCAAAGCCCTTAATGCGTGAGGTTCCACAGTACCCTAAGTTGCATTTTCTGCTATTTTGCAGGGTTTGCATGGACAGAGAAGGTTTAGAGGTGGAAATGAAATCCAATTGTTCTTGTCCCTTAACTACAGGACAGTACCAGCACAGGCAATATAAACCAGCAGAGCTGTCATGCTTTCTGACTCCGCTGCGGAGATTTAGAAGGTTTTTTAGCCTTTTATCTGTCAGTTTTCCTCTGAATATTCAGAACAATTTATCTCCTTTTATACTGTTTAGTTTCATGTTTTCACTGATTTGGAAAATCTTCCAACTGTCATGTTTTGGTTGTTTTGGTTGCTTAGAAAAAAAGTAGTGCTAATTTTAAAAGGTGATCAAAGTCTGTGGAATATAAACATCCCGTAATTGCAGAGATCTTAAGGGAGTTTTATTATTATTTTGCCTGGTACACATGAACATCTAGCAAAAAAACTCMATATCTTTATTTTTAGGCCTTGCTAATTCTCAGTCTTCTCTTAGTTGCTGGCTACCTGGCAACAGCTTATTGTCATGGTAACGCCAGCATTGATGAGTGAAGTTCAGTCTGTCTGTTTTGTCTGGTTCTTTCTGATAGATATAAAGCTGCGGGATCCTTGTGGCCATTGAAGGGCATTAAACTGCCAGACTGTTTGCTTGGTCGAGACTGTGCAGTGTTACCGGGGACCTCGCGCACAATATAGAGGTGGACAGAGAAGGAAGGAGGCAACTTGTTGCCTAGGGTTCATATTTTTGTTGGGAAGTAGAGAGCTATTCCTGGAGAATTCATCTTCTATTTAGAGTTATTATCCAGACTCCCAATGTGCTCATTATCTTTGTTCTTTTCACAATTGCAGTTGCATTGGTATCTGTTTGTGTGTTCCTCATATGCTTCCTGAAAATGTGTTCTTTCTTTTTTCGTTTACTGTTCCTGATTTTTTTCTGTCAGCTAGGGCACCCAGTCAACAAGTCTAGAACCTATCCTGATTGCATCCAGATGGTTCGTGCCTGGAATTATACCTAACACCAATGGTAGTTTTGTCATTGAGTTAAGGGAAGACAGGTATTTACCTGGGACTTTAATGGGGAGGTTGCAGGCCAGAGTAGAATTTTGACTGTTTAATGTAGTGAGGTTAAACTAGCACAACAGGAAAAAGCTGTTGGTCTTCTGTAAATTAAGACAATATTTAATGCTGGGTCAGGGGTTAGATTTCTTCTCACTGTGTTCCTTTATTCCACTGAACACTCATACACAGAAATTCTAGTATATTGAAACTTTGATATGATCGGACCTTGGTCTGCAAGTCTGCTAGAGAAAGTTCTTAGAGAAAGATAATTCTCTCCCCTGGATAGTGGAACACTTTCTTAGCTTTGCTTCCAGCTTTGGACTGGATTGCTCAAAGTTCCATATCTTGGTTTCCAATCAGTGGAATATGACTCAGGCCTGACTGCTCTTTGCACAGCTGATGCAAATTAGAAATGATTGGCAGCTCTGCATTAGAAAATGCAGTTCTATTGAAATTCTCCTGAATTCTGCTCATGAGGGGGAAGGGCTTGAGGAGGAGTGGACAGATTCTGCAGGTCAACAATTGGTTGTGCAGCTGGCATCAACTACAGAGGATTTGGCTTTTACAACCATGGGACCCTTCCCTAAATATCAAGGACTACTAGGGAGAGATGGGATCCACTTGGCCAGGTAGGGAGAAATCTTCTTTGCCAACAGGCTGGCCAGCCTTGTAAGGAGAACTTTAAACTAGRAATGACAGCAGAAGGAGATGACAACCCACAATCAAGTGAAAAAGTGGCGTGCTGAGTTGGTAAGCAAGGGTGCAGGGTGATGTGGACAGGAGAGAGCTCTTAATCAGCAAAACAGGGCTGAAAGGGGCCCGCCTCGAGAGTATGCACATAAATAAGGAAGTGCCTGCAGGACAGCATTATGAGGGAAACTCTCATAGCTTTACTGGGAAATAGCACAACTGGGTGGCTCTCTGAAGTGCCTGTATGCTAATACACACAGCATGAGGAATGAACAGAAGGAATTAGGGGTCTGCATGCAGTTGCAGGGCTACAGTCTCATCAGGATCACAGAGACATGGTGGGATAGCTCACATGACTGCAGTGCTGCAATAGATGGATAGGAGCTCTTTAGAAAGGACAGGCTGGGAAGGCAAGGAGGGACATTTGCCCTATACATGAAAGAGCAGTGGGAATGCATGGAGCTCTGCCTAGGGACAGATGATGAGACAGCTGAGAGCTTATGGAACAGGATTAGAGGGCAGCCCAACATGGAGGGTAATGTGGTAGGTGTCTGCTACAGACTGCCTGACCAGGAAGAAGAGATAGGTGAGGTCTTCTTCAGACAAAATGCAGGAAGCCTGACGTTTGCAGGTCCTGGTTCTCATGGGGTGCTTTAACTGCTGGGGTATCTACTGAAAGGCAACACAGCAGTGCACAAGCAATCCAGGAGGTTTCTGAAGAGCAGTACTGAAAAAAGTAAATGTCACTCCTATCTTCAAGATGGGCAAGCAGGAGGATGGAAGCAATTATAGGCCAGTCATCTCCTTTCCTGTGAAGGTTATGGAGCAAATAATCCTGGAAGCCATTTCCAAACATAATAAGGACAAGAAGGTGACTGGGAGTAGTCRGCATCAGAAGGGAGATCATGCCTGACCAACCTGATAGCCTTCTACAATGAGATGACTGTCTCAGTAGATGAGGGGAGAGCAGTGGATATTGCTTATCTTGACTTTTGCAAGGGTTACAACACTGTCTCCCATAACATCCTCACAGACCAGCTGATGAAATACAGGCTATATAAATGGACAGTGATGTGGACTGAAAATTGGCTGATCTGCCAGGCTCAAAGAGTTGCAAGCAGTGGCACAAAGTCCAGCTGGAGGCCAGTCACTAGTGGTATCCCCCAGAGGTCAATACTGGGTCCGATACTGTATAACACCTCATTAATGACCTGGATGATGGGACAGAGTGTACCCTCAGCAAGATGATACCAAGCTGGGAGGAGCAGCTGATTTACCAGATAGTTGTGCTACTGTACAGAGTCACCTCAACGAGCTGGAGAAATTGGCCGACAGGAATCTCATAAAGTTCAACAAAGGGAATTGTGAAGTCCTGCACCTTGGGAGGAATAATCTCATGTACCGGTATATGTTGGGGGCTGACCAGTTGGAAAGCAGCTTTACAGAAAAGGACCTGGGAGTCCTGGTGGGCAACAAGTTGACCATGAGCCAGCAATGCGCCCTTGCAGCAAAGAAGACCAGCAGCATCCTTGGCTGCACGAGGCAAAGCGTTGCCAGCAGGTCGAGGGAGGTGATCCTTCCCCTCTGCTCAGCCCTGGTGAGGCCACATCCGGAGTACTCTGTCCAGTTCTGGGCTCCCCAGTACGAGAGACATGGACATACTGGAGCAGGTCTAACAAAGGACTACAAAGATGATTAGGGGTTGGAGCGTCTCTCATATGAGAAGAGGCTAAGAGAGTTGGGATTGGTTAGCCTTGTGAAGAGAAGGCTCAATGGGGATCTTATCAATGTGTATAAAAACCTGATGGGAAGGTGAAAAGAAGATGGAGCCAGACTCTTCTCAGTGGTGCCCAGTGAAAGGACAAGAGGGAGTGGGCACAAAATGGAATACAGCAAATTACATTTAAACATAAGAAAAAACTTTTTTTACTGTGAGGGTGATCAAATGCTGGAATGGGTTGTCCGGAGAGGTTGCGGAGACTCCATCTGTGGAGATATTCAAAACTTGACTGGAAATGGCTTGGAGCAACTTGGTCAGTTGACCCTGCTTAGAACAGGGAGCTAGATCATCTCCTGAGGTCCCTTCTAACCTCAATGATTCTGTGCTTCTGTGAAATAAAAGCGCTTGTAAACTTCTGATTTTCCAGTCAAGAGTTTCAAAAGATTAAAAAAGCATAAAGAGTGGTATTTCCAAAATTTTCTCATGCTTCCTTAATGTATCTTCCTCCTCTGTAGTGTGAAAACAGAGAAGCATGGTAATCATGACAATATAGGAAAAAGTAAATTCAGGAATGTCCTCAAACTGATAATGAAAAGCTGAAATTTTTGGCTTTCCAGAAATCTAAACCTACTAAACACTGTAAGTCAAAATTAATGTTACCTATAGAAAAGCAGACTTCTTTTCCTGGGCAGTTTGCAGATTTCAGAAGTTCATATTCCTCCCAGAAATTTCCATGGGGACCAAAAAACTACTCTAAACAGTCCTCATTAAAATACAATGCCTGGCATTCCCTTTGGGCCAACATTAATGTAACCAAATTGATCAATGAGAATTTATCATGAAGATCGTTGGTGATGTTATCACTGCCTCTTTGACTGTGTAAGTGAGCTATGAAGTAAGTGCCCCTAGGGCAAAGGGAACATCCTATGAGCCCATGTGCTAATGGTCAAACACAGCGCATGCTAAGTGGCATAGAGCAGAGCCAGCATGAGAACAGTTGTAGGCTACCAGCATCCTCCAAAAACATTTGCGAAGGGGAATGCCTCCCAGGTCCTGCCTTCTGAAGTCAGTGGAGGGCTTTGCCTTGTACTCATGAAATGACTGGTGAGAGTAACATCTCTTGGGTCCTGCTGAATTTTTACCAGTATATTCAACACTTGATCTGGGAAAGAAGAATATCATTTGATACACCATTCTTGGAAGGYCATTGATGTTGTCTTGCAGTGTCTCATCTTTACTCTGTATTGGTAGGTTGTTCGTAGCTTTGTATTTTCATGTCTTAGGTTTTTGAAATACTATTTATTAGGCTCAGTAGTACCACTGTGTATGTTTTAGTCATGTAAAAGTGAAATGTTTTTCATTTTTACCCAGAAATACCCAAATATGCACTATAAAAATCCAGGCATGCTGCCTGTCTTGTCACTTTATGGGGGCCTATGGTTGCCCATAAAAGCACTGATTGATGTACCTTATTTCCCATATCTGTCAGTGGAATAGAATATTCTGTGACTGGTCTAGTATTTTTATAAATGTCATCTCATAATATTTCTATTAGCAGCAATAAAATAACCAAGTGCTAATGCTAAATTTGTACTTGAATTTGACTATAAAATTCCTGGATTGCTGTAAACTAGGAAAGTAATGAGTTTGTAGGATATATGTCTTAAAATGGGATACCCCAAAGTTATTTAAATTGGCATTTGGGGGGGAATTTGAATGTACATGTGTACATATTATAAGAAACTGATATTTTACCATTTGATTTGTATGCCATTCATAAATCATGGGCGAAAAGCTGTGTTACTTAAGTGTGAAATATGTTGATAATTTTATGCATCTTGTGGCTGCACTTACTAGTTTGGATTGATTTAAAAATAAAAGTTTGATATAAAGCTATGGACGAAATTCTGATCGGTACTCACTGAATGAGAGTATTATGTTTAGAGTCAGTGGAAATAAAACCAGTTTCTTTTTCTTGTTGGGCTCTGCATTGTTCAATCCTGTGAATTAAATGCATTTCCTAAAACAAGATAGTGACTTAACTGTGAGAGATTACTTTTTAAATGAAACCTGTGAAAACATGGCATTACTGTAAATGCCTTCACTATGTGATACAACACTCACATTATAATCTAAGTCCATCAGAAATTGTTCTTTACCTCTGAGTCTAGGTTTCACTGGTAGATTGCTGAAGTTCTCATGTAAGGGTTTGTGGAAGTCATAATAAATAGAAAACTTTAAATAATCTAATTAGTACAATAGAATTAAAAAGGCTCAATTGAATATTTATAGAGAGACTCCTTTCCTTTTTGATCCAAAAATTGCATTAGAATTTGGAGCTATTGGATGGTCTTTGCAAACCTCAGTAGTAATTTTTGGGCTTGTTGATCCTATTCAGATCACTGGAAATGCTGAAGGTTATCTCATGTTAAATCTATATCTTTCACTCGTTAGATGTCTCCAAAAGCCTTACTATTTTAACACTGAGAAGCTGGGGTCATGGTGTTGTTTGCCATCTACCTCATTTTCAAGGCTCCAGAAGTCAGCTGAAGCTTGTGTTAGCACAAAGTCTGGGAACTCCAGGAGTCTTTTTGTATCTGTAGAAGTTGTCACTGGAGCCTAAGACAAACTTTGTAGTGGAAAAATTCTTTTAATATTAAAGAGCAAGGGAACTATCAGAAATAAAGAGAAACAAAAGAAAAAGCTCAAATTAATCATTCAAATGCCCTTCCAGGATAAGAAGTTGGCAGCACTGGGCTGCATTGTCTTCATGGTGGTAAGACAGAAGATGACTAACACCTTCAGAAGACAGAGAGGAAAGGATAGGTTGCAGCAAGCTTTGCAAGAGAAACTTCTTTCAAAGTTGAGATTATTCATGCAGCCATTGTTCTTTATTTTAGCACATGACTCAGTTTTGGGAAGAGATTTTATGAATGTTCATGTGTTTTTGCTGGATATAATTACCCTGGTGACATAGTAAACACTTTATTCTTTCAATAACATAATCTGTCCAACAAGCTGTTGGCAGGAAGGAAGATGCTTTAGAATATGTCCAAGTTACAACTCTTCTTGCAGTCATAGTATTGTTGCAGGTGGCTGCTAGTAATTCATCACTGCTTCAGGAATAAAAGCCTTAAAATTTTACAGGAGAAAAAATGTAATACAGCTATTACAAATAAGGACTGTGTGGTTGAGGGGAAGGATGGAGAGAGCAAAGGAGGACACTGTCCAGGTACAAACTAGACTTCTGGAAATATATTCAGAATCATAATTTTGCATGAGCCACAGTTTTTCTCTCAGCATCCCAGTTCTTAAAACTTTGTCAGTTCAAGAAATGCTTCTTCTCTCTCATTTCTCTATAGGCCTGGTACTACCTTTCTGTTGGGAGTCTGCTCTATCGGCCACGTTCAGTTTCCTACCACTTCCTTCTGAACTCCACTTTGCCCTCTCATCCTGAAACCTCTCACCATAGCTGTGATATAAACACAGATTGTAAATGTACAGTGCTTTGAAACTGTGGGGTGGACTCAGGAGGGAAGAAGGATACAAAAAGATATCGGGCAGAAACAAAGCCTAAGGTGCATTTCAACAGTAACTTTCAGAGAGGTGTATCTATATTTTTCTTTCATATCATTTGCCTGTAAGCAACAAAAGCAGAAAACAAGGATACATTGGGCTTGATCTCTTTTTTTATTCTTAATCCATGAAAATCATTGGGTGTATGTCCCACCTAAAAAGAGAGCCAGTGGGCCTTTATGATTCACAGTGCTAAAAAGAAGAATAAATACTGAAATTCCTTAGGAGAATGTGTCTATGCAACTCTTTATTGTAAATCACAGTTATGGAGGAGAGCCTGAATTCTTTTATTTTTAACTGTGAAGGGTTGACAGTTCTTATGTAACTTGAAAATATTGCCCTCACACTTTCCTTGAACATCTTACTTAAAATCCAGGGACAAAAGTATGTGGGAAAAAAGTTGCTCTGCTATGTTGTATCATCTGTACTGTGTGCTCTGCAAGCATCATTAAGCTGGGCTGAATGTGCGATGATGTATACTGTTGCTATCACAGATGCATTTTTGCAATCAAAGATTTCCACTTTCACCAGATGAAAAGATATTTTCTTAATGTTCATTACAGCATATGAAGACATTAGTGCTCAGGTCCTTTCAGCGCATTAGACAGAGCATTGTCATTCTTTCTTCTCATCAGTTGAAATAATCAATTATCCCAAATTGCATTGCCTTCAAATAAAATGGGGAAGAATATGGGCTCAAGCTTTGACAATCAAGGCTTGCTTTAGATAATGCTGTTAACCATTTGAAATAGCAGAGTGAGGCATCTGAGCCATTACCATGTGGCAAACCAGCAGAAGAGGACAGGATGCTGCTTTTGACTTGTTCTGCAATACTCTGTGACTATTTTAAAGACAAAATTGAAGGCAAAGGACAGCCTACTCRTGATAAACTTTCATGTTGACTTTGGCATATTCATAAGTGAGAGAGAGAAGAGAAAGCCAGTAAGAAGAAGTAAGAATATTGTATTTTTTATGTGGTTTTAGAGTTGTATACAGAGCCATGGATGTTTGTGGTACTCTACAGATAAATAAAATGACAGGTCCTCACACAGAGGAATTAAGACTCCAATGAAAAGTTACACAATAAGGGATGCCAGTAATCACAGGGAGATTGGAAGAAAATATGTTTTCACAGGAGTGAAATATCTTGAACTGTGTTTGTTGTTACATGCATTCTGATATCTATCTAATAAAATGTCAAAGAGAAGCTGTATTTAATATTGTAAGATTGTAACTGGTATCCTAGAATGAGAGTTGATCTGAAGGTCATTGCTGGAAAGACACATGGAGGATTTAGAGCCATGAGGGGTCTGAAGATGGAAAGATGAAAGACAGAGTCAGGGAGAAAACTGCAGGCATTGGAGATGGCATAGTAGAAAAAAAACAGAGCCCTCTAATARCTAACAAATAAGATCCAGCCCTCCCATGTCCCTAAAATTTTAATTCTGGTTGCCATTCCAATCTAAGGAAATGGATCTGAGTCTTGGTGCCTAGTCCATGACTGTGCAAAAACCCCATCCATTTCCACTCTCATATGAAAGCGTTTGTTTTCTCTCTGATTTTTATGTGAGTCAAGGGATAGTCTATGGCAAGGCAGGAGAAGTAATGAAGCAGTCAGCTGAGGGAAGTACAGAGCAGCAGGCAGTGATGATGGGGACTCACAGCGATGGCCAGCGGGAGCAAGGAGAATTTAGTCCAGTGGAGCTCTGTGGAAAGAAGCAAATGAAGCAAGGTGGGAGAATTTTCTAGTAACCGCCTACTCGACTAATTTAATCACAGAAAGGAACTCCAGAAAGTTCTGGCTTGGGGGAAATGTCTGTCTTCTCTCAGGCCACTTGTGACAGGGCTTTCTGTTTGTGTGGAGGCAAACATGTGGAATTGGGTTGGAGATGTCCAGTTGGGCTTTCTGTGAGTTTTATAACTGACATAAAATGAGCTTGTTACCCCTTCTTGTGAAGCAAAACAACAGAAGATATTTTACCATATAACCAAGGCCCAAAATAAACTCTATTCATAGAAAAGAAAATCTTCTGCAGAGAGATCTGCAGTTTTTGAAGAAATACTGTTTCCTGTTCCTTAATTGCAGTGTTGAAAGACTTAAAAGAGGCTTCATGGTGATGTGTAGTTTGCTTTTTTTTTTGCCCTAATGCATGAAGATCAAAGATTGAATTCAAGGTCTTTCTGCATGACTTCTGAAGTATTTGAACTTGGACAATAAAGAGAGTGGATTATCAATTGTATAGCAAAATTTTACATACCAGGAAATTGTTAGTGTTTGTCATCTGCTTAGCAGTACCTCTATACTGCAACAAGGGAGGGGAAGTAGAGTAATGATTGTATATTGCAATAGAATTCTGAATTTAATTGGACCTTGAAATGCATTTGGGACTGGCTGTCGAATTAAGTTTAGTCAAGCTAAAGACTTTCATCAGCTTTAGGAGGCTTCGGTTAAGACGCCTGGTTTTCAGACAGGAGGGCTGAATAGGAACAAAATAAAAGCATGATCATGGATATGCTTTATCCAGATGCATTTTGAACTCAGGAATCTTTTAATCTTGATTTTTATCAATCTGTCCAGAAGGTCCCTGAAGTCATTAGGAATAAAGGGATGTTTTCTTTTTCCTTGATAAGCTTCATTTTCTGAGTTAATCATTTTAGCTATTTTAAAATCTATTTGAATATGTTTGGCATGTAAAATGATAGCTAGAATGCATGTTGTGTGCTAGAGAGAGGCATATTCGTTAACTAAGGAAAATCAAAATTACCAAATTAATTGTATTGCATAATAACAAAGCTAATCTCCAAGGAAGGTTAGTCCTTTCCCCTTCCCCCTTCACATGTACTTGAAAATATTACTGCTTCATGATTCAATCCTGATGTCCTTAATCAGTTCTGACTTGCTACTTTTTTAAACAGACACCTTACTAACTTTATGGAGTAGTGCCTGAAGAAGGAATGATTAAAAACATGGGGACTTGCCCCTAGATACTTCCTCATGATAAATTAATATTATGAAATTATGTTTTGGAATTACAAGAGAATTCCATGAAGAGAGATGATATATTTTTAACATGAAGTATAGCTCACTCTCACAGAGTAATTCTCAACAGCAGTTTACATAATCAATAATTTGCACTTCTGTAGGTCCTTTCAATCAAGAATCATGAACTGTTTTATGAAAAAGGTCTTATATGGTCCCCACTTTATAGAAAGGAAACTGAATTAAATAGTACTGAAGTACAGCTCTAAGGTCACAAATGAAGCAAGCATATCCAAGTTCACAAACATACTTCCTTTTCCTAGTTAAACCRTGAGACTGTCATGCCAGTCCTCATGACATTTCTTCTTAGCGCACACACTTTAGCAGATTGCAGTGAGATTTTTCTGGACTAACAACCATTTGGGCTGTTCTTAATTATGCAAATTTGCAATCATTGCACAAACTGAGGTTTGGGACTAGCTGGCAATTGTGTCTTTTCAAAGTGCGGTGGGACAGACATCATTGCTTTCGGATGACTAAACAGATTCACACTTGGGTGATTAGTTGACATCTATATGTGGGCTTTTTTTTCCCTTTATTGTCTTGGTAGCAATTAGGTTTACTCAGTACTTTTTCAGTGTATCTTTCATTAGTTCATTATCTTCACATACAATTTAATTTAGTCAAATGTTTCAGTCACTAATTTCCACAACAGAAAAATTACGTGAACTGTACTTTACCTAAGAGTGGCTGAAACTGAATCTGTCAAGAAATGGGAAATTCTTGCTGCACATTTCCACTGTCCTCCTAAGCAATCGTATAGTACTGCATCTAAACAGACATTTTCAGGTTCAAATTCATCGTTCAACATTAAAGAGAAGAAACCTAGCTTCCCAAGCCAGCAAAAGTTAGGAGCCAAGATTTAGGTCTGAACTTCCTGAGACATCTTATTTGAAGTCAATAGGAATGCACAAGAGTAGGTTAGACTTCCTTTCCCACCTTTAGTATCCTTCAGTTCCACTCTTTTCTTTCAGCTGAAAACTGATCATATGTCTGTGCTTTGGTTTACATTCATCCAGTTCTCTTTGTTTTGGTGGTTACTTACTGTAACTGTTTTACTGCCTTCAGTTTTCATGCATTTGTCTTCCTTGTCCATTTGACATCATAAGATCTCTGAGGTAGGAACTGTATTTTCTGATGTAGAAATACGATCTCTAAAGTGATGGAAATTGAACTTGCATAGGCACTCTTGGTGGTAAAATGATAAAGTTTCAGAAACGTAATAATTCCTGCTATGAAGCATCTTAGGTGATGTGGAAAAAATCTTAAGCAGCCTAAAACTTCTGCAAAACCTACTTGAGAAAGTACTTAAACAGTTGCTTCAGTCTCTTTGAAGGACTGCTGCACACGCTTAAGATTAATCATATTCTTAAGCACTCTTCTGTATCCAGAGCCTGAATTATATTCTGTTTGTGTGGGKTTTTTTCTGTTTTTGAATGAAAAATTGTTAAAATGGAATTTTCCATCACTATTATCCTTTGTTATTGGGCAAATTGCATAGAGAAGTCACTGGAGAAATAAAAGCCGAAAGGACAGATAAAGTGGCATCATTGACAAACATTGACAAACACCAAGAGAGCCCGCTGAGACAAAATCTCATTAACATTCTTGTAGAACTGAACTGAGTAATCTCTTTCCTAGTTTCTACTTTACACAGAGAGAGATAGTCAACATGTATATTAGTAGCAGAGAAGAATCCCAGCCATACAGTTTAAGTATTTTATTCATTAACCCTTGAGAAGGTCTATTTATACCCTGTATTGTTCACTTGTACCCAGTAATGTAACAGTGAGGAAATCACTTCCTTAAAACAACAAACTTCAAGCAAGGATCAGACCACATCGCTATGGATGTTTTTGAAGCTAGGCAAGAACTTTGTTCTGTAGCCAAACTGAACTGTGTTTGACCTAYGCCTAAGTAGTGGCTCTATTACCTTTGTTCTTAGTCTGTAACTTTTATTAACACTGGATATTCCAAGAGAAATGGAATTGTCTTATTGGCTATAGCCAGGTTAAAGGATCCAACAACTTGCTATGATCATGGACTAATCTGGGTTAGCTAATATGGTGGGTGACATAATTTGCAGTGATATGATTGTATTTTGCCATCCGGCTGAATTGTGCCATGTAAACCCAATAGCCCCAATTATTTGAAATATTAAAACAAAATGGATCAGTATGTAAAAGATCAATGACACAATGATGAGCAAGTATAAAATTGCTCTATCATCTGAATGTACGGTTTATCACATACGTTTCAATTCTGTATGTTCGTAAAATATAAAATATGTATGTGGTATTCTCCCGGACTTGTAAACACAAATCACTTTGTCTCCTGTTAGATAAGCATTAACAGTCTGCATTCAATTCAGAGAGCAACCCGATCTCACAGAAGATTAGGCTATTCTTAGTGAGCTGATAGCATCTGGGATTAGGCTTTCTTTTTCATTCACGGAAAACTGAAAAGAAACTCTCTTTCATCATCAGAGGGGATGGCTTCTGTGGAGCTGAATTATTATATAAACCTACCAGAAATTAATTCACAAGGGATGCCTGCAGAATACTGCCACAAGAAATGAGGTTCAATAAGACCTTCTGCACTGTTCTGTCATGTTGCAGGTGTCAGCAATCAAAACAACACACATATCTGCTCATTATAATGGGTACAAATAGAGAATCTGTTGAACAGACCTGTAGGTTTTAATATGATACCTCCCAGCTTTTATTTATCTGTTGCTCTCCAGTCTACAGGTAATGTGTTGCATTCGCTGCCATGGTAACTTAGGAAGTAAAGCCAGCAGAAACTATCCTATTTTAAAGCTTTCCTTTTGCTGTTATCATTCTCTCCATACCTGTAACAGAGGCATATTCCAGAATTATATTAACAAACAAGTACAAATAAACTAAAATTATGCTTTTCAAGTAAGAATGAACTAGGCCAAGAACAGCTATTAACAGCTAGGTAAGCCAGTCTGGACAGAGGGAGCTGAAGGTGCAGAGATGTTCACTACCTGTTTCCAGAGAGATATTGTTGGAAAACCATTCAAGCACGGTCCTTTCAAAAGTTTATGAGGAAAGGAAGGCACTAAGAATCATATTTTCAGGTCAAAAGGATGTCAATAGGGACCATATGACAGACGTCAGGAATGGCACATGTTATAGGATTGACCTGGACTGACTTTTTTTAGCACAATGATAAGCTTAAAAGTAGCTGTGTTGGCATCTCCCTGTTTGGTTCCCTTTCCTAGGAAAATAAGTAAGCATAGTTTAGATCTTCCATTCCAAAATCTTTTCAATCACAACAATGAAAGAATGTAAGAATAATGAAAGAAATGAAAGAATTTGGTCTAAGAGATAGAAGAAGCTCAGACACTTGCTTTATTCTAACCTAATTCATCCACAAATAAAACCAATTAAAAAAAAAGGATATGTAATAATTCCCTGGAAGCTGATAAAAATGGAGGATAAAATAAAACAGGAGTTAAAATGTAAAAAATTGTACCAAAACACATTCCCTAAACAATGATGTTTTAGGAAAGAACTGATCAAGAAGAATCTTAACAATGTATTTATTACTTGATCATTTAAAAATAATGCCGATAAGTTTAAACCTGCAATTTCCCATACTGTATGCTCATATTAGCATGAAATTAAATCATTCTTTTTCCTGCCTCTATTCTGTTTGTATTCTCTAGACTAGGTTCTCTTAGTCAGAAATAATCCCTATCTCATAATGCTTTCCTCACTGCTGTGCAAATCCTACTTTGTTTCACAATGAGGTAGAATTTGCTCTAATTCTGATCTGGTACCGGAACACTTGCTGGAGGAAATAAGCCAGCTTTATTTTGCCTTTCTTTTTAAAAAAAGCTTCCTAAAATACATTTTGAAGTTTCATATCAATACAACTGTTCCCCAGTCGTGACAGCTTCATTTAGCTTTCTGCAGATCTTTATGGATATTATTTGATCTGGACTTCAGCCGCAATTAGTAGAATTGGGCAGCAAAAACCATTTCCTGTCCTGTGAGATGTTTCAGCATTTCAAATATTAACCCATTCTGTAGATGGATGAGCCTCTCAAAGTGAAAAAGATGATCCTTCTAGAGCTACTGCTGCAAGACACTCACTTCCATGTAGACGACTATGCTTGTCTGAAGCAGAGTTTTAAACCTTCTTCTCTCCCATGTTATAGTTGTAGAATATAACCAGTTATATTCTAGTTATCTAGATTTCGCTTATCGCCAAATTAATCCTGGTTGAGCCTTTCTCTTTTCTGGGTCAGAGATCCATCTTTGTTGATATAGGCATAGATGTTCATTCGAAGTTTTGGCTTCAATTAATTGACATCTTTCTGGAAAAAAATAGCAAATATTTCATTTGAAAAATCTCTTTCATAGCTTTTCAAAACCAGCTGTCATAGATATTATTGTTGATGCAAGTGTGACCTTCCCCCTGGCAAATGGAGTCAGATTTTAGACAGAAGATGTTCCTTTCCTTGTGTAATGGAGATGGTACCACCTGCCTGCCTCATGGAGGAGTTGCGAGAATGAACGTGTTTCTGTTCATGAACTGCTGGGTGTTCTTCCTAATGCTAAAAGCTGCCTGAGAATGAGAGTCTCGACCTCAAAATTGGATGTAGTACTGTTACAAGCAAAACTCACCACAGAGCAAATGTGCTAACCCTCTATTTATTGCTTACCCAGCTGTTTTGCTAAATTGCAGCTCCTTTAAAATTACACTCTGATTCAGCAACAATTCAGTAGTGAAGTCTGAGGAAGAAAACACTAGATGCCATTTTGAATAGCTCCACTAACAAATGATAAGCTAGTGAGAGAAGAGAGTGGGAATACTGCTGAGATACTGTGTCTCTGTTACTAAGGGAAATTCAGTTAGCATTAGTAAAAACTACAACACAACAGGGCTCAGGAGATTGTTTCACAACAGACCTTTGGTAGACGCATAACAGAATGACAGGAAGGGAAAGGGAAGCCTGTGGGGTAAATATATCGATGTGATCTTCTTGCAGCTTTGCAGGCTTATCTGGATGTTTAAAGCCCACACAAGAAAAGCAGATCAATGTATAAAACATTGTTTTGCGCATGAGCACGGGAACTGGCATCCTGTCAAATGCTGCCAACACTGCAATTAGTCAGTGTGTGCTAAACAGATGTGTGTGGTATCCCTTTAAATCAATGCCAGTCTTAACTCCTTCAGGATGGCTGGTACAGTGCTCAACGTGACCATGGAGTGCTGTTTGTCTGGGTGTGTGTGCATGTCCGTCTTACCCACTTAGTGCATCCGTCCATCCTGCAAAGTACTGTAGAGGGACGGTCACATCAGTACATTTTACTTTTTCAATTTTGATAATTCAGAGTTGTTTCAGTAGGAAAATTGGTATGTTGGAAGTCTGTCCTCTCTCCTATTTCCTTTTTTTCCTGTGTGTTTTTACTGTGGAACTAAACATTTGTAATTATATATGTGTGTACAGGCACAGATATGCTGTATGTATGCACTAATGCTGTAGTAACATTCAATGGGTGAGATGGTGCATGTTTAATCATGGCTAGATCAAATGCATTAAATCATCAAATGATTTAGCTTGTGTGATGATTCTTTCACTTGCCTTCAGTATTGGCTTGCAGTGAGAATCTGAAGGGCTTTTAAGCATATGAAGAATATTTTTGAAAAACATCCCACTGTTGTTGTAAACTTTCTCCTAATAAAAACATGCTTGTGAGATTATGAGAGGACTTCAGTCAAGAATGCTCAATGTTCATAGCTCCATCCTTTTGTAGGAGAGAAGATAAAGGATCCTTCTCATAAAGCAGTTTCCATGTACAATACCTGAACCGTGGAACCCACTCACAGTGCCCTGCAATATTGCAAAATCTGCCCTGGGGTGGACTCTGTGCAGGCCTGGGTGTTTCCATACAAATCCTGAGGTCCTGCGAAGGCAAAGGCAGCTTCTCTCTCAGTTCTGCTTGTCCACCTGATCCTGGTGAGGCTGGCCTTTTGCCAGACTCCATAACTTCCCCTCAAGTCTCTACATTTTTAAAAATTTATCTAGCTCTTTTCCCTGGAGATTTGATTCTTTGTCTTTTTCAATGCTTACCTTTTAAGAGAACAGCCCTTTGAGTCCCTGGATTGGGTAACAGCTCTATTTCTTTTCCAGGACAACCTTGTAGCTCTGAGATGAGCTGCTCTGCCAATGTTATTCAGCTTTTGCTGGGAACACTTCAGCTTTGGCTCATAATCTTTGGGTCACTATGAGCATGAACTGTGATTATTTATATATGGTAACGCCTAAGCACCGCAGCCCCATCCTGCCTGTTCTGTCCTTTTGATGCTGGTAGAATTAGAATAATAGCACATTTATTTATAAMGCACTCTACGTTCCATGTTTTATTCTGCTTGTTTAAACAAGGAATTGTTCATTTAAACATAAAAATGCAATAAAACTAAATAAATAATGTAGCATTAAAGAACTAAATAAATAACACAGTATTAAAAATCAAACAGATTAAAAATAAAGGCAGCATCCTACTGTCACTCTCTCTCCTATACATGCATAGGCTCAGGAGAGAGGCTGGGAAAGATGTAGCATTAATAAACATAAGGCCAGTGGCAATCATTAAACAAATATCATTAAATAAATTCCCTTGACAGTTAAAAAAATACTGGAGGCTTTTATTTAATAAAAAGTGGGTAGGAAGATGAGATGAAGTGGGTGCTGTAGAGTAGTGAACTCCATTGTCAAGAAACCAGCCACAATAAAGTACCAAGACCTACCACTTCAGCAGGCAGCAGTGGGATCCCTGGAGCATGGATGAGGTCAAGGCAGTACAGAGCTTTCCATGTTATGGAGGGTCTTATCAGGTTTGGTTTTAAAACTTAACAAGATCACCTTTAGGTCAAAATACCATTCTCTGGGCAGCCCATGGAAAGAACTGTGGGCAGACTAAGTCTGATTGCTCTTTACTGAACAGAAGAGCAGACAGGCTAATCCATTCTGAACAAGCTGTGGCTTCAGAGCTGCTCTGCAAAGACGGCAGTGCAGCGCCTCTGTCCACGTGGTGGCCATGGCACATGTTGCTATTGTGAGGTTGCCATGGGATAAGTAAGGGCACAGTGTATGCGGACTGTGCAACAGAATAAACATTTTCAATCGTTTATTCACATGTCTTTCCAGAGAGAGTCAAAACTGATGTCAGGATTCATATCAATCTCTTTCAGCTTCTGTGAAATGTTAGAGAGAGTCAGGAAGGGAAGTGGTAAAGCTGTCACACTTACTAAATTTTCTAGTTCCCAGCTGAAGTGTTGGCCTGATGTATACAAATCACCAGTGGCTTCAAAGAAAAAAATACCTGTTTCTACACATCCTGAGGTTTTTAGAGGGGTGATGTTTTTCARATACACACATGTGAAGAATCTTGGGAGTTATAAGACTGAGATGAAGCTGCCTGTTTAATCCAAATACCTGACAGATGTCTGGACTATGATTTAYTTCACTGTAGCTTTCGTAGCTGTAGTGAAGCTAGCTTTAAAGCTGAGTAGCTGGGGTACTGATAGCTCTTTAATCACAGCAGCACAGAGTTACAGCTTGCTCTATATTCTGTGCTTCCACAGCTATGCTGGTAGCCGAACACCCATAACCAATGTTCACACACAACTCTGTGTATATGGCTGTGTGTGTGTTTGCATACGTGGAAGCTAGTGTGAAGGTATGTCTTGTATCTACCTATGAAAATTTAGGTCATACATTTAGCACCATTTAGGAGTCTGTGTACACACTTGTTCTCTGCACCGAAAACATAAAGTAGTTCATCCTGTTTATTTCTCTTCCTCTGAAAGATAAGTTGAAATATTTTGCAATTACTCATAGGTTCATAGGTGATATATGTCATAGAAACACAAAGTTCTTCTGAACAATTGTATTGGTGATGTTCTTGGCACGATATAGATAATACTCAATAAAGAAAATGATTTTTTGCTCATAAATGACATAAATCTAGACCATGCATTTACTTCCACCTCTTATATCTGATTGACTTTTACTATATCTGCAAAATGGAAATGCATTAGAAGAGTATCTCCATTTCATTTCTAAGACCAATAGCAATAGTTTTATTTTATGTCCTTTGAGAATTTTTAATTATCTTTTATAACAAAGTGTAGAGGAATGTAAACAATGACATGCAGTTATGAGAGAATTGTTGTAGTACAAGGTATGATGAAGACATGTAGGAGTTAGGCTGCTACAGCAGTTTCCTGTTTTTCTTTTGCATTGATTTTTGCTTTTGTAATTCCTATTTTGTGTTCCATTCTGCGTCATTTCTTAAAAAATAAAATATTAACAAATGTAACAAAGTTTTTAACACCTGCAAATTATGTCATACCCACAGATTTTAATGAGTCAGTAGCCACCAGAACACTCCAAAGGGGGATCACAGTTTTTTAAGTAACATAGTTAGTGTTCTGTGATGTCTGGAGGTATCATATCCTGCAGTTTTTCTTATYTGCATCTTTACAGTTCCCACCCAGAAATTCTACTAGCAAGATCACCCTGATACGCTTTGCTAAAAATTCACTTACCTGAATTATTCTACAAATCAGGGAACATTTATTTTAGCATCCGGAGCAAAACCAGGTAAAAACAAAACTACCCCAAGGTGTTTTTACAAAATGTAGGTTTCATACTATCCAGTCTGTTTGAACACATGCCAACTTTGAACTCCATAATGGTTTGCCTTCAGGATTTTGTTTGGAACAACAGAGGCTCTCATTTTTTCCCATTATTTTTCTGAGACCCATTATGCAACTGGTGGGAATTATGTTATATCCAACCTCACATATACTCCTAAAGCAGTAATGAAGTTGTTTTCAAGCGATCTGAACCTTAGATGAACTCTATCCTGGAAAGATTGGATACAAGTCTTATATTCACACTCATTCATTTCTGCTGGTTTTGAGGGTCTGGTAATCCATCGGGCAGTCCTGTCTCTCCCAGTGAATAGCTCACCCAAGCTCTGGAGCTGTTGAAAAGTTACTCAGGTAGAAGATAGATAACTTTGGGACAGTCACAGGATGTCATCTTGCTCTGAAGGACATACTCAGCTGCAAGAAGGAGCAAACTGGTTCAAATAAGCCTTGAGTTGGACTGGATGGGCCATAGAGAGAGATTTAGTCCCATGGTACTTCACATTGTTCCTGTTGCTTTCTAATGTATGCTGAAGTGTGCCTTGAGTCAAACTTCCCCCATCTCTCTTCTCCATGTGCATAGCAGCTGATTTTCATAGTACTTATTAGGGCATGAGCAGGGAAGACTTTGTGTCCCCTGATGAATGGGCCAGTGCAGTGTGCAAAGCACATATTATATATCACTTCCTCTCTTTCACTTTTCCCGCTAAGTTCCTTGCTTGACCGTATTTCACTACAGTTAATAACATGCTTTAAATATGGCAGGCCCTGCTTGCATCAATAATAAGACCTCTTTTTTTTAAAAGGGCAGTTTTAATATTAGCAAGTGCTGCTCCTGTGATGTTTCCAATATGCTGCTAATCTGTAAGTACCTGCTCCTCTCAGTAGCTGAGAGCCTCCTGTGTACTGCTTAGCAGTCTCGGCTTCCACTGATTTCAGTGGAAGCCGAGGATAATCAGTACCCCGTAGGACAGGCCATAAGCGAATGCTACGGGCAATTGGAGCACAGAAGGATAATCACAGTGCTAATGAAAGCAATAGGTGGCTGTCAGTGAAATAGTTTTTCTTATTGGGTTTGTCTTGAGAGGCTGAAATTTTTTTTTAACTGAATTATATATGTATAACAAAAAAAAAAGAAAAGCACGAGAGAATGTTGTTAGAATTTCAAGTTTTTGCTCTCAAACAGCAGTGCTAGAACTGCTCAAAGAAAAGGTCATTAGAGATTTTAAAAACACAGAGGAAAGAAAGTTTTTCCTATTGGCCAACAGCACAATTGCTTTGGCTGAAATTAAAAAAAATCTCCCCAAACTCAGCCTGAGGCAGGATGAAAAATTTCTAGCTATTCTTCAACAATAAGCAGTGGAAAAGGGGATCTTTTAATGTGAGGCATTTAACAGCTTTAAAATAGATGTTACTGGAGAGGATATTGCCCCCTCTGGTAACTTGTTTGTCCAGTTGGAGAGGAAGAGTGGGGACACAATAGAATGATGTAAATCTGATCCTGAAGAGAGAGTGTTTAGGATGGGACTAGAGGGTTAAACAGAGATAATGACAGGAAATTGTAACAGAGTAATTTTAGACCTGAGGGGAATAGATTGTGGAACAGAGAAATGGTGGGAACCCTATTGTTAACACATTTAAATATAGACTGGACAAAATGTTAATAAATGTACAATAGGGAGCAATTTGACATTGTGCTCAAGGAGATGGAAAGGATGCAGTAATGAGTCCTTTAAAAAGAACTGCTAGGTTCTCTAAAGTACATCACTGTGAACTTTATATCACTTCAAGCATATTTATATGTAATATAAATACTGCAAAAATTGTTCTATTTATCAAAGGACATTTTTACTCTAAAATTTTTTTTTGTTATTCAAACACTATACTTTTGATTTCAACACTCTGTCCTTGCTTGTGTTGTAGAGTATGGTGCTCTCTGCTGACTTGTACCTGCTGAACATACAGAGTGATAATTTATCTTTGTGTATCTTAAAGGCTAAAGACTATCCTATTCAGTTTTAGTAAATCACTCAACAAGTAGCTCCAGAGAAGTGAATGACATTCAAATATGGTCCCCTGAATTTGAGAGCCGACTGGAACTATGGAAAGGAGGAATGTTGATAAGGAGCCAGTCAGAAGGATCTGTCAGATTTTGGTCTCGATATTCTCTGGACTTCCTCACTGTCAGTGTCCCATAGTCATGAATCACTAACACTAAACTGTTGAAAACAATCAGCCTTATCAAAAAGGTAATTTTTAATTTGCAGGTATGAATCAGCATGAGAGTGGTGGAGTTGCCATCTCAGGAAAAGTTACATTCAAATGAATACATTTTATAAATGAGTGAGTGGTGCTAATTTAGATTATCCTTTTAAACTCGAGCAAATTTTCAGAAAACTGTTTACTTTCATATTACATGTTGAAAAATAATTAATAGTTCTTGGCGTTGATGTTGTAGGTCAAGTGTAAGAACCTGGCGTAAATCTAGGGAAAAGTACCTTTTAAATGACATATAAAAATAATTTATATTTGGTAATGGTTTTCATCCTGGAGGAAATCCAGATACTTAGCAGCTGCCATACATATGACAAGGTCTTCACTTCTTACTAATATTAAGTTATTGTTTATAAATAATTGGCATACAAAATGTCCTTAGCATTCTATAGATATAGGAGAAGTCAGTCATCATCCAGAAAGCTTGCACGCTAATGACAAACACAGTGCAGCAAGGGAGACTTATGCTAAAATGAGATCGATCAAATGGAGTTGGCTAATCTAAGGTTACAACATTACTGAGTAAAAGTCTTTTAAGTGAAAAGTCTATTAAAAAATATTTCTCTGATATATTTTCCTCATCTCACTAAAATTATTTTCCTTGGCAATTACTTTCTTATTAACTCTTGCTACTCACTTGCACATCTCTTACTTCTCAGCACATTCTTCCTGCTACTCCCCTCCCTTCTGCTAACCACCAAGCTGTCCTCTTCCTTCAGGACACTCCTGTAGGCCATGCTGTGTGTGGAACGTTATAGCTCATAGGTGAAATCCAAGAATGAAGAGTTCTAAAGAAATTATAAGGTATCATCATTATTTTAATGCAGATCAGAATGCTGCTGCTTTTCTGAAAAGGTTTGGCTTGGCCTTACGCTCAGATGAGTTTGTGAGATAGCTAGTAAAGTATAGATGGTATTTGAGAAGTTTATGGCAAATTAAAGGCAAATTACCTTTCTGTGGTATTGTAYGCTTTGAGATTCTTACTCACAATGTCTGGGAGGAAAATACATTCTCCTGCTCGTATATAATGTTCACTATCTCTAAATTATATAAATACATCTCCTACAGCCCTAGCAAAATTATACTTTATGCATTTCCTCTCTTTCTTGAAAGATTTGACAAGATTACATGGTAAGAAACCTGCTTGAAGTTCTGATATTTATCTATGAGAAAAGAAAACAAAATTCTTATCAGGGATGTGATGGCATGATTTTAACTCAAGAAAGATGAAGAAACATAGAATGCCACTGAACTTATTTTTTGAAGAAACCAAGCACTGACATGATTCATAATACTGAAGTATTATAGTTCCAGTAATAGACAATCAGCTAGAAGCAGACCTGTGGGAACATAATGTTTAGCCTCTTATTTCAGTTTTCTTTACTGTGTTCTTGCTTTTCTAATGTTCATACCTTTTCATGAGAGAATATTATATGAGGTAGTATGATTAAAAATAATGGGATTGAAGAGTTTTTCCTCCTTTTAAACTGAACTGAGCATTAATACACAAGTTGCTAATCCTAAGTGGAAAACTGTGAATATTAAGCTCTTGTTTCTCAGGAATCAAGCATCCCATGACTCAATTCTGAAGTGGAAAGAACATTTTGACGTGCTAGAAGGGTTTTGGCTCCATAACTGTTTAATCTGTGGTCTTTTAAACAGCCCAGGTCTCAGGTGATGCCTGTTTGTTATGATAATGGCTCTGCCAGGTATGTTTTCACTCGGGACATTTGGGTATCAAGGGCTGAAGGCAGACCCACCTCACCAATGTCATGCCTATTTGATATGACTGATGCACTGAAGTGTATGTTACCACTGCAGCTATAAAGGGTTTTTAGTGGGACTGTAAGGTGTGGATTTCTGCCTTGCAAAGCAAGGCTGGAGTGGGTATTGGGCAGGCAGTATACCATTCTCTGCACAAAGTCTAGTGCAGCTGTAAGTGGACCTGTGAGCACATATCCTAGTGCTCTTGCTTTTCTAGATTCACAAAGAGAGAAGTGGAAAAGGTTGAGGATGTCTCTAAACTCAGGAGCAGTGATTGTCAAGTGGGAAAGTTGTGAAGGTGGAAAAAGACTCAGCTGAGGAGCAGTTCTGCTCTGTGGAGGCATTAGGTAGGAAGAGGGAATATGTTTGGGATCAGTGACTTGGTTAAGGCAGTGGAAAAAGTTCAGGGCATTCTGAGTTCACAGGGCGTTATATTGAACAGGGAAGGCTGAAGAAAAAGCTGTTGATTGTTAAATAGTGATTTCTGTAGCGGGGCAGGAGCAGGTTCAGGCAAGAGTAGAAAAGATTTAACATTTATTGCATTATTCTGTACTTTACAAGAATTTTAAAAATGTATGAAAGCAACTGTGTAGCAGCCAAGTCTTTATATCACCTCCTGTTCATAGTGTCATGGCTTGCTCTAGAAATGTTTTCATCAAATGTCCTAGATATATTAACAATATCAATTAAAAGTAAAGGAGAGGGAATGTAATTCTACATATGAATTCCTTAGCTGATAGGAGGAGAGGAACATACAAACGTGCAATGGATTCTCAGTTTTGTTTTTCTTTTTGGATAGCATAATTGTGATTTGTACATTTTTGTTTGAAAGAACTTATGCTGCTCTTGAGAACCTTGTGATAATAGGTTTTTTGCAGCACGGTGGTTAGACAGATCTTTGTTGTATTCATGTTTGCATGCTGGTCAACATTCAGTTGAGGGGACAACCTCAGCTGGTCAGAGCAAAACCACTTTATCTCACTCTCATTTGCATTCTACATGCCATGTTTCAATTTTCCATCATTAAATAATAATTTGTAGCTATGTAGAATCTTTTATTAGGGATCTCAGAAAGCTTTATGAATACTGTATGAACAAATGGAGCCTCTCGACATGCCTGTGAAGTACAACTAGGTAGGAATCATTATCTCCTGTTTTATGCAGGAGCAAGATAGGACATTAAGGCACAGACAGATTAAGGCTCTGAATTTCACCACCAAATTGTGAAAGAACTATCTCATAGTAAAGTGGCCAACTGTTGAACGTGTATATTTGTAAATGGATGACAAATGTAAGTGCGGGTAACTTAAGTGCAGTTTCAGACTAAAATTGAACCTCTTTTTTCAAGGTCACATAATGAGTTTAATCAGAGTGAGGAAGAAAACTGATGTCTTAAGTCTCCCTGCACTGTGTTTTAAACATAGAACTATTCATTATCTTTGAAAAAGTGAAATTAACTGGGAAGTTGATATATCCCAATGAGGATTAATCCTACTCAGAGCTTCGTGTAGGTTTTTCTGGTTTTGTTTTAGCTAAATGTTTTTTTCTCACATTGTATTTTCAGCTTGATCACTCCCTATTAAGTTAAAAATAAATTTCTAACAATATGACTTAAAGAAAAATTTGTGTATTTCAGAACTGTCTGCTTTCCCCAGGAAATTCTAGACAATTAATAGAACAGAAATGAAAGATTTTGCCTAGGGACCCATCATAGAATAAGTGTGTATAAATACATGCACAAAGAGATACATAGCAACTCATTAAAAGAGCATTTCATTTAGACAGATCTGCTTATCATTGTGGAAATTTATGAGGCACTGTAGAGGATGGACAAACCCAAATCATAGGCAGCATGCTATTTTGAAAGACTGATGAAGTTTTCCTTGTATTTTTTTTGTTACTGCATTGTGAAGCCCATTTGACCATGTAGCTCTTATTGGTTAAATCTGTGCCATAGAAGTTCTGAAGCAGTTGTTATTCCCCAAAACACTTCAGAATATGTTGTAATTCATTTATGTACTATCGTTTCTATACTAGAAGAAATTTCCATTTGACATACATCATGAGTGTCTCTGTCTGATCACCTACGGTAACAGTTTTAAATCTCTCTTCGGGTATCTTCTCTAATACCTGATTACATTTAATATTAAGATATTTTCTCACAGCTAACGAGATTTACAGATGAGACTCAAAAACACATTTTATGTGCTGATTTTGCACAAGTTGCCCATGTTGTTTCTATGTGGTCTGTGCACATTATATATGTTAATGCACATTTATCTGCAGATTACCCATCCTTGTCTTAATCTCCTCCACCTAAATGATGGTAAGTATTCCAAGAGGGAATTATCACAGGTACGTCAGGCAGGAAAAAAGGCTTGTTAAAAGAAAGCAGCACCATTACAAATGCCAGACTGTTAAAGAGAATATTCTACTTCTGAAATCTTAGGGATTACTAGTGGCAGAGGCAATAAAAATCTTTAAAGTGATTTGTGAATTATTGAATAAATTTCTTTCAAACTGCTTTATTACTCATAGGAATTGTATCAATCAACAGTGAGAGCTAAATTACTAGATCAGTCAGAAAATATTGTTGCAGCTGAAGAATCAATGCTAATTGAATCATTAAGGCATTATTACATGAAACACAAATAGCTCAGGATGATAACTCTTTGCTCTGCTTGATCTATAGGCTAAAAGAGACATAATACCAACAATTGTAATTCTTGATTGTTCTGCTCCTAAACATCATATTTTCTTAATACAGTATTTTTCTCTATCAGTGTCATTTTACTTGTAAATCTCCTACTTGTGAATTTAAAAAGCCTAAGCTGACTTTAGATTAATGGCAATACACATTTTCCCTGTAGTTCAAAGATCAGCCTTTCTTCAGCCAGACTCTTCAGAGCTGGGGGCATTATTTTCCTTCAGCTCTTTTCACACTTTGAAAGAGCCTTGTCAGTGTTGTCCTTCCTATCTTGGTTGAAGCAAGGTTTGATCTGGTGGAAAACTTTTGGCAATCTGTAGTAACACTGACATCAATTAAGGGAATTTGGTATTTTGGGTCTCCCCTATGTGTGAGCTTTGCCCTGGTTCTCTCTTTTTTGATAGCCATGAAAGTTTACTATTAATGTAGGAGCTGAAGGGATGTGGATACTGCCAGTATTCTTGAATTTATCAGGCTGTGGTCACAAAGGAGGAACAAGGATGGGGCAGGATCTTTTGATTGCTGCCCATGCCCTCTAAACACAAATAACCAYAGTCAATTTGCTAGACTTTGTTACTGTGAGATTCAGTGAATGTATATCTGTCTTTTAGCTGTTGTAATATCATTGTGTCATGGCTAAGGCATAGTGACAGACCAACAGCCCATGGATTACATATGTATATGTGGGTGTGAGAGAAAGTGAGTATATGTGAGTTGAGTGTAGGTGACTAGTGGTGATGAGGATAGTATTTAGATGGATAAATGGATGTTTGCTGGGGCAGATGGGAATAAGAGCATCTATATGAGAAAGAAAGTGTATGAATATATATCCTACAGCTGTTTTGAGATGGTGATTTTGTTTTAATCTTCCTACTTCCTCTTTTTTTCTCTCAAGAAACATCTTTAGGTTTAACATAAGTGCTTGCAGCCATAGCAAGATTTTGATACACGGAGTGTATTTTTTTTCCATCTTGTCCCAACAGTAAAGCCTGTGCTTTCTGCCAAAGAAACTTAGGGTATTACCAGGCCTCTTGATTTCTCATTCTTCTGGATCAGAAACGTCATTTTAGTGAATGAGATCATTTCTGTTCTAAACTGACCTCTTCTGCACTCAGCAAGGGTTTAAAGAAGTATAAGTGTGTGTTTGTGTGTGTATGTGTACTTGTGATCAGCTAAAGAACTGTATGAAGCTGGAAAAAATAGGTCAAGGAATGACAGAACCCACTGCATATTCTTTAATTCTAAAGTTTATTGGATGCATTAAGAAGATAAATGAATAAAAGGACTTGGTGCCAGCAAGGGCCTAGAATGCACCTTTTCGGTCTGTAGTATTGATGTAATTTAATGGGTAGAACACAGCTACATCACTTCTCTTTTCTTTCTGTTCTTTCTTTTAAAATAAACATTCTCTTTTGTATTCATGATGATGGCTCTGCCACAACCTTTCCAGGCCGTTTCCTTGCCAGTCTGATGTATCAGCTGGGAAATTTATAAAGTGCTTTTCTCTTTCTCCACCCTTTCCACATTTCTGTTCCTCATCAGTGCCCCAAGTGAGTGGTCACCAAGCTCTGTAATCACAGGACTGCAGATGCTCATCATCGCAGGCCTGTGTAATAATGGCACAAGATGCAGTGGGGAGATGCAATCATATTCATTCTAGCCAACAGATATGAGGGGATTTTTTTCTTATTTTGATGGTATCCAGACCTGTATAATCCAGGGCAATGCAGGGTGATAGGCATGCATTCACATTTCACCCAACCAACCTCTTAGCTTAATTACTGTTTGCAAAAGTTGGATTTGTCTGTTTGGCAAACAAACCAATTCATGTGCAGTCACCTCTACAGTGAAATAGAGGAATTGCTTAAAAGCACCACCAGTAATAGAATAATTTTAGAGGAGATATTTCTGGGAGTACTGGATAGTTAAGGAGTAATTCCCCAGGCTGAAATTTAGCTAGGGTACCAGGCTTGCAAGCATACTCTGTGTGAAAACATGGGGCTTGTTAGGAGAGACAGGGATCTGATACAAAGCCTCCCAATGCTACTGAAAAGTGGTTTCTACTTACAACCACAAAATGCTTCAAACATAGCCAAGTCCTAGTAGTAAATCACTAACAATTCTTGCAGGACTTGATTTTTCCTTTGGAGGGTCTCCATTTGTTAGTGACCTATGCCCACTTTATTCAGCTAGAGGTACTACCAGCTAATATAGTGAAAACAATATGACTAAATTAAAGAATTCACACCCATTTGGGGTACCAAGCAGTGATTTAATAGCTCATCTGTCTTGCACATTTCTTTTTTGGCTTTCCAATAAAGTCATGTTGCCAGTTTTGTCAGATTTATGAAGTTTGTTTCACAGGGTTTGTAGCTAATCCCACTGAAATTATTGGGATTTATTCCATTCACTTTAATAGGGACCGGATGGAATMCATAATCTAAAGAGAGGGAATTTTTGGAAAAGGAAAAGAAGGTGATCCTAAGGCCTCCTTCAAGTTCATGACACAAGAAAAGCTCTACTATATGGAAAAGCGAGACTAAGGACAAAGTGGCTAGAAGGTACTGCTCATGAATACTAAAGAGTCTAAAAACCATAAACAACATCTAAAAGATAAAGAAGCAGAAATCAACAAGACCATTTTCCTTCATGGGTGACTGGGAAAATCTCAACTTCCAAGTTGCTTTTACAAGTAGAATTCAAGGCTTTCATGACTGTGAAGTTTATTAATTTCTCTTAAAAAATAAATGTATTTCCCAGTTGATTTTAAGAGGTTTTACTCCCTCATGCAGTGTCCCATGTTTGAATAGCAGAGCTCTTCAATATTTTCCCTGAGAAATGAAACATGAAAATAGAAAAGGGGATCAGAGGAGTGAGAAGTTTTGGAGCTGTACCTTCAGAATGTGACTCCATGCTCATATGCATGCAGTTTTCAACAGAGAAAATACTTTCTAAACAATAACACTTGCCACAGATTTCAAATGTGCACTTAGGCCATTCGTTTTAATATCAGTCAAAGGAGATCTACTGGGAGGACTCAGTCCTCACACTCAGGTAAAGCTGAAGATTGTCTTGCCTCCTAATAAAGTTTATCTTTATGAACTTAATGCTATCCCATTCTCCTTGCTGCCTAGCTTCTGTTCAAAGGATGCATCACCTGCTGATGCCTGTCTCTAGAAATGTACAGTCTACTAGAATGAGTTTGACATATATCTGGATGATGGCTAGCAGAGGAACATCAGAATGTAAGAAATGTTCAGAAGAGAAAAAGACTACATACTTCCTTATTTCTGTTTTCATCCTGCTTTCCTTGTTTTTCATTTTGTCCCTTAATTTGCTTCCAAAAACAGATCTGGACATTTCTTGAGTTTCTAATATGCTTGAATTTTAAAGGCTTCTTCCAGTAAGTAAAGTTGGCTCCCTATAGCAAATCCTGAACAAATTCTCAAAGAGCAGGGTGATTAAATTTATTCAGTGTAGGCTTCTCAGAATCTCTTAGACTGCAACAGATTGTCTGGGCCATCCAAACCAAATCTGGCCTAAATCCAAAATGAGTTTCTAGGTATCTTAAAAATAGTTGTTTTTTATTTTGGTGGGCAGTTTCTGGTCAGCTATACCATATGACCTTGCACATTTTCCTTCCCTGCAAAATTTCTCCTACTGCTAAAAAAGCTGTTGGCTGGGATCAGTGACAGCAACAGACTTTCAGCTCAGTCTGGTGTCAGTAATCAGCTGTGTTGGGATCTGATGAAGCTAACTTGAACATAATGAGTTCTCTCTAGAAAGTGCCCTTTGGACCAGAGGTGGCCCACTTGTTGGTGATGGATTGAGGAATGGTTTGAATGGATCACGAATGGAAAATAAATTTACCGAATTGAGCCTGATGATTTGGTAGCTGAAATATTCAGATCAACTCCACTGTTATGAAGAGGTAGCAGGAAGCACTGGCTGCCCATCTTTTCCTCATGACTGCCCTGTTCTGTGTGCAGTTGATTGCATAAGCTGTGATTGATCCATACAGCTTCTTCCCTTCCTTGCTGCAGCTGTATTACAGCAGCAGAAGAGGACAGTACAACTGGTCTCTGCTCTGTACCCTGCTTTCTTCCCAGATAGTGGATGTCAAAGGCAGAGCATCATCTCCATCTTCCCTGGGGCAGCAGTTCCTCTGCCAAAGTGCAGTGCCCGTCCTCCTACAAAGACACCCAGAGTAGCTCAGTTTAGGGAAGAAAGGAGAAGAGACTGAAAAGAGAAAAAAAAAGTTATGTTGCAGGAAGTTCAGTTTGGTTTAGCCAGACAAATAGTTGAAATCACAGCTGATTGGCAAACTGTGTCCTGGGTGCCCTACTTTTTGCTGCTGCTCCTGGCCCTTCTCCGTAGAGGTCTGCCCCGTGCTCAGGTTAGTGGGGAACTCCTATTTTCCCCAACACTTCAGCCTCGGCCCTCTGTGTGTGTTTGTCTCTGCAGGCTCCCTGTCTTTGCCCCAGCTTTCTGCCTCCTTCTCCCAAACTGGATGATACTGTGATATACTCTTTATGTCCCTGAGTCTTGGCTGTATTCTTGGTAGAACATAGCAGCTTGGGGGCTGCTCTAGCTTGACCCTGTTAGCTGTGCTTGATAAGGGCTACACACTAGCCGGCATGCAGTGTGCTGCAATTATTTCCTTCTCCTCTGCTTGCTGCAGCTGATACTGCCTTGGCTGTGGGATGGCTGGCTAGACACTGGCCAGGACAAATTCTCTGCCTCCTGGGAGCTCCCTCATTTGAAGACAGTTCTCAGCAGAAGAGATGTGAGGAGTTTGGTGGTAGAGAATCTGCCCCAAAGCATTTACTGTGAGCTTTCCAAATCAGTTCTTTTAATATCCACCCTGAATTAATCAGGTTCTACTTTTTTAGAAGATGGTATGACCGTGCATCATACTGATGTTGGGATGCTGAGAAGCTTCATTATGCGCAGCTGCATTTGCTGTCATTGCTGCTAATTGAATATGTGGTCAGGTACTGGTCACAAACCCCAAACTCTCCAATTTTTCTTCATTTATTTGAAAATGGACTGTATGGCAGTATTAATTAAAACTGATAGGTTTCAATAATTTAGGTACAGATTCTGCCTTCAGCTATCTGTGTACTTCTCACAAACAAGTGAGAGCTCTGTGTTTATTTTAGATCCATCTGTCCTTATCTTCCTTTGATTTTTCAGAAAGAGAGAAAGGCAAACAGTATTAAAATTCAGTGCAAAATTAAGAGAAAAATATAGAAACCTTCTTTAAAATTCAGCTCTGAATAAGGCCCTGAGTTTTCCCCTTCTCAGATATCACCAGGGCATCCCTTACTCAGAGAGGCTCAGCTCCTACAAGCCTGTCTCAGGAAAGATTTAGATATAGACTTTAACACTCCTGAGCTATTTTGAAATCAAAAAGCACCTAAAATGTCTCAGACAGAGTCTCCATTTCAGGATAATCATCCACGCATTTTGCATTCCTTCTCATATTGTTTATGCTGAGCATTCTCTTAATCTCACTCACTGTAGTGTCATCTTCTTTATAAGAAATAATAAATCAAGCTCGTGGCATTCTCTCCACTGGCCCCCACCTTTAYTCTGACTGCACGTTGAAGAAAGAGCAAACTCAGTCGCGGTGAGCGTGCTGGAACATCTGGAATCTCTCTGATCTCTTTCCAGGGAACATTTCCCTGTGGCAAGGCCGATGAGCCTGAAAATTTTCCTTTCCTTTGTAACTACGCTGAAGCCCTACCTCCACTCACGCTCCTCTATATATTTAGCATCTAGCTGCAAGCACAAAGTTGGGTCCTTGGCACCATAGAAACTGACAGGTGATGTA
Source organism: Apteryx rowi (assembly GCF_003343035.1). Classification (NCBI taxonomy): domain Eukaryota; kingdom Metazoa; phylum Chordata; class Aves; order Apterygiformes; family Apterygidae; genus Apteryx; species Apteryx rowi. The sequence continues at coordinate 2,319,383 of NW_020449530.1, read as the reverse complement.
TGTTGCTAGTTGGCATCCAAGATAGGAGATAGATCATAAAGAAAAGGTGGTGGCACTATGTGATGAATGAGAGTTGTTTTCTTTTACCACACAAGTTCTGTTATCCATGTGCAGGGTTTACTCTGTCTGATGAGAGCCACCCGTAATGCTCAGGCTGTGCCTTTGATCTCGCAGTATTCATGAAAACGGAGTGCAGGGCAAAAAGGAACAGCAGAGGACATGTCTAGTCCGCTGCATGAACATCTGCAGGTAGTGCTGTGCTTAATTTTAGAGGGACCAGCCAATTTTTGAATGCCCATCTATATTTCTATGTTTAGTTAAGTATCCAAGATACTCAGATAATGGAAAATTCAGCTGATATAATTAGAAGAAAATTTAGGTGCAGGCCTTAAATAAAATTTAAAGATGTGGTTAAAATTAGGCTTTTATGTCTTTCAGCACCCAAGCATAGAGATATACTGAGGTCAGCTCTTTTGAAAACTAAACTGCCTTTCTAAATACCTGAGTACAATTTAGGAGCTTAATTTCAGAAAACTGGTTATTGAAATGCATAGCACAGTGATACAAGCATTTTTGTTATTCCCCTTTTCGATAAAGGTGACACTACTTTGCAGTTCTTCAGAGTAGCTATTAGGTCCAGCATTTTGACTTTGAAACAAATTTGTTGCTCAAAGTACTTCACTGTCTTTAATACATAAAACCCCATCACATCCTTGTTAGGTACTTCAATTTTAAGAATGAAGAATAGAATGAATAAGTAGGTTGGCCAAAGATGGTGAGAAAGTCTGTGGCTGCACTTCAAACAAGAAGAAGAAATCTTGGCTTACAATTTTTTCTAAGTCTTTGGTTATGTTTGGTTTTAGAGTATTCTGAAGGGTAGAATCTGTTGAAAGACTATTAATGGTTTTATTTTGAAAGAATTACAAGTGAAATAGTTTTATTTCTTTGCTTCAAATTGAACTTTAATTTAGTTTACAAGTGTAAAAGACAAGGCTATTTTAGGGTTTTCTCCTCCTTTTCCTTGCTGGCTACTTGCTCCCCTCTTTTGCACTGAGGAAGAGGGAAAAAGAAAGGAAGTAGAAAATGAAGGCTAGGAATTTGGGGGCATCTCTCCCAAGGATGGGAATCTCTCCATATTTCAACAGTGGAAAAAATGTAGGGGAAAAATTTAAAGYTTAGAAAATGAATTACTTTCTCTTATTCAATTTGTATTTTTCTGATAACGAAAGAAAGTTTAAAAAGATATGAAAGAGGCATATTATTTCAACTTTTTCTTGTATTTTAATCTTTCTTTTCCTTACAGGGGAGTTAAAGAACAGATAAAAAATAAGCTTCCCCACAGTGAAAGGGCATTTAAATTTCATCATCTTTGCAAAAGCGAAAAATACAATTATAAATAGTTTTTTTTTTCTTAAAACAATCAGAATGAACAAAATTGGATTTTCATCCAAAATAATGGATTCTTTTATATTCAAACATTTTTTTTGGTTGAAGTCTGAGGCCTCTGTCTACATTAAGTCAGGAAATTTATTTTTAATTATTTTTAAAGTTTAAGTTGTGACTTTTATGTCAAAGAATTAAAATTTTCACATTACCTTTCCATGAGTATTTTACATAATACTTACAGATATTATAGGGGCTTAGGTTTGGTGGATAAATGTTTATGTGATGATAGAATGGAACACAAGAAAGGTTTCATTCTAAAGCTTTAGTTTAGCTGCATTGGAAGCTAGGTCAAATCCACAGATTTGCTTTTGCAATCAACCTTTGAATCAGAATGATATTCACAGGAATGAGGGACCAGAGAGTTACATACATGGGTCAAATCAAAAATTGTTATATTACTTCCAGAAACATGTACCTGCTACATATGTGAACCATAGGGGAGGTTTTTTCTCATCTACATTCACCAGAAGAAATAGTAAATGAAATAAGTAATTCAATAAATTCAATAAGTAATTGAAATTTTGGGGGGTATTAGCCCACTGTAAAAATCTAGGTTCAAACTGCTGAAAAATTACTCACAGTTGTGCTGAAATCAGTAAATCATTTCAATTTTAAGAAGTGCAATAAAATAGCTAAAGTCAAAATAATTCATGATGTTTTCAAAACAAAATATATGCATTTTGATATATAAAATTATGGGAAGCTTTTCACTCATCCTGAAAAAAATTTTTAGCTTTCAATTTTGCTGAAAAAAAAAGAGAAAGGTTGTTCCTAGTCAACCTGAAAAAAATTGTTTTCAGCTAGTATCTAAGCAAAAAACAATTAATATTTGCTTAGCTCTAAGGAGAAGTCTGTTTTCTATATATTAGAAAAGATGTGAGTTAGGACACAAGATCCACAGTGTAACTTAAGTGTCTTCAGATATCTTTTTTCTCTGTTTTCTTGTTGCTTTTCCTTCCGTATATTCCTATCCATGTTTTCTAGTTTCCTGTACAACTGTATATAGTTATATGTATAACCAGTAGGTCAGCTGCTGGTAGAGAACCTAAAAGCATTAAAATAAGTTTTTCACTGGGTCAGATCCTCACCATCTTCATTTTGCTGCCTGTTGGGGCCAGTCAGAACGTCATGGTAGGGGCTGAGACAGAATCTGCGAACGCCAATGCCTTGCAAAACCACCCGCTGTTCCCCCAGCACAAGCCACACGGGTTAAAGGAGCCTCTTGGTGTCGTGTTGGCAGAAGTGAAAGGGCTATTGCACACCCGCACAAAATTTGGATTCTGTTCAACAGAAAGCAATGGTGTAATGCACACATTAAGAGCCAATTAATGACAGTGTCATTACAAACAATCTTGTTGTTGGATATCTAACATTGCTTTGTGACTGTGTCTTATCCTCTTACATTAAGGCTTTGAAACACTGATTATTCTGCTGCCAAAGGTATAAAATGATCTGGAATTTAGTCCATTTTTATCTTATGTCTCAAGTGCCAGCATCTGGCTGCCACCTCTTTTGTAACATTTGGAGTCCTGCATATGTGGACTGTTTCAGAGTCCAGAGCATGCCCCTCTTAATAAGTGATAAAATAGCTTCTTGGGCTAGGAATCACTGAGATGTATTCTGTGTGCTCTCCTAGCTTTGAAGGTTTATATTTACATGCATGTACAAATAATATTAAATAAGAATTTATCAAAATGAGCTCACTGAATCGTTTCCCAGAATCAGTGGCACTCATGTGGCTGAAGTAGTGAAACCCATAGCTTTGTACCTGATCATGAATTTAAGAGCTATCTGAGCAATAACTTGCCTTCTCCCAGTTTGCTTAGATGTAAAAACAAAACTTGAGGGGAAGTATCTAGGAGCCATATGTCCCCTGGTCATAAATTGTGTTTGAACTTTGTTCATCTTAATTTACATTTTTATTGGAAAAGTTTTCTGAGGGCTTGGATGGAGTTTCCAGACAACAGAAGAGGGAAACCACAAGTTCAGGTTCCATCTCTGATGAAGACTATGTATTTGAATCTGGGTCTCTCATGTGCATGTGACTGTCATAGTCACAAGAATTACTGCAGGAAGGGACTGTGTTTTGTTCTGATCTGAGACATGAAAATGAAGAAATACAAAAGTTTTCCATGAAATGGAATTTATACTTTCCAGCTCTCCTGGTTAAAAGATAGACAAGAATGTCTTATGACATTAGAGAGTTCTGTTATGTTTACACAGGACATAGATATGTGGAGGAAGCAGGAGCAATTCTTTGTGTAAACGTGCTGGACTCTAAGTAGATTTTTGCTCCAAACCATGGAAGTATCTAAGAAATTTCAAATAAGTTTTGAGCTCAGTAAGAAACTTCCACTGTTTCTCCAAGGAGAAAGGAAAATATTTGGTCAGGAGACAGAAAAATAGGGAGAGATACAGAATAACAACCCTTTCAAGAGTCCAAAAATAAACATCTCTATTCACTTTACTCTTCAAAAGGCAAGTGCTCACACAAGCTAACAAACACTCCTTTGGAAGAGTTAGCAAAAGAAGATATTTTTGTAGCAAGCTTATATTTTTTGGCCTGGCTTCTGCGTTGGCACCTGTTTGACCTGGCAATTTAAGCTCCTTTCTGAAAAATGGGGTTTGTCCGTTAACTATATTGGAAATTGTAATCTCAGTGGGAATTTGTGATCCCAGCAGCTTGTAAACAGCTTCTTTCCTTCCACATATGTCCTCGTAACACTTGTAGAATTTAAGACATACAGGAGCCTCCTAGCAATGACTTGTGCCATTTCCTTGACTTCTCTTCTATCATCACAAATAACAATAAAAGCAGTGAAATGCAAGCTATAACAAGCTGCAGCTTTGGCAAAGTAACTTGGAACTACTTTACCCATAGCTAGTATGCACCTGGTGCACTCTCAGATAAACACCCCAGACAGGGACTGGAATAAATAATATACCCAAATATGTAACAGACAACAGCACAAATTATTTTTGACATTTATAGGGTCCTGGCTACACTGTATGTGTGTTCCCCGCATGTCTGGAATGTGTTGGCTGTAGGTCACATTGCTTTGAATCTCTTCTTTCCTAGAGATTTCCAAAAAAAGTCTTCCAGCAGTTCTGGGGAAGGAGGGAAAGAGGTGGGACAAGTGTTTCCAGATCAACAGATAACAACAGAATTTGGTGGCAGGGATCTGGATCTGATATCTCCCATAGGTTTTAATTTGGATTTGCTTTGTAAGAATTAGGAGCAATTTCTGAAGCACACAGGAAGGGCTGATTTGCCACCTCAAATCAAATTGCTGTTTCAGCAAGTCTAATACCTTCTCCTGAGAGTGGCCATCATTTGAGGTGCCAGAGGAACATAGAATGTTCAAGGGATGCTGTGATCTTTCTGAGATGACAAATGAGGCTCCTGTTGTGCCAGAAGTAGTGCATTTTGGGCATTGATGTTGTCCTAGCTTGCATAGTTCTTAATGGTATTCATAAAGTTATTCAGCTCTACCAGATGTCTTTTGGCCTCCTCTTGTGACAAATTAATTTCTCAGATTTAGTATAGAAAGGGTAAGATAAAATACTTTTAAATTTATTTTAAATGTACTGAATTTACATTTTAAAATGGTGTTAGAAGTTGTATAATCCCTTCTAAGTTTTTTCATATTTGCGGTAAATAATACCTGTCTTTGAATCCTCTGCTTTAAATGCAATGAGTTGAACTATAGATTTGGATCAGTTTGGATCAGAACTATAGATTTGGATGGGTAGACTTTCTTCCTTTTAGATTTGCATGCTCTGTTTCATGCTCCTGTTTTCAGTACCATTCCCATCTGCACTTTTGAACTGGTTTGACTGCCTTAAATTATTATTACATCTCTTTATTTCAGTTGTGTAATGCTTATTTATATAGCCAATAGTTTATCTAATCTATAAAGAGCTTAAGTTCTTCTAGATTTCTATTAGCATTTACTTTAGACCAAACAATTTAGAATAATGAAAACCACAGCTGGAAACAAAGTGTAGCATAGTCTTTTGCAGATTGGTACTCTGTTCTTTCGATTCTCTTACCTCCTTTTAGGAAGGTCATTTTATGGTGCTAGGTACAAATTTAGATGTAGTGTTTCTATAATTACAGTTTCCAAGCTCTTATATTTTCCATGTTCTCCTTTGCTTAGTGATTTGGTCAAGACCTATAAACTGAAGAGAATGACTCACATGTACTGTATTGAATATAGGCTTTATTATGGCAAAACTAGCAATGAGAAAAACTTGAGTCTCTCTTGAGAATATTTTTTCAGACTTCTGCAAGTTATTTGATGAGCTAAACAGAAGTGCTGTGTGCTTTACATGATCTCCTCAGCCAGTGTGCAGAGCAACCTAAGGCCCACATATGACACCAGCCCAACTTACAGTGCTCATAATAGAGCTACAGGAGTGCAAAGGCATTATATTAGGCTTCCATGCAAGGACTTCATCTCATCATCTCACTCAAAAGGAATCTTGCATTAGCACCTCCAGTAGCCTCTTTAATGACACTATTACATATGGGTTGATTTTAAAAGATTTAAAAAGCATCTAATATGCTGTTGAAGTGTTTGGGTCTTTGAAGAGATATGTTAGGCACTGTATCATCTAAATTACCACTTCCTCATCCTGCAGAATCACTGCCAGTCTTTTGAGAGTGTGAGAATACCATCTGCATGAGCTTTTGTCCTTTCATAACATCTGATAACAGAAGTCCTGACCGACATTTTAATATACAAATAAATGGTCAACTTGACCTCAGGTTAACAAAAACATTTCCACATTCACTTTGTGGATGTACAAAATAGCTGTGAAGAAATAATTTCCTGTCTTTAAAGGTAACAGACGTTTTCCAAATAGGAATATTTTTTGATGGATGCTATTTTTTGTAGAGACAGCTCTTCTAAAATATTTTGGCAGTTAGTAATTCTCAGGACCACAAATCACTTTTGAAACCCAGCCGAATAATTTAGCTCTTACATACCACAATATCTTAGCCCATCAGGGTTGAATGCCCTTAGAAAATATTATAGCTTTGTTGGATTGAAAAAATGAACAAGTTGGAAACCAACAGATTTGAAAATTGCTGGATCCCAGTCTGGGAAAAAAATGTTTCCATTAGCATATTCATGGAACTATAACAGTTGGGTAGCCTTTTAGGTCATAAAAGTATCTCTTTACTGATCTTAAAATGATGTAGGACATGTATTTATGAAATTTCATATGCATCTTCTCCGATAGTACATTTTCAGCTGAAGAAACAGGACAAAAAAAATTTAAGTTCAGTGTATGTATTGTGACAGAAAAAATGAGTGAACTGTACTTTACAATTAGGTGATGGGCCCCAGTTTTCCCATATGATATGAATAAATATATGCAACCATCACAGTGCTTATGTGTAAGTCCCTCTTTTCACAGCTGTATACATTTCTATGTATTATCTCCAATCCAACATTATTGCCATTCTGCAGCCAGTTGGGGCTCTTTTCAGTGCTATTTGTTTATGTTTAATTGCTCCATTACAACCAACACAGAAGGTGGCTTTATGTTAGCATTTTGATTCAGAAAAGCAGTGCCATTTTGAAGTGAATCCTCTGATTGTCTGCACTATTTGCTCCATTTCTCTTGAGTGGTTTTGGTTTATACCAAAAGGATGTTTTTCAGAAGAAATGTAACCAACAACTAAGGTCAAGGTATGCACCAAAAGGACTCCAACTCCTAAAGAGAACATGGGGGTCTAAACCAAGGATTGATCTGTCAGAACACTTCACACCACATGCATAGTGGGGATGTTTTGGTCCAGGAAAAGATTAAATTCAATCGGAAGTAACACTGGAACTACATATAGTGGACCTGTAGGGGCCTCAGTACCAATTGCTTTCTCCTACTGATATTATTCTGTTGCGTAAGAAAATTTTTTAATGTAGACAGCCAAAGAAAGCACAGTTTTTGAATCAGTATTTTTTCAATTTTATTTTRGAACTAGCACCAACCATTCTCATTCTAATTCTTCTTTCTGCCTCAACTCGATGGGTTATTGTACTGTGTTCTAGAGCTGCACTTGATGGTTGAAAATAAGGTATGGCATAGAAGATCAAAATGGGAAATATTTTCATAGGACAATAGTCTTTCATGCTTCTAACTCTGCAGGCAAAGAATAGATAGTAGCTGCCACTATGAAAAAAATGACATCTAAAATGCTAACCTGTCTTCCTAGTGGGAGTGCTCATAGTGGTAAGAAGTAATTGCTACTACTCCTGCTCTGGAAGGTTGTTCAGGATTAAAACACAGAAGCTCCCTCCTTGTCCTTGGTGTGAGTGCAGTTACAGCATGAAGAAAAGGTAGCCTGACTGAATGGGAGCCTGCTGCTACTGAACACCTACCAAAGGAAATTCAGGATAATATGTTTCTGAGTGTTCTGCTACCATGAAAAGAAGATTAAAGGATAAATGACTTATACTGTTACATTGACTTGAGCCTACAAAACAAAGTTGCAGAATTTTTTTTCTGTGTCAGTTCTGACATGCTGTTTATCAGTAGTGTGTGGCTTCCATTTGAGAATTATAGTATTAAAGAAAGAAGTGGGAAAATGTATTTTGCCCTATAGAGAGGACTGTATTCTAGGGGAGAAGCATGAGAAACAGAGTTCTACTCTTGATTAGGAGAAAACTCAGTATCTACCTAATTTGCTCCATGACTTCAGGTAACTGATACTTGCCAGAATTTTCTGATGCAAGTGCTGAAATTAGGTACTTACAATATGGAAGCACCTGACTAAAGGGAAGGAATGAAGAAGGGTCAGAGCTATGCACACAGAAAGGACATTTTTCTGGCTGACCACTTCAGTTGGGAAGAATTCACTGCTTTCAGTATTTTTATGCTGTTGTCTGCTAAGGGAGGCCTTATGAATCAGCTGTTTGGAAATCCTGTTGTAAGAATGCAGCAAGCTGTCCTCTGCAACAGAGATACGAAGAAATACCGACTTCCTGAATCACATAGGGAATGCTTTTAATCCTGTTCTGCCACAGAAAATGAGTAGGGCTCTCATCAGCCAGAGAATGGAGGTACGCCTAATTCCTAATGATCACTGATGATTTACCACACAGGTAAGGGACAGTATGCACAAACAACCTGGAGAATACATTGCTAGAAAAGCACTTTTTTGCTGTGCAACATCAGTTTCTTCTTGCTAAGACACAGGCATGTGATTTCTGTTTCTGTCTGCCTTGTTCTGCTCTGCTGGAATCTGGTTATAAATTCTTTGCTGTTTTCTTTGCAGGGCCAAGGTAGATTCTTTCTGCTAAAATCCATACATGGATTCTCAAGGTCTCATTCTTTGAGATCCAAGCATGCTTGTATTCTCCTCCCTAAGATCTGAGAATACCTTTCTTGTCTTCGTTTCTCTCACCAGGAATATGAAGATAGATTTAATTTCTACAAGGATCATGAGCTTGCATTCCCTTCTTTTCCTCTTTGTAAGTGAGAAATTGGATTCTCCTCAACTTTCTAAATAATGTTCAGTGAGACTAGACCTAAAGCTTCATTGCAAAATTATTATGGGATCTATGTTTTTTATGTGTAGATGGCAATACTCTGATAAAGTGGAAAATGGCCCTTGCAGACTGTATTCATATAATAAAGTGAACCTGAACATTCTTTCTGCCTAGACTTTACCTGTTTTTAATCTATGAGACCTTATAATTCTATTAACTTTGGGAATGAGAAGCTTGGAAACAGGGTATATGCATCACACAGCTGAAGCAATTCCCCCTGAAGATTGTTCTCTGTTTTTCGGAAATTCTGGCTATACCTGATATCCTTATGCCACTGAAACCAAAGGAAGTTGCCACTGACTTTATTGGGGAGTATGGATGTATTCTACTCCATGAAGAGGTTATACCTAGGGAAGGAATTTCATATAGTGCAATTTTGTACTGTGATGAATTTCCAGAGATCACACTTGGCAACATTGGAGACACAATCTGACGTGTCTGAGCAGATAAACCAGAGATTAGAACCTGGGTAGTTCTGCAATGTCAGCTAAAGATRTAGAAAAATCTAAAATAAATTATTAGTATCCCAGTTCAAACAGGGGATCAGAGACTGTGATTTTCATGGTTTTACTTTAATGTTTAGTATGTGATAGTGCCATTTATTTGAATAATGCCACTCTTTTATGTTTTTGCAAAATGCACAAAAAAGCAACTCGTGGCAAATCTTCAGGTGAGAAAAGGATTTTATATCTGTTTTGCAGATGGGGAAATTGAGAAAGATAATTTACTGACTTGGTTAAAGTCACTAACCAGAATAAATGGTTGAGGTAAGAGTAGATCCTTGATACCCATGAGCCTGCCAATATTTTTCTTCCATACATTTAGTGGGTTTACTCGCAAAGTCTTAGTTCAAATCATTCTAGTGAGGATTTCCAAAATAATATTTAATTAACCCTCAGAAAGGAAATAAAGTATTTTAGACATCACTGACTTAAAACATCTGAAGAAAGGAAGCTTTTCATCATTAGTGGAAACTTGCAGAGAGAATTTGCAGAAAAATGTTGTGTAAAACGGACCAGCATTTTAATTTTTGTAAAACCAAATGTTTGAATTGTTCTGGGGTCCATGTAAAATGTGAGAGGCAGTGATTTTAAGAAGGGCTTTGTCTTTTGATGTTTATTGTCAAAGAAACAAGTTTCATCTTTGATTCTTGCCCAGACTAGCAGCCCGTACACTTCTTCTCTTTGCACAATGCAGGATGTGCCCTTCATATTGGCTGAGCTTGCTTTCGTTTTTCAGTGAACCCTGAATCATGTTTAAGAATTTTGTTCACCTGGTACAGAGACAATAACGAAAAATCACTTATGTTACAGAGAATTTCACTTTCAAGGATATGTTGTGAGAAATAGGTAAGGGCTACAAAGTTGTCCCTATAGAGATTCACTGGATCTTTGAGAAGATCCTACAGATAACTATGTAGCTAGACATTTCAACAGAGATGAAAGTGCAAACAAAAATAACATCTGAGCGCTTATCAGAATATCTTTACCTTTAGCTGTCACTCTGAAAGATTTTAGTATTTTTACTAACCTTTTGAGAATTTAATAAACATATATTTTAGAGACCCCAGTTTATAATATATTAACAAAAAACATCTTTGTGTTTTATGAATTGATTAATTTTCATTGTGCTTTTGACCTTTAAATTAATAATAGCAGCAAACGCTATTGTTAGGACATTTCCAGACTCATGTCAAGGTACTGAAATTGGATGTTAGGAGACAAGTCTGTTGGTGGTTCATGTGATGTAAGTTAGTGGCTTCTGTCCAGTATCCATCTTACAGTAAATCACCATCATTACTGGCACAGAAAGGTAGTCTTGTGGGCAGCCTCAGAAGAGAAGGAAAGGATTTCATAAGTGAACCCTAGGCACGGATTCTCCAAGTTACAGAAGAAACAAATTGAAAGTTGCACGAGTTGTTTCTGCTATATCTGTCCTGCATCATTCTCCATAGATGTTGATCTTTTCCTGTTTGCTAGTTAAAATTCAATTTAAAATGTAAGTAAATACATGAATTTTGTTTATTCTGGCTTTAATAGGGGCCTGTACGTCCTTTTTGCTTACTAAAAGAACAAGCACGCTGCTTGGGGGGGTCCATTTTTGCTTGCTGTCATGGTGAGTCTTTGGCCAACGTGCTACGGACTAGTGAGAAGTTTACTCTCTAGGGTAAGGACGGCATATAATTAAATGCTCATGCACTGTCAAAATACTGACAGTTATAAAATGCTCCAGCCAGTAACTCATTGGAGAGCAAGCAATGAGCAAAATGACTTCAATATGCAGAAGAAATTTAGATGCCCTGAGGGAATGCTAATTCAGAGAGAGCGTAATAGGGATTACTGCTTGATTTATAATGTGGCTTGAAAAAATCAACTAGACTGAACCTGCTGCCTGCATGTGCACTTAGATAGACGGTCAGAATTCAGAAAGCAAGGCATCAAGTGTCCATCTTTTCTTAATGTTAACTTCTCCTCTGCCCTCCTCTGCTCAAGGTACAGTAGGATTCATTTTTGTCTCTAGTTAAACAACTACCTGTGACCTCCCGTTACCACCTTATACCTTTTTTGTTTCAACCGGGAACTCACTGAGTTAATCATTTGCAACTGATGCTCGAGGTGCCTCCTCTCTGATAACATGCTTATCCCACTTCAGTCTGTCTTCTTCCATCTCTGTTCTGTAGTAACTGCTTTCGTAAAGGTCTAAAAGCTTCTTTGTAGACAAATCTCCTGTCCTCTTTCTCACCCTGAACTCTTTTGCTTTGATGCATCGGTTGTAAATAAGTTTTTCTCTGTTCTCCTTTCCATTCCCTCCTTTGCATCTTCCAGTTCATGTGGAGTTTCTCCTGGTCCACTTAACCTCCAGTTTCAAAAAGAAAATTACACTTTGGCATAACAGCCAATACTGGTGAAATACTGCTGACCTCTCATTTAATAATCAACCGTCTCACATGCTCTATGCTCATGCCTCTCCTCTTTTGCTTTGCAATGTTTCTGCTGCCACGTTTTACAGAAAAGAGTCAGGAGAGGAAAGGATAATCTGTGAGTCACTTGTGCAATGATGACTTGCAGATTTATTTATTTTCCTTCCTCATTTTTTTTCCATCCTGCCAATCTTTTATTTCAGTTTCATCCTTAAAAAGGGGACAATTCTTTTGTAAAGTGCTTTGAATGCCTCTGCGCTTATTGCAAAGCATTATTAAAATATTACCAATACTTAGAGCAGAATTTCTCAACTTCCATCTGCAGGGCAGATCTGAAAGATTTTTTCCTTCTGTTGGAAAACATAATCATATCACAGAGATCTGGGAACCCTGTTCCCGAAGGTTCAGACAGGGAGATTATATACCCTTTGAACTCTGGCTCTCTTATTAAAGCCAATTGGAACTTTTGGGTTGTTTGTCTGTGCTCTTTTTGTTTAAACTATATTAGGCCACAGAGGCACTGTAATCTGATGATTTAGGATACTGAAAAATATTAGATTTGTTATTTGGGACTCGGGATGTCTTGTACCAGTGGAGGTTGAGCAGGGCGGTAAGATGTAGCATTGCCCTGGACATTTTTGTACTGAAAATTTTGTATGGAAATGACTAAGTTCTCTAGAAGTCATCTTAACTTTCTGACTGAGGTATAAAGTTGCCTCACTGTGTATATTCATCAGTGACTGCCTTGGTGGAGAAGAGAATTTCGCAAAAGAGAAATGAGAGAGAATATTTTCAGATAGCTTTGTTTTGATTGTACTTTTTGTTTTGATTTATTTTGATCTGCCCATGAATTAGTTATTGCCATATGTTCTATAAGTAGAATTTGTATTGCTGTTCAACAGTCATCATTTGTCTATGAGACTTACAAACATTTTAAGTTTTTCCTCTTTGACATTTTTAGGGTAAATATATTTTCACAATGGCTTGAGTTATTTTGTATTCAGAGCTGCTGTCACACAGAGCTGCTGGGGCAGCTCATCTGTGGCCCATAGCATCGCTTTGCCGCAGGCCTGTGACCTTCACCCAGCCCTATGATTCGTGTCTCATGTTCTGATTTCAAACTTTCTTCTTTCTGCTGTTGCACATATATGCACTACCTCTACCATATGTGATTTGCAGAATCCTTTCCTGTTCCTTTTACAGTTTCTCTCATCGTTTGGCCTAATGTATTTCACTTCTGACCTCTGTAATAGCTTTGCTATTTGAACCGTAGGTCTTTCTTGAGTAGACATTGTCATTGGTGTCCAGTTCTGCCAAACCTGGTAATAGTCCACAGTCGTAATAAGTGCATCCTGAACCATGCTGTCCTAGCTGAGCATTTTATGTCATGAACTTGGATTTGAGACCGTCTCTAAAACATTGATTCTGTAAAATTAGTAAATGGAGACTAAAAGGATACCATCCCAGGCTCTGTATCTTCCAGATCAATTGCATGCAGAGATGTCAGTAGGGAAACTAACTTTTCTGGTCTTGTGATGTTTAAGTAGAACAAAAACGAAAATCCTTTTCATCCTGATTAATGTTTTAAAACACTGAGAGGAATCTGTACTCTTATTCTACTTACCTGGGACAGGTACAAAAAAATTTGTAGGTTTCATGCTACACAGCTTCTGAGTTTTCTTAAGAAATGTAGGAGCAGATCTATGAACCTCCAAATAGTTTAAGACTGTAGCTAAAAAAAAAAAAAGTTAAGAAATTAATGTAGTTGTTAAAATAAAGGGGAACAGTAATTTGATTTAACTGCTAGTATAAAGACACACACATGTATATATTACAGATAATCTCAAAATTTAACATGTAAGTGATCCTGGTTTTAATAAGATAAAAAAATGGGAAGGATCTTAGAAGTATGGTTTGGGAGTTAAAAATAGTAAATGACTGATCTACTGACATTTTCTCTCTTTTGAAGAGGATATTGGAGCTTTCACAGCTCATAGAGCATAAATCTGAAGGGCTGCATAAGTCTTTAATATTTCTTTAAGAAAGCAAGCTACGAATAATAAAGGACACATTCAACCTCCTATTTTGATTTATTTCTGAAATGTAATATATTTTATAAAACTCCACAATACATAATGCAGTTGGAGTGAGTTCCTTCAATATTTTTTTTTTACAGACTAGAGTATTAGTCACTATCATAAAAATGACATGTGTAACTTCTAACTAAAGAAGCTTGGTATGTTTATGTTGCTATCAATATGTCTGCATGGAAAAAAAATCATTGAAAGGTGACCCCCATATTGGGAAAATTACCAGTCTCCTAACAGAATCTTAAACAACTTTAAACAAACAAAAAAAACAAAGTCTAATGAAACATATTTTACTGCATGCATTTTAAAGGTCATCTCTACACATTCTGAGGCAGTATTTCATTGCGCATTTCCAATGTGAATGGGCTTGTGCCTCCAAAACACTTATTTTTTTCCCCTCAGGAGTCTTCTGATCCCTATGCCGTGGCACATTTGCCCCATTTATTATTTTCTCAAATGGGACACATCAACTCCAGCCATGCTTTTTGATTTTTTTGGTGATTTTTCATTGATTCTTCAACATAGACATCTTGTCAGATATCATTTCCTTGGAGAAATTTGTTACAGCATCAAAAGAATGCTTGCATTTATAATTTCTGACTGTCATCAAGTTATATCATTATAATATACATAAATATATATTCCATGCGCCTATGTGCACGCATACACTTGCAGAAGTAGTGAACTACAGCTTGTATCTCTCTCTAGTGCATCAGAACAACTCATATGCTCTGCGGCCCTGCCAGGCTATTAGAGACACTCCTGGCTGAAATATTCCACGGTAAAGCCCAGCAGTAGCCAGACAGGGAATATCCCTCCGCTTCAGTCACTCAGGTACAGACAAATAAATGGAGCAGGCTGAGGGCCAGGTTTGGTACGGCTGGGTGCCCCTCAAGCAGGAACAAAGCTCCAGGGAGAGATTTCCTGCAGAAGAAGAGAATCAAAAAAGTGTCAGCCACCAACCAGCAGTGAGAAGCCTCTAGCTTCAAAACAAAACAAAACACTGTTTGTCGTCTTCACTAATATGATTATCCCAAAGTCATGCTGATTTGCAACTCATCATTATGTCTTTGGGAAAAATGTACTGGAGTTGGTCCACAAGGACAGATTTGATTATTGTAACAGTCCCTTCTAGCCTGACGTGACTGAGTGAAATCCTAGCTCGGACCGAAATCAGGGACAGAGCTGCTTCAGAGTTCAGCACAGCCAGGGCTTCTTTGTCTGAATCTATTGTCTTTGTATGCATTATGCGTACACATAAGTTCTTATAAAAACAACAATGATTCCTTACATCACAAATGTGGGATAGCTTAATTTATCATCTTGAAGTATTAAACAGTTTCAGATGAAGGACAGTTTGTAGATGTGAAGTATTATTATTAATACTTACATACATATTTTTTTTAAAATAAGTCTCAATTCCTTTTTTACCTACCTAAATCAGCGTGATCATAAAGTTTCCTTAGAGCCATAGTGAGCCTTCATTGCTCACCTCTTCCCCTAGCGTGCTATATCTACTGGTTTTCATCTGATGTTTTGAAACTTTTTTTTTACCAAGACACTGTATTATATGATATGTTGTAATGTGCCTTACTCAAAATCCAGGTGAGACCTCTGAACGCTACTGTATTATTAATAATAATAGCATTACCTTGGTTTACCAAATATTTATTTAGTTGTATACCCTCCTGTGCTAACAATATTTAATGCTTAGGTTTCTCCAGTGATGCAACATTTCTATGAAATAGGCTAGAAAATATTGCAGTTTGACAGCATAAATAGAGAAATTGAGGCAGAGAAATTAAAAGATGAGGCTGGTGATGAGATGGGATTTAGTGAGAGAGCTGAGTTTTCAAATTTGCTCCTGCTTCCAGATCTATGCTCATTTCACTAGGCAGGCTGCAGTAGAGACCATATCACTAGAGTTTTCCCTTTAAATGTGAAGCACTCATTTTATAAAAAAATACTCTACTGGCCTGATGGTTTGCATCTGGATATTAGGCCGTTCATTTCCTAATTAAGTTTGTCCCTCCAGCATTCAGGTTACAGCGGGTCTGGAGTCTGCTCTCTGGCTTATCACCTCTCTCCTTAGCACATTAGGACTGGTTTTAGATTTCTCACACTCTAATTATATTCAAAGAGAGCTGCTTATGTGAAGCCCCAAAATGGATTTGTTTTCCAGTGCTTCTCCTTTGTTGCATATTAACGTTTAATTAGCAAAAATATCCCATTACCTCAGCACTAAAAGTGAGAATAGCTGAGGGACCTACTAAATACGAAATTAGATGCACAATCAAACTTTAATCTGGTCATAATGCTATTACCTAAATATTATTATAACTCCTATCATAAGCTATGATTTGATTGATTTTGAAATGCTTGTACCCAGAGTTCCTGGCACAACTTGTTTTTGTGAGTATGCTAAAGTCAAGATGTCTGAACTAAAGAGACAGCTACTCCTAACAAGCTTTATTTGGGGTTTTCTTCTGTTTAAGTAGGTTGGTCTGTAACGTCCTTCCTTCAGAATGGGAACGGAGATGGAATCCAAGTTGAACTTAAACCAAAAAAAACAGTTCTTTAAGCATACTTTAATGACCCGTAAATGTTCTCATGGCTCTGAGGACCATCTTTCAGCAGAATCTGTTTTTGAAGGAAAACCAAACTTTTCCCCTACAGTTCTGGAAACTGGGGATCATAACTAAAAGGCAGATGTAACACATAAATATATAAGAAGATATATTCTTCTGTTCAGTTTTTGTTTTTGCATGAGAGGTTCAAGTCAAAGATCAGATGGAAGATTTCACAAYGGGATGCATAAGGAATGGCAAAAGAAAGGGCTCCTGGTACGTCCTTCTGTGGCTTTAAGGGGAGCTTCGCTGTTTATTAAACTACTACCACAACACTTAAAAAGGCTTTTGGTAACATGCCCTCTGCAAAATCTCTCGACTATTTTTTCCACTTAGTTTTTGTTGCTAAGTTCTGTTTCTATATGTGACATCTTTGTGTTTTGYTTTGTAGTATGATGTCTCAGCAGCAATATTTCATCATGGACAGTTGTTTTGATACTCATGTATTAATGTAGCAATAGGCATCTCACGCATTCCTCTATTTTAAATTTGGACCTGCTGTTAAAAGTCATGATCTGAGAACACATAAGAAGGTTGATGGGATGCTACATGATAAGACATACTTCTGAAATTTTCTGACAGCGTATAAAATATCTTTGACCCAGTTAAGGGGGGAAAAAAAATCAAGATATTGTTTAACTACAGTTTTGATTATGGTGCACTTAGCTTCCAGTTCCAAAACCATCTTTCTTATTCTGCTGTTGGTTTGAACATATCATCTAAAGCAGTTTGAAAATGACAAGAGTGATTTGTTTGGAAACAGGATATCTCTTGAGAGGATGAGTTTTTGCAACATTTTCAAGCAGTTTGCAAATGAAAGGGGAATCTCCTGGTTTGTATTACTATTTATTACAACATTTTCTGCAAATACAAGTTTTTGTATTTTTATTGTAATTTTATTATTATTATTATTAAATATTATTATTTTATTGTATTTTTATTCAAAAAAAAACAAGAAAAACTTGTTTTTTTGAAAATCTTACATTTTCCTTGAGGAAAATTGTTATTACCAATGTTTTCTTTTCTTCTGAAGAAAGATCAAACAAAATAGTTAATTTGAAGTGTGGTTAACTGGAAACAATGTGTTTCATTGTGTTGAACTGAATAGGAACATCTTCCCTCTGAGTCAATTTGCTGTTAAACCACCTGGGTTGGTTTAATGCCTCACAAGAGAGGTAGGTGAGATACCTCCTGTCTCTGTGCTCCTGTAGGGACCAGCCTCCTTGGTCTACAACACCCTCGCAGTGTGTTGTCTGGTTGAGCACTTGGAGTACATCATGGGAGATGTAACCCCTAGAGCATGGCCTATCATGTGTGATTGATGTGAGACACCACGAGTACATCCTCTAAGAAGCAGCRTGGCAGCTTGTAAGGGTTCACATTCATGTTAAATGAAACTTGAAGACAGAGTTTTCAGTTCAATCCAAACTGTCAGACTGAAGCAGTTCAACAATTCCAAATAATTTTTAAAATCTTTCAAACACTTTGAAATGGTTGCTGAAAAATGTAAGTCTTAAAGCCATATGCTTCCATGTTGTCACTATGTTTTACATGCTAAATTGCCTCAGAGGACATTCTTGGTTGTCATTCAGAGTGGACAAGTATAAAAAAGTAAAAGCAAGAGGAACCACATGGCTTCTTGGTATGAAATCTTGCAACTCTGACTACAACACATATCAGAAATCTATAAATATAATTCCAATTCCCTTGATCACCCTGCTTTAAATAGTAGACTGCAATTTCTGAATCACAGAAATGCTGTTAGTGTATTGATTTTTGTGGTTACTTCAATGACTAGCCACTCTTGGGACTTTCCTTTATGCCCAGATATTTGCCAACATTATTTTTATTGTTCATTAATTAAGATCTCTCACTTATTCAACTCTTCAGTGATGTTGCTGGGGCAGTTGTAAAGCTTTTCAACTAGACACCAAAAAGAAAGCCAAATGAAACTGCTAATTCCCTGAGACTACATCTTCCCAGCCTTCAAAGAGTAGCTTTGAGTTTGGGCCCAAAATTAAAGCTGCTGACCAAACACCAGAAGTGCATTTAGGATTGCATTTAGGGTGAACCAGTTGATATTCAAGGGAAAAAACATTGAGTGTGGCTTACCATGCATTTGGCTGCAGTATGGATTTACAACTAGGTCGCTGTTCCTGACCCAGGTAACTCCATGTAGCCCATCTGTCATTTTCCTGCCTTTGCACCACTGATGTTAGTCACAGAAGATGTCCTGTGGTCTTCTGTAAAAAGGCCAAACTCACCTGCTGCAAGGACAGATGGGATTAGTAGGTAACCTTATTTGGACACAGGGAGACAGATTTAAGGAGAATACTTGACAACCTCCAGCTGATCCTAAGACCAGCCAGCTCAGATACAGATATGCATAGCCTTCATGTTCAAACTCCAATAGATGAAACTGGGATGGTTCCCTTTTTAAAGCAAAAGAGCCAGCTTTAATGATTTTTGCATATTATGGCATTCCTGAGTTGGCTATATGCTTGTCAAGTTGCCCTATCTTCCTCCAGTCTTCTATATCTTTCAATACTGGTTTTAAATCTGTCCTGTCTGGATTAGCTGTCCTCATTCCTACTAGTGCGAAATATATTCTGTACATTTGCTTTTTTTCTATTTTAGTCCACTGAGGACAGTGAATGTGTGCATATTGTTTTAATTTTCCAGTTTTGTTGCACAAGCTGTTATTGAGCAGGTTCCACAATCACAGTAACCTGATTGCACCCTCAGTGAACCAGACTTGTTTGCAAAACTAGAATTTGGGGACTAGGACTCTGTTCCTTTGCAAATATATTATTTGGAAAAGAAGAACTATTCCTGCCTCCCTAAAAAAGCTTAAGAAAAAGAGAACTAGCTGAGAAACTCTTCAATCCACAGGCAAGAAATCCTTTTGGTGCTTTATATGTATTTTGTAAAGAACAGATCAGTTCAGTTATTTGGAATGAGAATGCCACTCTTCAACATGGTTTAGAAATAATATCCTCTTTGATACTACAGCTTTCCCAATGTTCAAGTTGAGCAGAAATACCTGAGAGTGGACCCCAGGCTTCTAGTTGCTTTAACTGAGCAAAAACAGCTGAGATATTAACCCTCCTTATGAATGAGACAAATGAAATTTCAGATTTCAGTTGAACAAGAAATGCCTGCCAAGGTAAATAAAGCAGATAGCAAGGTAGAGATTTTCAAAGTTGCCTAAGGGAACTGGGGTCCCAGAACAGGTGGCTTTGAAAACCCCATCTTAAAAGCTGGCAAAAAAAGAAAAAAGAAAAAGAGGGAAAGGAATAACAATTGTGTGAGAATCTGCGTAGACCTAGTCCTCTAGGCTTCACCGTTATATTCCTGGCTCCCTTAAGAGGTCTTTCCTCCATTCAGATCAGTGCTGCAGCTGGGCAGTTGACTTTGGAGGTGATGCAGGACCAAGGGAGTCTCCTTCTGCTTCCCCCTGCCCATGCTCCTGCGCTACAAGGGGCCTCTTCTGGTTTATGGTCTCCTTCCTTCGCTTTGTTTCCTGGCTGAGACATGTGCTGTTGCATTGCAGGAGCTCCCTCGCTGTTCTATTACTAATTTGTGTRTGGAGTCCTAATTACAATTTACCAAAATGTTTTTCCATTTTCTATCTATCATGTTCTAAGTCTATAAAAGAGTGGGTGAGAAGACTTGTCAGTAAGTCACACCTCTTCCATTTTTTGAGCTATATTTTTAGTTGACTGACTCAGATGGACTTTTGCTGTCAGAACATAGAAAAAGCCTTACCAGTGTCTGCATCTCTTTCCATGCTCAGTCATTTTGCATTTGGGATTTGAGTTCATAAGTGTATGCATCTGTAGCCTCAACTTGCTGATTAATTTCATCTTACGTGTTGTTTCAGTCTCCTGTTTTATTTTGGGGGTAAATTTCATAAAGCTGTGAATATCACATATTGCAACCTTACTAGTTGCTTCCTCTAGTAACTAATTTCAGCAATAAGTATTTGCAGTATTTGGCCTGATTGTTGTTGATATGTAACCTGCAAACATAGCTCTATTTATATTAGCATACACTAATGACTCTCTGGTTCCTACAACAAGAGTAGAGTTTTTCATTGATCCCGATGCCTTATTCAGGAGGGTGAAAGAACTTGGACAGGTGACAATGATATGAAGAGAGATCAGTTGCTGATCTTGTTTAATTGCTTTTTATAGTTACTAAGTGATGGACCAATTCTTTTCTTTGTTATTTGGACCAAACTTCTTTTTTCTTGTTTTGAGGTGGTGTTCCTCTAATTAAAATTCAGAACTCCCTCATCATTCCTCCATGTCTAGCACTTTCCACAGTGCTGCTGTGTTTTCATTCCTAGTACTATGTGACATTCTTTCATAGTGCTCTCAGTTATTGACAAACATCTGAAAAATGCTTTCTCTAGTAATATGAGCTTTTTCTTACCTGTGTTACCCACCTGCCTGCAAGCATACACACCTGCATCAACACACACACACAATCCTTTTTGTGGAAGATGAAACAGTTTGCAAGTCATCTTTTTGTACGCAGATCATTCTGTATAACAGTGTACCACCTTTTTCAAGGATGTATTCAGAAGAGTTCTCTGYAGTGAAATTGCAGGTCTGAACACCTTGAAGCTGGAAACATTCAGTTTCTGATCTGAAACTAAGCAGCTAATGTGGTCCTCAGGGGCTCAGAGGAAGGCGCTGGCATGAGGAATTGCTGCTTTCCAAAGTGTATGTCAGTCTTAATTTAAGTCACTTCCACTATGGTCAGAGTGTCTTAATGTTTCATGCTGTAAACATCCCTCACAGGAAACAATTCGTTCCTCATTGATCTTTTCTGGCAGTTTGCTTCCTCCCTCCAGTGGAATAGAGAAGTGCACCTTCAGCTTCCCTTGTCATCTAGCTGGCTATTTCCAAAGCAATACTGACATTACTGAGGCTTTATGATCCCTATCCACCTCGGGGAGTTTAGACCAGAGTGTTTGATATCTCCTAAGTAGTTGTCACGAAGAGGAACAACACGCTGGTCAGGTGACTGTGGAGACAGGCCTGACCCCAGCTGTCCATGACAAGATAATAGTAACTGTATAATATTGCTGTACTGTGTTTGTTTCTTTGATGTAATCTTTTCACAACATCTTATGGAAACCAGTGAAATTACCTTTTCCCTCTTGTTCTTTCTTTGGCACCAAAATCTTAATAAATTCCTACCCAACAGTATATTCTCCTGCCTCTGTAAACAAAGATATATATTTATAATATATACATTTATATGTATATAAGCAAGATATATATGTGTGTGTATATATATCTTGTTTTCATATATGTTAAGACATGCTGTTTACTGGCATCTTTGTAGTCATCTTCGTTTCACAAAGTTTTTACAGGGAAGTCACTAACTTTGATATCCAACAAAATATGGTGTGAAAGTGTAAGTCCCCTTGCTACTGTTTGTGGCACAATATGGAAAGTAGCAAAAAAACTGAAAAACAAGGTGAAGAAACTTCTGTCTTCATTTCTCTGGCTCTAGGAATCACAGAAGGTCATCAGGAATAGCTTTGGAGGGGTGAGTTCCCCACAGACCCTCTCTGATTTCCCAGCTGAACCCAGGAGGCTGTGCTGATTTGGCCAACACAGGTTGCTCTAATTAGGGCAAATCCTCATGCGGAGAGCACTTCTGCTGCAGCTGCCTCCCAGGCTGTGGCAGATGAGCAGCAGGGGTAATTCAGTCTCCTGGGCTGATGACTGGGAGCTGCACAGCTGTTCTCTGTTCCCATTAGGGATGTGCAAGAGCCAGTCTTTCTTGTGCTTTGTGGGACATAAGGGTGAGCTCTCCTTATTTTCTACCCAGAGGTATGACTTCTTCCCATTAGAAGGAAATCTACTGTGTAGCAGCCCTAGAAGTCCCTAGCCCCTCTGCAGCAGTACCCATGTAAGTGAGCATCTGAGTGGTAATCTGTGAGCTAGGATGGTTTCTGCAGCTTGTGTTCCTCGTATTGAGACTGCTGATGCTTTCTTTGTCTGTTAGCAAGCTTTAGCTGTTATCTGCTATATGTATTTCTAGCTTGTCTTTAGTTTATGGAAAGCCTGTATTTTCCTTTGTTATGTTCTGTTTACAAGTATTCCTTTGTACGGGCTGCACAGTGCATGCTAACAGCACAGTTGCTTGTGTGCCCAACAAATGGGGTGGGGGGGGTGATATCATATGTACTAATGAACGTACAGCTTGGTTTGCTGCTATCTAGTGGCTCTTGCAGCGTTTGACAAGTAATATTTAGTACACTTGGTTGGAAGAACTGTGGCTGTCAAAAGGTAGTGCTAATAGGTACATGCGACCTGAAAATTATACTATAAGCTGCAGGGCAGTGTATGTAGTTTAGACAGTTTTAATTAAACTCAGTTCAAAAACTATGCCTTTCATTAGGATGGGGAGATGCCAAGTTGTCCACTTGCCAGTCAAACTAAAAGAGTTTCCATCTAGCAAAGTGGACCCATTTGAAAAATACAGCTTGTTGAAATTCAGCACCCTTGAATAATTATGCACTAAAGGTGTCTGCCGTGTTCAGAAACACCACAACCAATGGAGTCGTGCCTGGCAAGCTGGAGCTTCCTGAGTAATGAAGACAATGTGAGATGAGYACAGTTTGTGCAGCAGGAGTGCTTGAGGGCAAAGGGGAAGTGGGCTGGATGCGCAAGGTCACCATTATGGGGCTCTCTTCTGATTTAGAGCATTCTTTCAGCCTGCAAACTTTGAGATTTTCCATAGACTTCAGGGATTTTTGTGCAGGTATGATGGGACCACTTGAGATCATGGCTGTGTAATGTTGTACTTGGGTTTCTTACTGCATCGTTTACATGAGCATGACTGGGCTATAGGATGATGTCCAAGAGGATAAAAAGTCTGACTGAAGCAAGTGCAATAGGGGGTATCTGTAGTAGATGCTTTTTAGTTGTAGCATGAAAGTACAGGCTTAACCCATTGACAGTTATTTCTGGCTTTCTAGTTGCGCCCTATGTAAAACAGCATTCAGGGTGATTTTTCAAAGACATCTAAGGAATTCAGCAGCATCATTTCTGAATTTAAGAAATTAACCCATCAGTAACTGAAAATATACTTTTTTTTTTTTAATTCTATTTCACCCTTCCAAAGTCAAGGCCTATACAAGGTGTTTCTAGATCCCATATTAACAGTGGTATCCAGAATTCTGAGGTTTTTGATATACTTTATCTTCACCAGACAACTCTGAGGAAGAGAAATATAGTCTGCTCTGATAATCTCAAGAGGAAGAGGCTCTGGGAAGTGTTGTGTTGCCAATAACTTGGAAGAAAAACAAGAGCAAGATGCCTATTGTCTGATGTTAACAGTTCTTGCTAATCGGTATTTCATGTCAAATATGTTCACATTCTCAGGTTTGCGCAGCCCTACTACCCATTTTATGGACAGAGCAGGGAAACTGGATGATCAGAGTTGYGCAGAAAGGCTCTGGTCAATCAGGCTAATATGTTTTGATGTTTTTGGTTTCTGGCTAACGCTGTAACTGCTGGATCTTCCTTCCTCTCCAGCATTATAAATACCGTCAGGGTTTTGATGTGAAAGTAGGCTGCTGGGACAGTTCTCAGGCTATCAAGAACATCTGAAAGATGTCAGACTGCTCAGCAATGTGCTGGCTATAGCCATTACAGTTGTGCAAAAAATGAGGTAGAGAATAAGCCTGGAGCAGCGTGTGTTCATCCTGTCTTGATGGGTCTTGGATCCCATAGTGCTCTTACCTGTGTCAAGTAGGGGTAGGTCACTTTCCTATTTAAAAAACTTGCTGCTGGTGTTTTTCATAACCCAAAGGAAATTATTGGGATTATATATTATTATAAGGAAGCTGTTCAGACTTGGTAATTCTGTGCTATTTCCACAAGCATGCAGCTTCAACGCATATTATTGCCAGGTCGTACTTCTTGCATTTACAAGCAAAGTGAGCTCCTTATGTGAACTAATTCATGGCTATAAGGAAGGCATTTCTGCTTCCCCTGCTGTTACAGAATTGTTCCCGTCTCCCAGAAAGGCGCATAAGCAGACACTTAAGTGCGCAGCAGGGAATGTGAAGCAGGGATCAAGGCATTTATTGTGCCCCTGGAACACGTAGGAAGTGGCATTAAGGTCATGATACATTGCAGGCTTGAAGGAAGGCCAAACAAAATAAGAAAGAAGTTCAGAAGGCCTTGGGTTGTGGAGAGGCTGGATGTTTTGTTGTTAAATGACAAATACAAGTGGAATTGTGGTTCTGCGATCACTTGTGGTCCTCACCAAAAGAGGTGGCTCTTCTTGCCTCTGACCATGTGCCCCTGCCACATCCCTTGCAGCAGTGCTCACTGCTCGCGCAGCTCAGTGGTGAGCCAGGTCAGGCTGGGGGCTAGACTCACAGAAAAGCCGCGACTGGTTTTCAGAGGAGCTGACCCCCGGGCAGGCGGACAGGAGAAGCACAGGGCTGTGTGGCTGGGCGTCAGGAGTAAATGGGCAGGACTGCCCCGTGGGACATTGCATGAAGCTTCGTGGGCTGTAGCTTGAAATTCTGCCTGTTATGGTCACGAATAGCACTTCTTTGTGAAATCTGGGCTGTTAACTATTCTTAGTGGAGTAAATGCATTCCTCTTCCCTAAGTCACTTTTTYGGCTGGGTACAGTTCAGTTACTGTCTTTTAGTGTTAATACAAATCCTGTCTTCTCTCTGAATTCAGGTGGGGAGGAAGTTCAGCAGTGGGTGAAATAATAACAGTTTTATAATCTCTTCCCTGTGTCTTGGGGTTGTTATGATGCTAATGATTTAAGGATACTGAGAAATTGTTGAATCTAAAGCAGTGTAGAAATCCAGAGTGCTATTAAAGGTCACAAGAAACTTCACTAATATGCCTTTTGCTAATTTGCACGCAGAAAAATGTCTGTCTTCCCACCACTCATAGCAAAGATTTAATAGCATAATGCTGCAGTGAGGTATTGTATTATTTAAGCCTTTGTTGCTTTTAGAAATATGCCAAAGGACATCTACTATTATATTATGAAATATTATCATAAATAACTAACACTAAATGACACTTGTTAAGTAAATGAACAAAGTACAGTGTGTGGCACGTCAGGCTTGCTTTTGTTAGTGTTGTTAGTTTACTCGGTACTTTAGGAATTTTCTGGGGGTTTTTTATAATGAAAAATCTAAGAAAGGACAATTTAGCATATGAAGGCTACAGTTTGGTCATGCAGGCAAATAAACTCCACTGACATCTGAAATTTACTGGAGTCTCAAACTGATGTTGAAAATATTAGGAAAAACCAACTATAAATATGAAGAATATAGTTTCGTATGTGGTTAATAACAACTAGATGAAATGGGGGGGGCGGGGGGCAAGTCAATTTCCCCTGGGGAGAGGGCGAACAAAAATTTTTACTTCTGTTGGACTTCTTCCATTAATGCAAACTTTTTACTCTAAAGCATTGTTTTATATGTATTGTAAGCTGGATTTTGAGATGAGATGCTTTCTTCAAGTTCATGACAAGTTGAAACATTCCATTCTGAACATGTCAATATTTTGACATCATCAAAAATACTTTTCTTAATTCTTTCAATTATCAATTTTTTTTTTTTAAATCCAATCATTCCCAGAGGGTTTTTCCACAAAACTGGTTCTACCTCTAACTGTTTTGCTTCTCTTTCTCATTTCATGTAAACCAGAGTTAGTGTTCTAACCACTGCAACAAAAGCTTGTGGTACACAGCTTATGAGAATAATCTTGCAGAAAGATTTACGCTAGCCTTGGGCTCCTACCTAAATACATACATACATAACTTCAGTTTCTTGGAGGAAAGATGAACAAAATAATTAAACATCAGTGAACTGGATACTAGTTTTTAGTGTTTGATGCGTTCCTTAAGTAGCCAGTTCCCCCTTCAAGAATACTTTACGTTTGGAAGACTGGAAAAAATCTGGTGATCTAAAGGAGAGAATGTAATACCATTTTAGCAAGCTAGAGGTCGAATTTGTGAAGTAATGTCATGCCTTAAAGTGAAAAAGAATTTGATGGACCTATGAAATAACTGCTATCCCCCACTTCCAAATTTCTGCCTTTTATTTTTTTTTTTTCCTGCTGATACTCTTCTGGGATACATACATGCATACCCACACAAGCTGATGTTATCAGACTCATTTTTGCTGAAAACATAGAAATTTTGTAGTGAAAGGAACTGTTTGTTATAAAGAAAATCAACAATTCTCTTTTAAGATGCCAAATATAAGTGTAATTTAGCAAACCGGTATTGATAGACTATTGGGTTTCATTGTATTTAGAGCTGGGGTATTTTTGTTTTTTTGTTTCTTTTTTTCCCCCCTCTTTTGATTTAGAAATACTTATGTCAATTATTTAGACAGCTGGAGAAATTGCTAGCACCATCTATAGGATGAGAGGGCTCCAACTCCTTCCTGTTGATTTCTGTGTAAAAGAAGGGTATTCATTTGAAGCTGACATATCTCTGACTAGGCTGCTTTCTACAGGCCTCTTCCTTTAGCCTGTCTTTTTAATAAATATAGTGGTGTAATAATTAGTTGCTAGAACCGAGAAGTGAGGGTTTTGGTGTTGCACAAATTGGAACAGGTTCAAGCATGAGAGCTTTCTTATGCTGGAAGTACACCCAATGCTGCCGATGGTTTAGAAAATCCTCAGGCTGTGTGCAGTAACACTGTACCTGTCACTTTGGGGGGGATGTGAGAAAGTCATCGGAGCTTGTTGCAGCCCCCCCCCACACACACACACACCACCCAAAATATGCTAGTGGTTGAACTGTCTGTGCTCATCCTCTCATAAATAAGAGGCATTCAAGGAAAAAAAAAAAAAAAAAAAAAGCCTGCCTGAGCCGATTTCTTTGAAAAAACCCGTACTCTGAGCTAAGGCTCTAGCTCTTCAGTGACTATATTTAAAATAGTTATGTGTTTCACTTCTTTTTTTAAACAAGTTATTTATCCTTCCAAATACACAAACACAATTGACACGAAAGGCATAAAGAATAGTTATTTATTTTTCACTCCTACTCTCTTGCTTCTTCCTCATTAACATTATCTCCTTGGTAACACATCCCATGAATTGTGTCTCTGATATGTCAGTTCCTGCAGTCGGTTTAGTGTCTTGCCACCTCAATATATTTGAATGTTGTCCGTGATGGTCTGCTTTAAACAGTAAATTCCTTCTGTTCCCCCTGCCCTGTGGGTTTTTTTCAGCATTTCACTTTGTCTTCAGGGATCCCAGGTGTAACATGACCCCTCCCTTTGAAATAGATGACATTGAACTCAAGGGAGCCAGAATTTCTCCAAATATCTCTCCCCCTTTTAATCCTTATTTAACTTATCAAAATGTTCAGGTGCATCTCTTTAGTGTGGTAAAGAATACTTCATCCAAATGTATGTTTATACATGAGTTTAACAAAAAAGCCTGTGTGACTTTTTTTTTCCCCCTCCCCCTTCTGTACAGCRTTCTTGTGAAAGAGCCTACTGATTCTTGCTTTAAATATTTGATAATGTGTAATCAGAATCCATCTGGACCTAAAGCGTTACCACTTTTAATATCAATTATGGCTGACAAGGCTTTTTCCTTTGCAAGGGGCTGATCAGACATGTTTATATGTAATTTTTTGAAAGCTATGGAGGCTTGCTGTATTTCTCTTATGCATAAACACTATATAGAGATCCTTAAAACTGGTGGAAAGGTATTCATAAATTTGGGATGAGGTAATATTAATCTCTGAATTTCTAAATTAATTTTGATACAGGTACTTGAACTCTTTAGTTGCAGGGCCAAAGAGGAAATCCCTCTAGTTTCCTTGTCGTAATAAAATTAACTTACATACTGGAGATCAGTCTCTTTCATCTATTCAGAAGCTATTGAATGGCCTCTGACATAATACAAGGAAATAGAAATTACATCCTGGCCCTCAAAAAATGTCCATATGAATTTTATATTGGAACCAAGCCTTTCCTGTGAAAAGTTTGGGCTTCATTGTTTCAGCATTTTCTAATAACAAGAAACACTACATTGGCAAATAAAGAATGTACTTAGTTAGTGTTGCTGAATACCTCGGTGGGTCGCTTACTTTTGTAGTAATGAGCATAAACAGAGAAGTGAAGATATTTTCTTTCTGGCTCTGTGAAGCAGGAGTTCCGGTTTCTATGCCAGACACCTCCTTTGGTGCACTCTGTCTAGTCATGCAAACCAGAAATCTCAGAAATGCCTTGTTATTTTGGATACCTCTGCAATGTAGTCCAAATGAGCTCACAAAATGACTGGCTGCTATTGAGAGTGTTGGCTTTAATATGTGTATTATAATATGAAATGGAGAAGATAACAGAAGTAATCTTAGTAAAATACATAAATATTAATATTCATAAAGTGCTTTCAGATCTCTAGCTGGTACAGACTTCAGAAATGCAAAGTGCTAGTCATAAATGTACAATAGGGAGCTGGAGAAGTTGCAGAGGACAACTTCCATCATTTAATGTGGAGATAATCCTTGTGAGATAACTGTGTATTGACTGTGTCCTAACAAAAGCAGGAAAGCAAGCTTGGCATGAATAACCCTCTAATAGGACTGGTGTGTCTGTGGTGCTAAAAGCAGCTTAGCATCCTCTTCTCCGTCTCTGTGTGCGCATACAGGCACAAGTGTGTTTGTATCGTAGTGGCAGCTGTCTAAAGCAAATACAATGAAACTAATCTGTCTAAACTCAAATACAAATGAATTTAAAGAGGCAACCCCCCCCCCCAATCAAGGAGGTTGCACTATGTTGAGCTACTCCATTTGCCTCACCTGATTTATTCATTGGTGATAAAACCGATGCCTGCCTGTTTGTAAGGCATCCAAGARACTGCAACAGCTTTTTGGCAAATAGATGAAGAAATCACTCCAACTCTGACACTAAGAGGCTGGGAGTAGTGTTGTCAGTGTYGGGTCCCTCAGAGATAAGATGCTAGGTCCATGCAGAAGCAAAGACATTGCACTTAAAGGTTAAGTTTCTACAAATTAAAGGATCATGCATTCACCTGCTGTTTCCTTGTAAATACTCTCTGTGCCAACTGGTAAGACTCTTTATTCCAGTAACTGTTCGATGAGTCCTATGGACCTTTTTTGGTAAGTAAGCCTTATTTCCCTAATGAAATAAGGATTTGGTTCAGTGTTAATAGAGACATTTGCCAAAAATAGGGGTGCCTCAAAATGCAAATATAATATGCAATGATCCTTATCCTTTGTGACTGGCTTATATACGTGGGAAGCAGAGGGAGTGGAGAGAGCAGAACTGACAAAGAGAAGAAATAGTTTTTAGGCCTTTTTAATCATTATTCTGCTGCATATTTTAAAGAATATGAAGAGACAAATCTGAAGGAAAGGTATTTGTGTAAGCTAGTAACCAATGCATCTGCCTTTCTAAATAGTCAGGGAGCCCAATATTTTGGCTGCAGCAAAGCTGGGAAGAGGAATGTCAGATTATCTTCTTTTTGGAAGAATTGTTGAAATGCATAAAGCAGGACCATATGACTTGACCATTCATAATTTAGAGGGGAAAGCCCAAGTGCTGAATGTTTTGAGCAGGGGACCCAAAATGTGTGCCAATACTTCTGGGGAATGAGCTGTGCATGGCAGTGTGGTCTTATGGCTAAGAAAGGAATGGAAATGGGAAGAGAGTTGTTAGTTGCTGGGGAAAYGAACATTACTAATGTAAGCAACTCGAATCTTGATTGTATTTGCAAATTTGCTGAGCTCACCTATTTTCCTCTCAGCTGACGTGTCTAAATTCTTAATGTCAATTACCCACAGTGATGGGGAAGGGAAGAAGGGGAAATTACCCTAGCTGTCAGCTCAGTGAGCTACACTATTGACAAGGAGCATTTATCAGACACATTTAAAACTTGTTTGCTTACCAGCCACATCGGCTGTGTTTTAGAAGAGATACAATAATCTTTCACACAAGCTAAAGACTGACAAATATAGAGCCTTTGACAGAAACAGACACTGTTATTAGGTTATGCATTTGTAGCAGGATTTTATTATTATCATATCACCTATTGGAAGAGTATAAAAACTGCCTGGACTGCAGACTTAATTTCTAGATTCCAGGAATGGCTGGGGCAGGAACAATCCCAAAGCAAATGGGGTTTGGCTAAGAAGAAGGTGTGCTGAGATAGTGTGCTTTTTCAGTGCACCTCTGGGTATGAAAGAAATCTGACCCCACATTTCAATGGAAACCCTTATTATGGGTTCTCTCTTACTCTTCTAAGAATAAATTGCCCTCAAAGTTCAGGAGACCCCTTTGCTACATGATACAATTTTGCTATTTGTGATTATTTGCAGGGGAAGTAATGAATCTGGCCTTCTGATGTTACGTATACAAGAGCTTTGCAGTGCACTGAGCTGTGATACTTTCAAAAATGTGAGCAGACTTTGTCAGTTTAATACTGGGTTTAATGTCAGATCTCAGCACAACCATTCAAGTCAAGCTGTCAGGTATAGTTGAGACTAAGTCTGACCTATAATATTTTCAGAATCCAATTGCAAATGTCCCATGCACTCAGGTGTCATGACCTGGGCAAACAGAATGAGGTCTTTACCTGAAGGATTTAGCCTGGAAGAAGACCTAAAATCAGCAAAAATGCATGCATGCCACATACATGAATTTTGTGTATGTTTTTAAACTATTCTGGAGGTGTTTGGACAAGTGGAAAAAGATTTACCAAGAAGCCTGAGAGAATGAGTGTACACGGATACCATGAGATTATAACTTGCATGAGTGGCAGGGGAAGGGGCTCATCCAGGTGTCAGGGAGGTTTTAAAGAACGTTAATGACAATGAAGAAATGAGGTCAATCTGTAGCCCAGGTAACAAGGACAGGACACTGTACTGCCTTCCAGCTTCAGGATCTGTTCTGAGGGTAGCGCTTTGGGAACCAGGGATTCAAGAATGTCTGTCCAGGCAACATAGTTACCTGTTTATTCAGGAGTCCTGTCAACCTGTGTGGGTAAATTTGTTTCCCTGGCAAAAATTGCATTGATGCTATGCAAGAAAATACCTAAAGAAGGGCAACAATGAAAGCTGCGGAGGAGGCAGCTTATAAGATTAGTTAAGAAAACTTACTCTGCATGACAAAATTTGGGTCAAATAAGGCCAAACTTGTAACAAAAAAAAAAAAATCTAGGAAATACTAGCCTAAAACATGAAATTAATGTAAACCAAAGCATTTAGTTTCTCTTAGTTTTAAGCTATTTCTAACTGTATAAATAAATTAGTCCTAATTACTGTTCCATTCAATTCTTTGTTCAGAGGAATTTCCCTGTTGCACAACTATGGCTGAGCAGAATAAATTGTCCAAGTTCTCATTCTTAGTGGCCTAAAATAACTACCTTTCATGGATATTTTAAATGAAAGCAGAAAGTGCCCTTTGTCTTAAAAACAGTCCTCAGATTAACAGCAGGAGGTGTCACAGAAATGATGGTTCAAAAACTGTCATGAATACTCAAGGTAAGTAATGGAGGCAGGCAAAGCAGAGACATGTTGGCCTGTGCATTGCATGAAATGCAGGCAGACAATCAGTCATCTTAAGTAGAATAGGAAAAATCTGAATGAGAACATGATTTCCAAATTTTTCATTAGGGCTAGCAAATAAAATACTACACCATTCATACCTTTCAGTGCATTGACTACAGAAATGTCAGTGACAGCTTTTTTGTTAGCTTTAAGTTAATACTAAACTAGTGTCTTTCTGGTCCATTCAGACATCCTGAGTTGCCAGAGACCTAATAAGGTGCAGAGATGAAATTCTGTTGATTAGTGATAGCTCAGACCTTTTCACAAGGATAGGAGTTTTAGAACCACTATTTGCTTTTCACTTTCTAATTCAGGAAATAAAATTCCCCTGCTTATTTTTTTCCTGAAGGTAAAGTTAGATATCATATTCACTTTAGTCCTAAAATGCTATGTAGCATTCCTGTGTGGTGGTGGTGTCATGGTTCAGGACCTCTCTCTTCTGAGTGTATGCCCTTTGCGTGAAAGGTTTCCATGCCTGTACGTCTGTTAGCAAAGGACCTTGCATTCCTCGTCTTGTCAAGACTGGGCCCTTGCTGCTCAGTGCAGACCACAATTTTTGCTGCTCCCTTCCTTGAATGTATGATGCTTGTATTCCTATTGTACATAATACATTTATAAAACAAGGTATAGCACAAGAGGAAAATGTTTTTTAGTTTTTAAATAAATAAGAGGTCTTCCTACACACTAAACTTTCCTAAGCTTCTTTAAAGCTCTTGAAGTCTTGAGAAGGGCACRTTTCTTGAGGATCCTGTGTCTGTGGACATCAGCCTGGTCCCTGTGAGCATCATCTGGAAACTGCTCTCTCCTAAACGCATCCTTTTAAAACCTGGTCATTGCCCTTGTTCCCTCTTCTCAGGCCTTTTGGTAGCTTAGTACTATACTGGTGAACTCAATGCAAAGGCCATGGTTTAACCCTTTATAATCTCAGGTATTCTTGGAGATGATGTTAATGAGGTTATTGACCTTCTTCCTGCCTATGTGCAGCTCAGTCTGCCTTGAACTGACTCCTCATGTATGTACAGTAATTCCCTTTACTACAGTCATTCAACATGATGCAGCATATTTATTTCAGAGAAGGCAGCAGTGATTTGTGGAAGCATGTTTTGTAAAGTAATTGGAAAACTTTCTAAGTAAAAGCTGCTGTTTACTGTACTGCAAGTGTTACTACTAACATGAAAGAATATTTTCTAGCGTTCTTTGGAATACTGGAATATTTTCCAATATTCTATCCCTTTCGAACCCACCGGTAACTCTTCTGTCAGGGCATCACATTGCACCAAATTTTATCCAACACGGTTACTATTTTCTAGAGGAGCATGAATGCCTCATATTCGGGGGGGGGGGGTTGTTTTTTACTTCTGGCTATGCTGCAAATCAGTTCTGTATGAAAAATAGTTGTCTGAAAGTATGCAAGATCTTCTGARAATAACTGTAAATCCTCCTATTTCCAGCTAGTGGGGCTGGAAATAGAAACAGAGAAGATAAGGAGTGTGGTCTTCTAATGCTTTTGTCACTTTGAGATTAGTCTGCTTTGATGCTCTCTAGGTGAGGCTACATTTCAAAATTATTTGGGAACTGCAGTGATTTGGAGGTGGCGGGAGGAGGGCTTTTGTTATTTCTTCAGTGAACATATCAGCCCTGTCCTCTTCAACCCATACTGTCTCTCTTGTTGATTTTTTTTTTTTCAGATTTATTTGTATATGCTTTTTAAAAAGCTTTTTCTAGCTTCAGTTCAAGCTGTCTAAGAAACTTGCTTTCTCTTCATAGTCCCTTGTTATCATAAGTAGCCACTGCATAAATGGGGAGGGGGTGAGCAAAGGAGCTTGGCTGGTCAGACTTTCTTCCAAGTTTGAAGGATCCTTCAGTGAAGGATTATTCAGTGTGCAAAGTTTTAAAATAAAACAAAAAAAACCTTTTCTCTCTCATTGATGAGATGATATGTGCAGGTCTGCCACAGGGGTTCAGAACTTGTACAGGATTTGTATGAGGGGATATCAGCACCCATTATATTTATATTCACAGATGAATAAATAAAGATTCATTGACAACACTTACTCTGACCTCCTGAATTACACAAGCCACAGAATTTCCCTAAGTGACTTCCTGTGTCAGGCCAAGCTTAAGCTAGAACATACCTTCTAGAAAAGATGTTTAAGCTTGATGTATGGCATAAAGTGATGGAGAATCCATTGTACTTCTTGGTGGTTTGCTCCAGTGTTTTACTTAATTTTCCTAGTTCCTAGTTTCCTAAGTTTTAAGCTTATTTAATTGTAGTCTTATTTCTTTATTTCTGCCCTCTCCCTCCCCCCCCCC
>NW_020449530.1:2035159-2283486 GCF_003343035.1 Apteryx rowi | reverse complement strand
TCACTGTGAGGGTGACAGAGCACTGGAACAGGTTGCCCCGAGAGGTTGTGGAGTCTCCTTCTCTGGAGATATTTAAAAGCCGCCTGGATGCAATCCTGTGCAATATGCTCTAGGTGACCCTGCTTGAGCAGGGGTGTTGGACTAGATGATCTCCAGAGGTCCCTTCCAACCTCAGCGATTCTGTGATTCTATGTTCAATTCATCTTTATGCCTCTCTTCTAGAAAACCTGCCTCTTCTGTTAAATATTGAAGATCTCTGTAGCTCTTTTTAATCTTTCTAATTTTTCAGCATCCTTTTCAAAGTGTAGATATCGCAACTGAACATGCTAATCTTTTAATGATCTAATTTAATGTTAATCTTGCAGCAGTAAAAGCACCTTATGGTTTTTCAACATACTCTTTCTTACACATCTGAATTTAGCATTTGCTCCCTTCATCACTAAATTGCCCTAGGAAGGAGTTCATGTCCTGCTAGCTATCTAGCCGTGACCCCCGAGTCCTGTTCTGAGCCACTGCTCTCCAAAATACAGTCTACAATTGCGACACACATTGCTGGTTACTAGATGTATGACTGTTTTCCAGTGTGTCAGAAGGAGGCAAATAAAAGCTGCAGGAAGCAGGCAAAACATGTACGGTATCTAATGGTTTAAAAAACAAAACTCAAAAGAACATTGTGAATTTGCTCACCAAAGTTTTTCAGACCTATTTTTAGTTGTTTGAACATGTTGACTCTTATACAAGATTCATTCAGAATATATAAACTATTTGGTAAATATTTCCACATGTGAAAGAATCATATTTCCATCCATTTTGTTTCTGTCTTTCACATTCTAAAATAGGCCATGGGAGCATTTTAGAGATATTTCTGCAAGAACTAAATGAAGTTCTTGCACTGATTCATAAGCATACATCATATATTAATAACTGCAAGGAAGTCAGGACTCGGACTAAAAGGTACACCATTTGATGTGTGTGTATTTATATATATTTAAATAGGCTCTGTATCTTGATAAATGAGTATGTTGCTCTTTTTTTCTCCTTTCTGCTACACTGTAAAGCTATAGCTGTGCTGGTGACCTTTGCTGCGATACTGCTACTCAATGAACAAGCTGCTCCATGAGGTATTTAACCATAGGTACATCTGTATTGCTTTTGGTAGCCCTGCTGGCCTTCAGGCTCGGTACACAGAGCAAAGTGATGAAGCTGACTTTTATCCCTGCTGCCCAGAGAGGCAGAGGTTGCGTGTGAACCCAGCCTTGTGTTCCCCAGTTTCCCTGCCTGCAGAGGCAAAAACAGCCTGAAACATGTTGCTGAGGATGCTGGTCTCAAGTGCAAGATTGAGCCTTCTGGTAACATAATGTAACCGTGTTATCAAAGCCTTGGTCTCTCTATTGTTTTTAGATGCTTTGGGGATGTAGTCACAGTACTTGCCTTTGCACAGGTAACCATAGGGTAGCTCAGTCCCTTATGTGGGAAAAATTACAGTCTCCAAAAAAATCACCCTTTTCTAAGAGGAAGCAGCTTTAATTTGCTTGTTATATAAAACAGTAGTTAGTCTGGTGTAAGTGGAGTTCAACAGCTATAAAGCTTGTGCAAATCTGTCTGGCTTTTTTGTATGTAAAACTTACTATTTCCCTGACCACTGAAAAACACTGAACACTTAAAAGGGTATACTCAGTTTGCTACTGAGTATTTTTCAGTTTTTATTTTTTGCTACTTCTGAGGTCCTACTAATCTCGGGTGTAACTGCAGTATGATTATGCAGTGTTGAAGACCGAGCCCCAAAGAGAATCGGGGGCTCTGATCTAAAAAGATATGATGCTGGGGAGGAGGCAACAGAGTCCACTCTTCATTTTAATGGTGTTGTGTCTGTAACACTTGAGTGTAATTAAGATTAGCCTGGTCTATTTAGTTTAAAGAAATGTCTTAATATTGTATTTTATTATTCATATACAGTGCTGTAAAGTGAGTAGAAAAGCATTGACATGCCTCCCTCTTGTTTACCAAAAGAATCCTCGGCATCTATTTTGTAGTGACCCTGAATAACTGTAAAAATAGATGCTCTGAAGCCCATAACTTGAATTTGACCACTACCTTTCCTAAACAGCTGGGGCAGAGGCCCTGTGAGAGAAGCCACATTTCTGCAGGCCACTAAGAGCGTCGCGGAGAATGTGACGGCTAGGTAATGAGTCCAKCTCCTGAATTTGCAAGGAGGGAGCACTGTAGACCTAGAAAACATGTGGCTCTCAGCGGTGGCAAGGACTGGCCTAGCTGTTGAGGTGGCCCTTTGAGACCTTTGGCTAGCCAGCTGTTGTTTGTAAAAGCTGGGCTGGGCTGGCAAACTCGAGTGAATTAGCACAGTGCACAGCCAGCTCCAGATGCGTAGGGAAGCAGCATGT
Organism: Apteryx rowi; assembly: GCF_003343035.1. Classification (NCBI taxonomy): domain Eukaryota; kingdom Metazoa; phylum Chordata; class Aves; order Apterygiformes; family Apterygidae; genus Apteryx; species Apteryx rowi. The sequence continues at coordinate 2,281,087 of NW_020449530.1, read as the reverse complement.
GCTGCCACCAATCTGGAAAGCTACGCGGGAGTCATTGCTGGCTCCAGCAAAAGAAAAGAGAGGAGGGCTCAGATCCTGTGCCGCTTGTCCACAGTGCTGGGCCTTCTAGGCAGGAGTAAGAGCCAGCCTGCCATAAGTGTTCCTTAGCCTACCTGAAATAAATAATAAGGAAGAGGAAGTGTCAGAGAAATTTAAGGAGAGAAAGAAAAGGCTTCTCGGCCTTGCCAAGTTAAATAGTTTTATCTCAAGAAACGGAGTCAGACTGGCATCATAAATGAGCGGTATTTTAATGCCTCCTAAATATTAATCAGTGTTCCTACTCCCCTAGCTAGGAGCCGGGAGGGGATTACTTTTGTTGTGCCCTTGCAACTGAAATGCTTACATCTGGTTCTTTGACATCTGGATGTTTCCTCACCTGGTTCTGCAGATGTAGTACAGAGTGATGGAGGAAGACAAAAACGAATTCCCCCTTACTGAAGGAAATTGATTTACCTAATAGCAAACATCCTTGGCACTGTTCATAATGTCTCCCAGATGTTGGCAGTGGCAGTCAGTGGGACTTCATTGTTCCCAAACATTCCCATACCATGACCGTACTCGGGCTTGCATATGCCCAACTTGAAGGTGATTTGGCATGTAAGCACTACAGGGCATGTACTGGAATTAATTGGAGCCATCAGCTAGCTATTCTCCAAGGTCTGTGAGCCTGCAAGTAACTGTTTACATTAAAAACAAGCCAGGCAAATCAACTGTTGTAAGAATAATGCAATTCAATGACTTTGTTCCTTTACCTGCCAGGGGAGGGAAATCACTGATCATCTGCTACAGTGGGTCTTAGCAAAAATCATCTTATTCTTTCCTTGTTTCCTAATCCTGTCTGCTACACACTGGGGACGGAGTGCTGCGAGTGGAAATATGAAGCCAAAGTATTTCATTTCTAGTATGAGATCAAGCCATGTTCAGTCTGTGGACTGATATGATCTGAGATTACTTAAGAGGGTCACAACTGGGCAAAGCCTGCTAAAGCTACTTCTACTTCAACATCACAGAGAAAAGGCTCACAACATCCTGTTATGTTTCTTGGAGGTGAAAGAACCTAAATGGGGCGCATACAATGCCAACAAATAGCATGTTGCACAGAGGAAGCAAAACGTGGGGTTTCCACAGAAAACAAATACAGACCAAAAACCCAGCAAGTCTTCTGGGATAAAAAAGGTTAAAAATCTTGAGATGCATGATAAAATAACATCTAGTTAAAACAATGGAAAACAAATGTTGACAAAAAAACAGGACTTAGGACTAATTAACAAACATCAGCCTGCTTCTGAAAGTCTGCACTAGGAAACACAAGCTGCTGTGTGACTCAATTATGCATCAGATGAAGCAACTTTGAAACTCATTTTGCTGGTGCCTGGAGATAAACCATTTCAAAGATGACAATTTTGGCAACAGCAATTTTACAGTCACACCCTCCCTAAAGAAGGTACGCCAGACAAGAGCCACTTTTCAGGAAGATGCTGCACCTGGAGCTGGCAGCAGCCATGGGGTGGGTTAAGGCTGTGTAGTGCTGCAGCCACCCAGCTTTGACATGAGCTCTTGAGTGTCTGCGGGCAGCGTAATAGGGGAGGAGGAAGCAATGGCTGTTGACCCCTTAATACCACTGCTAGCCCTGTTTATCCCTTCTCTGCCACCTACTTCCATGGTAGCCAGGTAACTATTCTGCCCTCCAGATTTGAGGGAAAACACTATAAAATATATGTGTGCATGTGTGTATATGCATACACACATATGTTTGTTTTCCTGAGGCATTAACAATTTTCTATTTTAATTTTTTCTCATAGACAAAATTACAATTTTTTACTTCTAGATTTTCTTTTTGGAATTCAAAATGACATTCCACCTCATAGATTCAAGATACTGAACTGATGTGTTTCAGGTCTTTTTCACCTGAATTGCTGTGATTCCTTGAGAGTTTGAATACTGTTGGTTTGTGTCCCTGTTTTCCTCCTGGGCTGGGTCTTTCCTCCGGGATCTCTCAGTTGTGATCCCCTTTTGTTTGACCTTTGAAATATGTTGTGAGAGTCACATATTCTATGCAAATAAAATGCTCTTAGTCAAAGTATAACTTTGAGTTTCAATTTGACATTAAGGTCAAAACAAAAAATATTGGTGTTTCCAGCTAAAATTTTCTGGAACTTGATGTTCTACAAAATATGCATGAAGTTTTGGCTTTTTGACTCAGTTTTGGCACATTTCTTAGATAAAACACAGCACTGAAATACCTAATCACGGTATTGAACTCCCCATCTGTAACTAGTTCAAGCCTTTGTTTACACTATTCCAACATTTGTGTACTAAGTCTGTTCTCCAGCATTATGGAAGACCTTATTTCTTAACCAGTCAACTCCATCAAGACTTCAAAATGTTCAATAATAATCTGTATATACTCCTACCAATTCTACTGAAACAGAAGTAAAAATGCATTGCCCAGCTAGTAGTAAGTAGGTAGCAGCAGATAAATAGTGATGAGATTAAYGGCATGATAGCATCCTCAGTAAAATGTAATATCAGTAGTATGCCCCTGTGAGTGACTTCTACCAAACATGATGTCTTTCATCAGAAAAGAACATTCCATAAATGTATTTTTCCAAGTAGCTCCCTCCACACTGTCTCTGTTGCCTTGCAAACCAGACTGCTGTTGCTTTACTTCTTTGATAAGAATTGTGTCATAGTTTCTCTTAATCTCTGTTTGTCAAGTCCAGTGGATGCATATCTGTGCATCGTGGGCCCACAGACAAGCCTTCCRTGCTAGAGTCAACTTGGATTTTCCTGAGTGTTTGCGTGTTGTTAAATATTTCAGCCGAGGTCACCGATCTCTACACTTATTGCCACCATTCTTTTTGAGAAATAACAGTTCTGCTCAGATTGTGCTGTTTTTTTGTGACTAGTACATGTTCTACCTTCCTAATTAGGCTATTAGTAGCAAAATAACATTCAGCTCTTGGATCCCATGCAAAATACCCACAAGATACAGCTGCACCTTCAGTGAAGTATAATCTGAGAAATACACGTGTTGCATTCTCAGTCTCCATTGCATTTTTTTGTATACTGTCAGTTTGACTGTAGCATTCCTATAAAATTGGGATCCACACCCATGGTCTTTGCACCATTCTGTGTACTGTCTTCTAGCTGTAGCGTACCATATTCCTGAATAGGTTTAGTTAAAGTGTAACATTTTCTGAAAATTCGAACTGTCTTTTGATGCTAGGTCACAATTCAGTTGACCCAGCAGAAATATAATAAGGATGTCAGTGTTTGTTTTAAAACATAACTCATGAATAAAACTTTTTAAAGAAATTATTTTCTAGAAAATTAGTCTTATTTAGAACAATTGTCCAATAAACTAAGACAAAAATGTTTCAGCTGTTCCACTTATCCATTTAATTTTTTCTGAATGATTACTAAAATTTGAATCTCTAACCTGCCCATCTAAACAAACAGCAGAGCTGAACGTAGGTGCCCCCATAATCCAGTGTAACTGACTGTATTTCTTAGGTCAATTCATGTATGGTGGGGTTCGGCTGTCCCCTTCTAGAAGGAGATTTGTCTGCTCAAAGGTCCATGTCCCAAATAATTGGGTGAATCATAACCTAGAAGTGTTTCTTATTTGCCTCTAATTAAAATGTGGTTGACTAGTTCAGATGTAGACCTGTAATAAAGAAGAATCCTGTCCTCTCTCTATTTTAAAAGAAAGCTGGGAATCTCATGATGTATTTCATTTAATCCCTTAAAGTGTAAAACTACTCTCTCCAGATATAAGATGAGTATGATCATGTATGACCTGCCTGGTAGTTGAAAACACTTCTATTCAACACATTAAGTTTTCTTCAGTGGAGATGGGGAGTAGCCATTTGAGCAGAAACCCTTACCTGAGCACATGAACATCCCTCTGCCTGCCTACGCATGCTGTCTGCTGAACCGCAGAGGCGAGTGCTCCTGCTGTTGCCATCTCTGCTACGGCTCAGAGAGAGACTGATAAGGAAAGGGCAGATGCTACAAGGGGAGATGGCTTCCCATAGCATCGGGGAGCAGTCTCTGCATTTCTTACATCCCCAGTTCTGGCAGAGGTTGCAGGAGGGGATACCTTTGGCAGCTGATTGTGCTTGCAAAGGACAGGAGCAGGCTTGGGAAAGTGGAGAAGATGCTGTGGGAGGGAGTGCAGATGGAGCGTGAGCAGCGGGAAAGCAAGGGTTTCCAGGTCTGAATTCACATACCTGAAGGACCCTGCTCTGCACTGTAAATCCCCTCATTTTGACAGTCACATGGCAGTCATCATCTGACCTTCTTTTCCATGCGAGAGAAACGCAATACTTTGGGGAAAAGAGGTGGCTGGATGATTGCAAATAGGTCAAGTATGAGCTTATTTTTCCATCAAGTGAGATACAGAAAATACGAATGACTTCCTGCAGATCATTTCTGCCCATTTCCGTGCTGCTACAGGTCTCTGTTTAGAGGAGCAGAGCTGCTTCCATGCCAATGACCTTTGACTAGTGACTCAGTCTGCAGACTCATGGATGGCTACAACAGTCAGTCCACTTGATGAAATTATCCTCTTCAGCCAGCTGCCGTTGAAAGCAACGGACAAAAGCTTTCTTTCCCATTTAAGCATTGTTTCCTTTAAGCTGGTCATGGATCTCCAACTCGTTTAGCAGTTTGTGCTGTAGTTTCTTAAAACAAACTGGTCCTTTTTCAGTTCTGAGGGGTTTTTTAGAAATAGTTACAGAACATTGTTCAGCTACAGGAGTATATGAGGCCATAAAAGGTTTTTGTGGGTGATGAAACACCAAGAAGAAATTGAGAGTATGTAGCCATGACCAGTATTTCTATTGCATGTGAAGACTAAAAAAAAGAGCCAACAAACCAAAGCACGAAAGGAGAATTCTAGAGAGAATAAAATCTTTCTTGTACTGTATATTTTGTGTGGCTACTTTTACGGAGTTTTCTCTTTGCCGGGATGGAGATTATAGTTCTGAGTTAAATATATTTTTTCCTGAAACACAGGCTTTTGTCCCTTACAGGAACTCACTATTCTACAGCAGAGCAGAGAATTTCCTTAAGTAGAGGCAGAATTGTAACAAAACAAGACCATATGGACTCAATTTTGAATGATAATTGTCTCCTGAAAGAAAGTAACTACTCTGAGGTCTTGGATGTTAGTGGCTAATTCCACTCTGAGTAAAGTCAATAGGTGTTTTTTCCACTGAACTCTGTGCAAGAGGAAGCTGGCCCTATATAAATGACTGCCTGAGGATGGAGTTAAAACAGGGTCACAAAAGAGGGAATGTTTTTCTTTGGTGTGATTTTCTGAGGATTTTTTTTGGCTCATCTTCTAATGCTGTGGTGGTTTTAACAAAACTGAACTCTCTCTGCTGCCTAACATAGTGTCACCCATTTTTAAAGAAGTACGTCATAGCAATAAATTCTGTTACGGTAGGACATTTAATGTCAACATGACAGCATGAGCCTTTATTTATTTAAAGTGGAGGTTAATTTTTCAAAACAAAGGCTTAAGTAGTAAACAAGATAAGAGGCATTCTAACATGATGGTTTTGAAACTTTTTTTTTTTTTAACTAAAAGTGGTTATTTCTGGAGACTTGGTAAAAGTTAATGTTTTCATGTAGGATTTTTTTTCAAGGAGTTAGAAGATAAAGTATTTAAAAAGCTGACTGATTGCAGGTGATTAATATTTTTAGCGGCTTTACAGGTTTTGCCCTATGATTAGTATATACTGTACCATGTATAGGGAATACCTATAATATCACAGTCATGCTTATTATTTAGAAGCAGTAAAATCACTTAATTCTTCTGGGACATTCTCTTTGCCTTCTACATGTGAGAGAAATGCAGGTGTGCATAGGTATCATCCAAAAGTTTTAGACTCAAAATGTGTTTTAGATTAGCGTGCTGGAAATGCATTCTTCTTTCAATTTAAAAATAGTGTTGTTAAAAGGGATATTTGCCCTTTTTCTTTTAAGTCAGTAAGTACTGAAGCTCATAACCCTACCTTCTTATGTTAGTAATAGGATAGATCCAGAAACTGCTTGCTCAGTATTTAAATGTAGCCACCTGCCTAGGGTGCAAAGGGAGGCGAATACAAAACAGCACAAAGCAATGTTACCAAAGAGTTTGGGATGAGAGGTAAGGCCGAACACCATTCACAGTCGAAACCACAGTGAGGATTTCAAAAGGTGCCCTCTAATCAAGCGAGTGGAAATCGAAACCATCCTGCCGTACACAGAAAATACTGTCACCTCTGAAATCACTAGCACTAAATGTTTTTCCATTAAGCAGCTGACCTAACATGACTTTCTTCAGCTCAGGAGGCCTCGTGATATAACAGCAGAAGGTGGGCTGGCTGTGGGCTGAGAATGGTGTGCCAAGGTACGGGAGCCCCTGTAACAGGGGAGGTGTGGATCAGCCTCACAAGAAACAGCCTTTGTGGAAGGACGAGGCGGGAGAGGTAGCAGTAGCCGGGGACCATGCTCACGTCGGGGGGAGGAGTGCTGGAGCAACACGAGGAGCACTTGGTCAGAAAACGCACCACGTGTTCCCACTGAATCTGTTCTGCTTGTAGCCTGCATAATTTGGTATTGTTGTTTCTGGAATTTATACCCACACAATCAAAAGTAGTTTCTTTAATGCTGGAGAACRTAATTATAGGCCTGACAGGCTCTGACAAGTTGGTAGAGACATTTATTCTTACAGTCGGCAGATGCTTAAATGATTTTGCATTGGAAAATGCTGCCTGTGAAATGTTCTGTCTCTGTTACTAAACCCAGATTCATAATGAAGCCTAGCATCAAATATTTATGTAAAATTACTTTAATCTGTAAACAGTTTTATCTATAAAAGATAAAAACAGCTGAGAAAATTTGTCAGGGGGGTTTCAGAAGTTTGTGTTACAAAACAGTGATATGTTTCCCTTTTGGTCTCTTAAAATTGTTACCCAGCTGGCACTTTACAGACTAAGAAGTCCACAGTATCCATTGCTACATGAAAGATGTTCATTTTCTGATATATTAATAGCACTGTAACCTATGCCTGTTGGGGTCACTATGTATTATTAAAATCCTCTCACAAGACCCATTTGGAAAAGCAGGAGGCTTTATGTAATAGCCATGAATCAGTCATAAATAAAACATTTTCCCACAGAGCTGTCCTAAAACCAGACTGGTTCTCATCAGGAAATGCCAAAACTGTATATGCTGACTTGTGCCTGTGTAGTCCTCTTTGCCTCCTGGCTTAAGTTGTTACCTTGAAAACAAAAACAAACCAGCTAACCCTCATTTGCCAGGAGCCGACTACAAGTATTTGGAAAGCCACAAGGAAGAGAGGGATGTCTTCAGCTATCTGAGCTCTTACTCAGAGGTTTTGATGGTGACTTGAGTTTCCTTTAATGGTTTGAGTCATTATTTGGAAGCTTTGGTAGCTGGTGGTGCATCTGCAGAGCAGTTGAGTCTGAAACTGACTGTAGCCTGATCCCATGGAATCACATATTCCCTAAATATTTTTAAAAGGGAAATTTCCATGGGTCCACTACTCCTAGCTTACACACTCTCTGATGAAGGGTATTGCAGAGGCTCTGCTTATCCCTGCTGCAAGGGACCTATAAATCTCAACCACTGGCTTTGCTTACAACTTTGTTTTTTCATAAGGTTTCTAAAAGTAATCCCTTTCTAGCCACTAATCTGACCTAGATTCTCTAAACTGATTTCTGTAGGATGAAAGGGCCGGTCTTTCCTCTGGGACTACTGCAGTGGGACTTGCACAGATTACTTTGTGGATTTTAGCAGTCAGAGATGAGAGTATAATTTGGAGACTGTGTATTTAAGTGTTTGTATAGCCTATGTGACAGTGGTATCTAAATACCTCCAAAATATTTTTAAAAACTAATGGTCTCTGTCACTCCTTTTCCAGCTTGGAGAAAGGAGCTGCTTGTGTCAGTTATAGGATTTTGTTGTTGTTTGTGCTTGTGGGTGGGTAGAAATTTGTCAAGGGAAGGCTCAATAGAGAAAAAAGAAGATGATTTTGTATTTAGCTCTGAAACTAATGAGATCATGATCAGTTTTCTCTCCTGTTAGTGTAATCTTAGAAGATAGGCTTAGCTGCTCTGAAAGCTGTGACATCATTAGTTGGTGTTAACTGTGTCGGTGAAGAGCATGTGTTGTAGGAAGGCTTGCACTTAGGGAGAGAAGGTAGTTTCTAAGGTAGCCAGGAATAACCACAAGAAGCCTCGTCTTTCCAAATGGGGACCTCGACCTCTGTATCCAGCAGAGTATTAGAATAGGAAGTGGAGTTTTGGGGGGATGTTCCTCTGTGATCTGTGCAGCTGACTACGTAAACCTCCAGGACAAGCATGGCACCGATCACAGGTACTTAGGTCATATTCTCCTCTCYGGTAGGCTGAAGGTCCTGTTTTCTCACTAGGCATGCACACAAGTAGGCTTTCTTGCTACCATGGCTATTTGGATAAGTGATATCTTAAGGAGTCCAGACACAATTAAATAAACCCCATTTGGTAAATCTGAGGACAAATGTCTTAGTAGAAAAAAGCTGCCGCTTCTTACCAGTGTTACTCAGTCATGTGTAGGTTGTTCAGCTGTAGGTAGCTACCCTGCCTCCACATGCTGTTTTCATAGAGGCACTGAGAAAGCTGAGGGATGGTGCTGTTTACATGTGATAAAAAGGAGACTTGAAGCTGTGGGTTGGCTCACAGACTGCCAGCACTACAGTGTTTGTTATCTCACCAGCTCTCCCAGCAGCTTCATATAGTTAGCAGGCAATGTGGACCACAGGTCTGAGTCTTCAAGACTCCTCAGCTAAGGACTCTAGAAGTGAAAGAGCAATTTCCCAGACCTCTTATGCTCAATTGAGGCAAAATGATATTGCTGTTGACCAATGTTCATTCTTTCTGGTAAAGGTCATGGAGTCTTGGAAGGATTAAAGCCATCAGACTCTCCTCATGTGCTAGAGGAAAGCCCCAAACCTTCCTCCACAAAAGCAGTTATTTTGATTTTGGGTCCTCCGTGTAGCATTTATTATTGATACAGATTTTATAAAACTTCTATTGGAAAACAAATTTTGCCCCAACCTCTGTTCAGGAACTAAATGCTAGCATTTTCCTGCATGCTGGAAACTATCAGTAAGAGAGGAGACAGTGCCTTTGATAGGACAGGAGATGTGGACCAGAAGGATGCTTGCCTTTTTTTCTGAAATCAAAGAATAGTGGAGAATTGAAAGGAGAATTACAGAACAGCATTCCTTACAGGCAGGAATAAAGTGTGTAATTCCTAGATTTACTGTATAATACATGCACATTATAGAAAGGTGTTTCTCTTCATGCTTTTTAAGGCATGAATCTATTGTTCTTCCTTTTTGGAGTTCTTATATCTCTGTAGGCCTCTGTGAATTAGCTCATAAAGAACACTTTTTCAGGCATCTGCCCATAGTGTCAATGGTCATAGTACAAGGAAAACAGGACTAGAGAACTTGAGAAGGAAGTGCAGAATTACTGTTATGTTTGCTTATTAAAACATACAGTTTGGATTCCCCTCATTACTTGCAATATGCAGCCACTCTTGATCCTCATGCTCCATACACTAACCTGTGAGAATGTCATTTGTTTACTTACTACGCAACTCCTTATTTCCTTTCAGAAAATAAAAAAAAAACAAAATAGTGATGTGGTCATTTCACTGAACACATGCTATGTGGAAATTATTCTAGAATCCGACAGCAATCATCCAAAAGCTCAGGACTGTTGAAACATTTCCATTTCTGATGGGAGCTGCAGCTAAACCTCTTAATGTGATAAGAGGCATTAAGAATATAAAAAGGCTCCAGCAGGTATTTAAAGCATTGGAAGGTCTGATTTTATAGCCTGTAATCACATATTTACAGTACTTCATTACTCTAAATTAAAGGTGTGATAAGCAAAGCAACAGCCACTTTCCATAGAAGTCAAGAAAGGGCTGCCTGCCTTGGTTGAGCAAGTTGCTATATTGTTCAGAACAATAAGCAAGAAAAGACTTATTTGTTCCACCTTTTGGAAAAAAATGAAAGAATTGAGGGAGAGGAAAGGAGGGCAGGGAACAGGCAAAGGAGAAGGAGGAGAATATGTGTACTGTGCCAGAACTCATGTTAAGATTGCATAAATGAATACAGCAGGTGAGGAAATGTAGAAGGTAAGGTTCCCATTATAACATCAAGCTCCTGGCATAGCACAGACTGTATACCAACTTACRTTTTTCACTTTATTACCAGTTACCCAACACAAGACATGTAGTATAGTGGAATTACCTTAATATGGTTAACTTCTGTATTTCCTAGCAAAGGAATGTTTAATATTGAAAAATAATCTTATAATAGCCTAGATTTTTGTATTTAATTTCCCCAAAGCATACTTAAAAGAATGAAGGGGAGGGAACAATTGAAAAAGGCTTACATGTTTAATAGTAGTGAAGCTACACAATCATATTTTGGCAACTCTGTAGACTGTATGCACATGCCTTCCATAGATATAAGAAGAATCCAACCAGCCTGCTGCTGTATGACGTACCATTTTATTTGCCTTGCAACTGGAGAAATGCATTAGGGAATAATGTTTCTAGAAACCTGTTCATGTTTTTTTCTATTCATACTTGCTTCCCATTCAGGATTAGCTCCTCAGCTGCGTTCTAGTTGSTGTTTGCTGGGGGCTCTTGGAGGAGATAGCTACATTCAGATGTAGGCTGGGAGCTGTACTAATCCCAAGTGTAGCCCGTTCACAACAGCAATAATTTATATCGCAGATGGCTGGGGACCCAAAGGCTATTCTGGAGTCTGGAAATGTTGAAGCAAAGGCAAGATGCAGCTTTGACTGGGTTAAAAGCAAAGAGGCTGGCAGCAGGAAACCAATACAGAGCTGTACAGCCCATCATGCTATTGTAAGAGAAGCAAATGCCATCTTGGAATGCTTGAGCAGAATCATAGCCTGAAGAAGTAATGGAAGAATCCTTCAGTGGTTTCTTCTAGCTGAAACACTGAGGCCAGTGCTAGGTAGTACCTTTTAGGAAAGGTGAGCACCGAGAGCAGAGTCCAGGGGAAGAATGGTCAAAGCACGACCTGCAATTTAGGAATGTTTAGTCTAGAGATAGGAATTGCAGACTAGATACTAGGAAAGAAATTCTAACAGTAAGGATAGTGAAGCTTTGGAATACACTGCCAAAGAAGGCTGTGGAGTCTCTGTCACTGGAAGATTTCCAATACAGACTAAGCAAACATCTGTTAGGAATGATATAAGTATATCTGATTCTCCCCTGAAACAGGGGAAAGAGTAAATCATACTTAAAGGGATGAAATAAACTAGCTGTTTTCAAACTGTGGGCCATGATAACCTTGAATTCAAAGGGGTCATAAAGTGTTAACAGTGGCTACATCTAATAGTATTTGACTTAAAATTTCTGCCCCCCTATTCATGTAATCGTTGCAACAAGATRTATACATAACCCCAAAGGGAGTAATGCTTTCCAGAAGATAAGTCATCGTACTAAATGGCTATTGAAGGTTTCTCCTGGCCTTCTGATTCTGTGATCCCACAAAATTGCCGCTGGAGTAAAGCAAAGTGGGCAGAGTAGATCTGAAATTTCATTTTGATTCATTTCTATCAATCATTTTTTATCTATAAAAGTACATAATGGTCATTGCTGCCAAAATTTAAGCTAAAATGGTCTTTGGTGTCTAAAGCTTTTAGTCTGTTTTTTATTGCTAGTCAAAATCTTTCTGTAGAAAGGCATGCAAAAATATTTTATTTTTCACACAGTGTCATTTTTAAAATTACCAGATACATTATTTCACTCCTGTGGATGAAGAATAATTATGTAAAGTTGTACCCAACAGACACTTCTTTAAAAAGGTATTTGTGCAAGATAGAGCACAGCTAAATGCCAGAAGTTTAGAAAGTCTACCATAAACAAATCTCCTTTTCATCTAGTAACCGAAGTGTAGTTTACAGGAGAGTCTTTTTTCTTAGATGAATAATAAAGGCTGGCTAATTCTGAAACCTGGACATGAATACAAACATCTCTACAGTGCATGAGTGAACCAAAACTAGTCAGTTCATGTAGTGGAACAATCCCTAAGTGAGAACTTCACATCTGATTACCACTGACCATATATTAGGAAAAGACCATTTAAATATCAGGGTTTTACAGTAATGGCTCATCTCTCTTAATGGCTTTTAATGTATGCCCCACTGAAGACATGCCCTTTTCTGACTGCTAAACATGGAAATAAAAAAGAAATGTAAACAATTATACAGTATAACTAATCTTCTGTATGGAAAGCACTAAAGCCATATATGGGGGGGGGGGAGAATCCAATTTTCAGGCATTTGTAGAAAAAAATATAACCTCTTTTGTCTCAAATATGACCTCTTTTGGTCCTCACTTTGAAGAAAAGCAATGAAATTGAACTTCAGGCATTTAAAATATGTACACACTCACCCACTCACTCAGGTTACGAAGGAGCTTTGTCAACCCTGCTGAGAAAAGTTGCAGGAAAATGTTATTCTACTGGATCAAATAATTCATAGAGACAAAACAAAAACTATTGTCTTGCTTATATGTCTGGTAATAGAATTTACTCATTGTAATAATAATAGTATTTCAAATGCTTCTTAAAAAATATTTGATGTAGAAGCACTGTATTACTTACATTGATGATAACAGAACAGGAATTTCCAGTTCGTAATTGCACTCTGAATCCAATTTTTATCGTAGAATAACTTAAGCTGAAAGGTACCTTTGTAGGTCATCTGGTCCAACCCCATGCTCAAAGCAGTGCTGACTTCAAAGTTGGATCACGTTCTTTCAGGCGCTTTTTTCATTTTAGTTTTGAATATATCCAAGGATGGAGATCCCGTAGCCTCTCTGGGCACCTGTTCCAGTGTTTGACCACCCTCATTGCAAATAATTTTTTCCTTATATCTAATCAGGATTCTTCTTGCTGTAACTTGTGTCCATTGCCTCTTGTCCTTTTGTTGTCTGGGAAGAGCATGGCTCCACAGTCTCTCTGCCCTCCCCATTAAGAAGTTGTAGCTAAAGACCATAGCTAGATCTCTCTCTCCTACCCCACCCTTAGCTTTCTCCAGGCTGAGCAAACCTAGTGCTCCCAGCCTCTCCTCCTATGTCATTTGCTCCAGCCCTCTGGTCATCTTGGTATCGTGCTGCTGGAATTGCTTCAGGTTGTTGGCATCTTTTCTCTATCTTTGAGGAGCCCAGAACTGGGCACTGCACTCCAGATGTAGCCTCACAAGTGCTGAATGGAAGGAAATAATTGCTTTCCTCCAACTGCTGGCATGATTCCTCCAAACAAGACATCTAGATCCCTCTGGAATTAGCACAGTGATTCATAATGGCTAGTTAATCACCTGCCATGCCTGGTGGTGTGCCCAGGTGATGAGCAGCAGAAGGCTTCTAATTCTCTAATGCTTTCAAGGTAACTGAGCAGTGGTCAGGGCTCCTTCTCAGGAACTGCCTGTTTTTAGCACCAGGTATTAATGTCAGGTCATCTCRTCTTACTGCAGCAAAAAACTGATGTTGAAAATCTGCTTATGTTCTACTCTYACCCTTGCCGACGTACAGCTCATGTTTTACATAAGATGTGTGGCTGCAGCTTCTGGTGTAGTCAGAGATTTGAGGCTTAACAGGAGATACTGACAAGTCAGTCAGTCAGCCTCTCTCTCTCCTTTTCTCTTTCTCTCTTTCTCTCTTTTCCCCTCCCCCCCCCCTTTTCTTTTAGTCTTCTCCCTCCTAAAGTTCATAGAGGCACTTCTGAAAATAGGGTTCCCTATCCCTCAGATCTCTCATCTGGCTACTAAGATCAGAAAACTCAATATAGGTCTAAGCACAAAGATCAGATACATTTTTGGGGGGGCACTTAAGGTTTTTGGATCTGTGTCTTATGATTTTTTATATCTCATTTGAAAGCATATTTTGCCTTTCTCCCTATCTTTTTTCTTCTCTGTTAAGAAATCTCTTGTTTGTTTGTTTTTTGTTGGTTTTTGGGTGTTTTTTTTTTTCCCTAAGCTTACTGCTTCTTTATACACAAAACAATTACTATAGTCTGTTATCTTAGATGCACTGGTTGAACATTGCTATAGTCATTAAAAAGAATCATGGCTCCCTTTACATGTATTGACACACAAAATATCACTGAGAAAATGAGAGAGATTTTGTATAGAGCTACTGATGAAATTCTATTCTCCAGAGAGAAATTACTCTCTAGAAAGCTGACATGGACAAAACTGATTAATGGATTTTCTTTATTATTTTTATTTTTATTTATTTTTTCTGAATACTTATCATAGGAAGGTATTTTTGCTTAGCATCTATGTAAGATCTTTTATATAAAACTCAGACCCTAGTAGTGCCTATTTCAGACTTATCCTAGACAGAAAAGCACTAAGTTCTAGTTGAATGAACATTAAAAATGCCCTTTATTTTATTTGAGGCTATTTTTACATCTTTTCAGAAGATAGGATTGTGCTTTATTTTTATCTGTGTATCTATGTATCTATATATCTATACATATCTATCACTTAATAAGTTTTTGTTACTGTTCCATTACATTAATACCAGAGGAAACAGAGCAAGTAAGGGTTTACTGCACTCCTTGGCTAGGCTTGCTCTCTGTGTGCACACATGCACACAAATGTATAGGTAAATCCAATAATTAATTGCATCTGGGACTTTCCCCAAGAAAATTATGGGTCAAAGTTTCTAATAGATGTGCTGAAAAGAAGTTTGAGCATGTGTAGAAACTTCACAGGGCTTGTTCAAGGTGGAAGTAGTTTTTGAAGTCTGACACCTTGCTGATGACCAAACCAGTGCTGCTTTGAATGCAAGACAAATGTTTTTTCTGTGTTTGAAACAGACAAAAGCTAATGAAGCGAGATGTCAAAAAAAACTGATTATCACTTCAACATTATAAAATTGTGGTCCAAACAAAGACAGAAGAAGTTGCTTAAATATCTTAGGATGCAGAAACTTCTTAACCGTCTTATGGGGCAGTTCTGGTGTGTGGACTATAAACTGATTACATTTGATACAGAACCTAGTTATAGCTATCAAAATCTGAACCTCTTTAGCTACACTTGATTGTTGTCAAGAAGAGATTCAGAATTTCATAGACATATGTTTGAATCTTCATTACTAAGGATGTGCTTGGCATAATTATGTCTATTTTGATTCTTTCACAAAGAGTTTCTCTGGTAAATTTTATCTTCACAGCAATCTGATTCTGTCATTATTTGGATTTATACTGCAATACAGTGATAAATACACAAAGACTTCATTGCTAGAATTGATTTTTTTCAGTTGATATTTCGACTACATAAGATTAAGATGTTTTAAAAATACATTTCTGAAGTGTGTTTAGCACTGGTGATTGACATGGGTTTTCAGCATTGAAGATGTACTTTTGATAAGATGAATGGTTCAGGGCAAGCACGCAATTGTACAAACTATCTCAACATAAATCACAAAAGGTATCATTACTGGCCTAAGAAGTCTGCTCTTGCTAAGATTGCCAGGACGAAGGCCGCTYGGCAATAATGATGACTTTGATATATGGATAAAAGCCTGGTAGGAACTGAAATAAGACCAAGCATTCAGCTTATTTCTTTATGGTAATACCTCTGTAGACAAGCCCTTTGTAACAGATGACAACGCTTCAATACATGGTCCAGACATGGATGATGATAGGAAATGGCTCAAGTTTTTGCAAATTTGCTTCTTCCAACTACAGTATAAGTGTTGTTGTATGTGAATGACTGAAGAAAGACTTTCTGTGGATCACTCCCCTTCTTTCCCTTTTGAATCATCCTATCACTTCCTTTGAAAAATGTYAAATCGATAAATTTGATAAACAGTCTTCCCAGTAATTTCCAAGTGTCTCTTCTTGGATTCTTGGTTGGTTGGAAGTAATCTCTGTGTCCTCTCAGCAAAAAACTGAAGGGGGGGGTAAAAAAGGTAATTTTTCAAGGTCATTTTGTATGCCAGGGACCCTGGAAGTTTCCAAACTTGAGAGCATGCGCACRAGTGTTAGCAAGGACTGTGCCAGCATGAATGAGCTTTAATTCTTGGACTTAATTCCTTGAGTCTCTTTGGTAAAATGGTGGGTTAATTCTTAAGGATTATAAATTCATCCTGAATTCCTTCTAAAGATAATGGAAAACTGATGTCCTAATCAACTATGAACTTTCTTTACAAGTGTGACATGAAAATGCATTTTCTTCTGACATTCCTGTCTAGAGTAGGCCAACTCTCTAAGAAAAGCACTGAATTTTTGTTACTTCTGACACAGATACAGTAACTTCTGCTGTTGCCAAAGGTTCTACATCCAAATAGCTGTCTGGTTACATCTCTCAAGAGCCGGTTCAGCAGTGCACTGAATGGAAGTGATTTCAGCCCTGTTAGTCAATCTTTGATAATTTTTGGCAGCCACATGGAGTTTATGGCACCCTTTTACAAAGTATTGTTGCCCAGACTTGACAGGAGTTAAGAAAGCAGTCAAAGATTGGACTATTTGGGTTGCAGAACTCTTTTCTGGCGTTGAGTCACCTTAATCCCTGCCAATCTTATTTCACTTTTTCAAAATTCTATGGATTTTTTTTCCACCTTTCTTCAATATCTATTTTCTAGCTTGCCAGCTGTGCATGATCACATTCTTTCTCTTTCTTTCTAGCTAAGCCTCTTTTAAAATGCTACTCAAGGGCCCAACAAAAATGGGTTGCCAAATAGAGCATTATCTTTAATTACAGTAAGAATATACTACTCAAGACTGTGGAATTACATGTTAAGAAAGGAGGCTGCTCAGTGGAGGCAGTCTTGAGCATAAGTGTGAGTAGTTACATTGGATAAAACAGACTAAGAAAAAATTAAAACCTGTTTGGAGAAAATTTCTTCTGCTTTTGGGTTTTAAGGTTACAGCTTAAAATACAGAGCACTATTAAAGTGCTGCTGCCTGTTGAAGAATTCTGACGGTTTTTGAAATCTCTTTTCTAGCCTAGAATTTTGATTTCCAAAACTGGCAGTTTGATAGGATTCTTTGGAAGTAACTTAACTTCTTATGTGTAATTGTTCTTTGAAGATAGTCATTCTCTAACCTGCTCTTCCATTAAGCCAATCACCTGGATGTTGTTTGGCATTGATAATAGTAATTTCTAAGTAATTCATGCAGGACATTTTACAAGATAGAAGCGTGCATCTGGTGTAAAGGATATCGAAGCTGCTACACAAGAAAATTTGACAATGCAAGAGCTCAGAAGTTTAAGCTTTAGAAGTTCCTGCTGATCATATGCCCAAATTCTGCATTTGAATAGTGTTCTTTTATGATACAACTTCAGAAAATGATTGCAGTTACTCTGTGAAACTGTCGTATGGGTGGGCCATTTCTTGTTGATTAAGATGCATACAATTGAAATATTAATACAAATTTATCATGCTGAGAGACAAGTGAACTAAGTGGACTATCAGTTTTGGCATCAACATCAAATCCATGATAAAAGGTAACGTAAATAGTCTTTGTGCCTTTCATGGTAAACTTTCTTGAAACTTTTCAAGGCCATTTTCCAGGTTACGATGTTTAATTTGCTTTTATACCTTTACCTCATATCACAGCAATCCTATCATTTAAAAATGTTAGTGGCAAGATATGTACACCGTAGACAGACAGTCTTCACAGCATCCTTCTGAAATCTGTCCACGTGATGAATTCAGTAATGGTTAACTTACAGGCACACAAAAAAGCAAAAAATGCTGTATGCAGAGATACTTGTAATATGTTTGAGTATTGGAATGTGTATTCTGAAAGACCTGTGAAAAGGTCTGAGGCAGGATAAGGAATCGTTACATTATCAGTCCAGGCATTGTTTTTTAAACATAATCAAGTTACTTCCAGGTATAAAGTTCAGAAAGCAATGCGGTTATTTCTTCTTGAGATGCCTCTGCTAATGATGCTTTGAAACAATTGCGGAGGCATTTGGAAATCTGGTTTTGCAGCAAAATTAATGAAATATAAGTAAAGAAGCATAATGCCAACACTTTTGTTTGTGTTTTTGCATGTATTCAGCAGAAGCATGTTTATTTCTGTCTGCGTTCAGTCCGGGGTCTACAGTAACTATTTTTAGCAGCCACGCAGTATTGTTAATCTGAGATTTTTGACTATCCAGTGAGTCAGAAGGTCTGACTGCCCAGAGATACATGAGTCAGACAGGCAGGAATAGTCTGTTCTTCTTCAAGACACCAGGAGACATAGATTTAAAGAGGAGGTTTCGTACTTAGTGAACAATACAAATGGAAACATAATGTATAAATAGAAATCCTTTTACCCTTCACATGGGATTCTTTTCCCAGGAAACTCTTGTCCCAAAATTATTACTTACTACACTATCTATTTGTATATGAAAAGGCCTGGCTTGTCACCCTTCTTATTCTTTTCATATCCCCTGTCTATCGGTTAGTTAATGTATTTCTAGGACACAGAATCCTCTCACTGTGACATAACTATTCCCACAGTAAGAGACAGAATACATAAGAAGCGTAGAGAAGGGGTGTGGGTCAGGGAGGAGAATTTCATAATCATTTAAATTTATCTTCTGAAATTGGCCCTTTGGGAAGGGCAAATTCCRTTAAAACAGCAAAGACAAAGTGGCCTATGTGGTCCTGAAGTTTCAGTCTGCAATGTATTTCAGTTTTTATCTTCACATGCTAATACATGATCCTTTCTGACTCTATTCATATGACTCTGTAGCCCTGTGCTATTAACAGTTTTCCATTATAATCTGGGTGTATATCAGTAGCCTATAAAAGGAGGAATGATGCACATAATCAAATTAGTGGTCAACGTCTTAAGACTTTCCCTGGGGAACACAGAAGTGTCCAACTAACTAGAAAATCTAGTGGATTCTGAGCTGAGGACTGAGTTTAATAGGCTAATGCAAGTTCAGATCCACCCTGGAACACTTAGCCATAGAATAACAGTGCTTTGGAAATCTTGCAGCTCTACAAATTAGGAATGAAACAAGGATACTCTCACTCAGAAGTCGCTTAAAGCCATCTAGATCACAAGATACTAAAAGTCATGAAGGTATTATATCTGCTCAGTGGAACATGTACTTCTGGTGATCTTGGCCCCTGTTACAGCAGCCAGGAACACAAACAGCATCAGCTGACTGTCTCTTGGTCAGTTTAAACAGAAAGCCATACAATGGAATAGGCTGTGAAGGTTAAAGTCACCTGTTCTTTGGAGGCAGAAAGCACATGAATCTCTAAGAATTCATAAATCTTTTCCTAGAATAAGTTAATTAAGTGATACAAAGGGAATGCATTTTCTGAGCGAGGRCTTACTCTGCTCAGAGTCCCTTTAGGACTAGGATTGGTTCAAAACAAACAATTCTCATGAAGTGATTTGGAGAGCTAATCTTGGCTAACTCATGGATATATTACTGTTTACTCTTTAGAGAAATGGGGGCCTGTAAATAAAGCAGAACTGAATTAAACTGTTAATAAAATAGTTCCTATTGTTTTCAGAAAAAACAAAAGCAGTTGACCCTTTATTTAGCCTTTAGTTTGATGTCTGTAATACTCATATCTGTTAAGATCTGATAGGACTTTAGGTGGTGCATGTGTTCTTCTGAGTCAAGTACTTTCCCTGTGACCAGGAGATTACTAGCAAGAAAACCTGTTCTACTTGCCTGCATTCCTGGAATTGTCCGTTCATAACGTATCTTCAGAAGTCTCTTCCAACCGACCATGGGGCAGAAGAGGGGGTTATTTATAATAGCATAGTTAGCTGTGCAATTGCCAATGTGCAAATATCCAAACTGAAAGGCTGCCTAAATAAGGACATTGTGTTGTAAAGAGCAATCAGTACATCAGAGCTTTGTGCTGCTGGAGGCATCAAAATGTATGACAAAACTTATCCAAGTTTAATATTTTCCCACATAACAATAGGGAACATGCATCCGGCCTTCATTGGATACGGCTCAGCTGAATTTCAGTTGTCTCTTTTCTTCTCAACAAAGTTCTAAAAGGCATTGCCTCAGTAAAGAAGACTAATCAGAGCCAGCATTTTCACAAAAATCTTACAGAGTGTGYTAAGTCCCCCAGAAGAGTCTGTACAAAAGTTACTGATGGATGTCTGTATTGTTCCCAAAAATGGATAGAAGGCACTTCTGTGCTTCTTGATTCATACCTGCTCATACACATTTCATGAAAAGTGCTTTTCTGATGGCAGCCACTTCAGCTGAGTCAAGGGATGCCAATTTCTTATGACTGATCAACCATTAGTATGTAGAGATTAATAAAAGCACGTTAACTTTGCATAATTGAATGGTGATTTCTTCAAGTGGTTAATCAGTCTATCATCTAATCACAAAAGTATCATCTGACTTTGCATTCCATCAAAATGAAATGAAATTGATAAAAGGAATATTTAAAGTTCCCCTGGGCTTGTACACTGAGACCAGTCACCACCTTGTTTTGCTTGACACTTAATCATCTTGTGCCTAAAAGGACAATTTTCAAAATTATTGTCTTTGTGTGACCTTCCTGTTGATATTCTCCTGTTGATCTGTCAAGTCAATCTCTTGCCAAAGCTAATTAAATTATAACAATGCCCATGTCAAAGCCAGGCTTAAGTAAAAACAATCATTAAAGCTAGGAAAATGATAAGAAATATTCTTTATAAATTCTTTTGCAGAGTCTGTGTTTCATTTGATTAGAGCATATTCACCCCTATACTCTACCCCTTTATATAAATATTAAATAAAGGTGGTAACTCTTTTAATAATGAGATTTTATTCATGAGAAAATTTGCAAAAACTAATTTTGATCTACAGCTAAGGTTAATTTCAAATGTGATAATTTGGGGTGGAAGCAGAAATAATGGATTAATCTACCATTGGATATATATAGTTATAAAATTAATACAGTTGATCTGGGAATAGAAACAATACAAGTTTGTTGGGATCAGGTGTCTGGATAAGTCTGAACTGAATTATCAATTAGATCAGCAAAAATAGTTAACTGGCAGTCTATAGATTGAAATATATTAAACAGTTAAGGGAAGTGTAAATATTGTGATCTGTTTGGGACACAAGTCATAAGAAGTGCTCAATTTGTTGAAAAATTTGTCTGTAATAATTCTGCACGCTACGGTAGAYTTTCAAAACAGTCTGACATCACTGTGCTCTTCAGTAAATGAGTGATTCCAAACTGTGTTTCACTACATGGAGGTAACATATCCATTTCATTAATAGTAAAAAGAGAAGCCTCTTGTGTCTTTTCAAAAGAGCAGTATACAGCAGAGCTGTACTGCCCAAGGGCTGGGGAAGCAGCAATAGAGTTCAGACCTGTGGTATTTTGGGCAAATTTTAATACTGGCCGTGATATGGCATATTAAAAAAAAATGAAGTAGCAAAAAATGATAGGGCAGCACTGTCCAGAAGGCCGGAAGATCTTGCCTGTTGAGATTAATGTTCAGAGGGAAAAGCTTATGAACTGAGCCATCAGCAGCATGTAGCGCACCGAGGTCAAGGCAGCAACACAGACCCTTTGCTTCCATGACCAAAACAAAAAACAGGGAGGGAGGTGGTATTGGAGAGTGGAGAAGGAGAGTGAAGATGTTCAGACCAGGTTTGGAAAAATGTAAAATAAGGGCATGGGCTCCCTCCAACTCAGAAAATGAAGTGAGGGCCCCTGGTTAGAGCTCACTCCCACCTTCTCTTCCATTCCTGTCCCAACAGTTGGGTCCCTTCRTCTGCCTGGTGTAGTGCACTTGCAGTGCCTGCTTGCTCTGTAGCCACCATCCTGAATCCCTTCCAACACCCGCAACCTCCCTGGACAAATCGTTCTTCATGTGCAGAAGAGAATTTGATTCCTATAATAACAGCAACCAACACATCTGCTTAAAAGAAAAGGAGGAGAAAAAAAAAAGACAACCTAATAGATTATTTTCAAATATTAGACAAGTAGAGGAATTCTTGCTGTTAAATATTATCAGTTGTGTTTCTTCTGTTCTGTCCATCAAGCATTACTTTGTGACAATCTGTAGCTCAGAGATAATTGTTAAGTTTTTTTCAAATTACATTAGTAACCCGTAACTCATACTGTGTGTAATCTTAACTGTCTGAAATGATTCTGTAGGAGGGATGGTTTTCCATTTAAGCCAATGTTTCTAGCCTTTTTTCCCCTTAGTAGTGCAACATTTAGCATCAAGTCCTAACAGACACATCAGTGATTTGAGATAAATTGCTCAAAATTCTTGCTTAAAAATATCATACTATTCCTCTTGAATGTGCTCTACTGGTATTCTTTAGAAATTATTACCTAATCTGATTTGGGAAAAGCATCTTCTGGAAGTTTCATTATCACTTGATTAATGTCTTTTAAGTCTTTAACTACAAAAGCATCTACTTTCTGTAGTTTTATCATGAAATGTAATTTCTTTTCCATGCTAAAAGGGATGAAAGATTTTTGAATTTACAGTTATGACCATTAGTGCTATTTTCTTCTACGGTGCTGCAGTCTGTTACATGAGCAAAAGAAATTGTTGCTAAATTATCCTCGCTTTCTGCCTGCCAAAAAGTGATAGTCTCCAGTTGGAGTAACTCCATATTTTCACTAATATAGATGGAATTAGAGTGAATTGCAAATGTTTTAAGGTGCAAGAAGATCTTCAAACTTGAAATGTAAGGGCTTGGTTTGGGGGGGGGAGTTTTTTTTTTTTTTTTTTTATCTGCAATGGTGAAGATTAGAAACACCCCTAATAAAGTCAGCAGAGTTAACCCTAGCAAAAAGTCAATGTAAATGAGATTAGAATCAGGTGGAATGGAAATAATCCTTTCCTGTCAGATTCAAAATCTAGTTTGGGCTTAAGTTATTCCTGGGCTAGTGGACAGGAAGATCTTTCTCATGTATATACAGGCACAGGTTGGAGGGTAGGGAAAGTATGGGTTTGGACTGTTGTGGCATTTTTGCTGTTTGGCAGGAGCTGCTTTGATCGTGAGGGKTTTTTTTTATCGTTGTTTTTGTTTCATAAATTTGCTCGGAAATGGCGATTTATATTGTAAAGGATAATATAAATCAATCAATAAAATTGTTATTCAGTTGCTAATCTGGAGAGAAGGAGGTGGAGGCTGCAGGCAATAAGGAGAGAAAGGAAAGGAGTACMTTCATATTCTACCCCCACAGGAAGGGAATAAACAGCATCAACAAATATGTAAGGTGTATGCCTGATGAAAGGAGCAGGATGAAAGCTTTCAGCTCACAAAACTGGATTATTTCTTGTTACAGAGGCTGGCTTTACTACTGATGATGTAAAAATGAGCGGGATTGTATCCTCTGTTTTCTTCCATTCTCAATATGTAAAGGTAAATAATAGTGCTTATTTAAAAGTGAAATTTTGTTGTAAGCCTTCATAAATACCAGCATGAAACCTTGTCTAGGACACTGAGATAATTTTATAGCAAAACCACTTAGGATAATTTGATAAGGTGCTCTGACTGCAGAAGAGTAAAAGTCTTCTCTGCATTGATTCTTAGGAGAGCTTGAATAAAAATCTCAGAAAAAGAGCAAGCATGGGGATAGCTCATGTTTAAAAAAAAAAAAAATCATATGGGATCTACTTATCTACCATGCTTTATTTCAGAGTCCACTTCAGTTGTCTGACAGCTTGCACACATTGTTCATAAATCCTGATAGCCACATGGTCTGTATTTGTAGAATGATTGGTACCATATGGAGAAGATTTAAAAGTGTGCTAAATGCATAAGCTCACACAATATTTCATAACAAAAAATGTAAAGCTTTTCCAGGTGGGGAAGGAAAAGCGTTGCCCAAAGGTCTCTTAGAATATCACTGCTTTTACTCCCTTCGGCAACTGGATGCGACTTTGATAGAATTCCTTTATTTGGACTTTTTCAGACAAAACACTGTCAAAGGCAGAAATGAGTAGGGAATTTTTAGGATTCCACTTAGTTTTCCTTCTCATTTTTCTTACTAATGAGAATAATTTCATCAAATGTCTTGGTTTGAATTCATATACTTTTGCTTTTGCCTCCACATCTGAAGTTTGTGAGCTATTTGTTATATGTTTTTTGAAATGACTGTGATGTCCCAGAGGTTTCTGACTGAAGTGAGGATAAACAAGATCAAGGGAGCTGCTAAAGAGAAAAATGGTCCTTTTTTCAACAAATGAGCTAGATACAGTTCTGTTAAAGTCAAGCGCTTTTTAGTTGTCCAGAAATTTGATTTAAAGATGTAAATTTAAAATTGTATTAAAACCAGGAAAGCCTAGTTGCCGGTTATATAATTAATCCACTAGATCATGCTGCCACTTAGCTCTGCTATTAAGAAATGTGTGTCTATGTAGCCTCTCTGAAATGGGGCCTCCTGAAGAGATAATGTATTAGGGAACAATGATGGGTTGTTATATAATGAAACCAAACTCCCTATAATCTATGGCTGTGCTGGTTAAACAGCAAAAAATGCTGTTCAGTCTGTTCCTTCAAGAGGTATTATTCTATGCTTAGTCTCTCCTTTAAGAAGCACTGAAAAATAGCTGTCCAGGATCCTTTCTGCAAAGTCAACAGCTTACTACATCTTGTTATGAAAACCTCAGGATAAACAAGAGTAGGCAACAAGTAGATAAAAGGTTGAATTATCAGAGAACGGAGGCCAGATTTTCAAAAACTACAGGTATCTGAAGATAAGGAGATGTGGTTAATGAGATTTTTGAGAGTGCCTCAGCAGATTGGGGCCTGGGAGAAACAGGCCTTACTTGGTTAGCTGCATCTGAGAATCTCACTTGGCCCTATTAGCCCTTTCAGCCTTCTCAAAAGCTTTGAAAATTTGGCTCAAGGAGCTGAAAATCTGTTTCTCTGTTCTAGAAACCTGGCAAGCCCTGTATGCCCTGGGTGTTGGGGAAGTTCCAGTGATTTCTAACAGGCAGATTTGGTTATCTGTCCTCTCAGTTTATAGGCACGTATTCCAGACGGTGTGGGTCATTGTGATGGCCAAGAATTCCCTTTCTTTTTTGTTTTTATAGTATCTGTTCCATGTGGTAAACCGTTTTGTAAGGTACATGTGCTGTCATATGAGCCAATGTGCAGGCATCAGAAAATAAAATATGCTGTTGCTTCAGGAAAACTCAGCTAGCAAATGCAATCTGTATAAGCATTTGCTTTCAGTTGATCTGCACTGCAGCAATTCACAGGGAGTCTAAAGCCTGGACCTTTCCAAGCTGTTCTTGCCTGGGCTCCCATTCAAACCAGGGAGCAGTCAACGGCAATTGTTTGCTTCCACTTTGCTTCTCCTGTTCCAAGGCCGGTGCCTGGTATAAATTAATTTTTTCCCAATATTTGTGAATCATGGATTCAGTTGTCTTTTCCCCATCGTTTTTAGCGTGGACTTCTGGTTGGTTGGCACTATTTCCTTTGTACTGCTAGGACCATCTCAATTTTTTTTTTCTATATTCCATTCCTTAATAAGGTCAGACAATGTATGGTCCCGGCCCAGGAGAACTGCCTGTGAATATGCTTTTATAAAAGGGTATTGCATGGACGACATGAGTGCTTAAACATTAAAAATAAAAGCCACAAATACAAAGGAATAAATGAACAGTGAATGAAAACTAAAAGATTAAAAAAAAAAAAAGATTTTCTTTTATGGCTTTTGCCTTTCCATTAGTTTGCAAGTCAGCAAAATTCATATCCTAACTGCACAAGTTCTAGTGATAAGACAAGTCTTCAAAACACCCTTGCTGTTTCATCGTACTACATCTCTCTAATGCTGTGTGTATGCTTTTTCAAGAAACAGTAACTGAGCAAGGAAGAGAGAGGGAAAGAGACAGAAAGTAATCCAAAGCAAACTGTACGTAGAGTCTCCTTGTCTTATGTATGGCTTTCTAGCCCGTCGGATTTGCAGTAAAGAGAACTGGAGAGAGGAAAAGAGACCATTTAGTAGCAGTTATTTTTAAAACAGAGTATGGGGAGGTGGAGGCTATCAAGGCAATGACTATAAAATTCAAACCTTAAAACAAACAAACCAACCCCATTCTAGTCCTGAGATTGTAATCGTATTGCCATAGACACAGTGGCCTGCAGCAAGAAGGTAACAAGAAGAATGTATCTGTTATTTTACCCTACTTTTTAAATCAAAACATGTGGCTTAAATGGATCTTTGGGTTATTTATAATTAAATTTTCCTGAACGATGCAAGAGTTTGCCATTTCTCAACCGTCTGTGGCATCTGTTTTCACATACTTCAAATACAATAAAGGCTTTTGTTGTTGTTGTTTTTCTTTTTGGACTTCCTGTACAGCAAAAGTAGGAATGGATGTGAATTTATAATTGAATATGCCTTTTGGGTACAGACAGCTGGATAAAAAACTGCGTGAACCAAATTTTGTCCCCAGTTATTCTTAGATACTATCATTGAGCTTAAATTCTACAAGCATGGAGAAGAGAGAAAACTATTCTTCTGTGCAGTACAGCTCTGTCTTCTAAGAAACACCAGTTTATGAATTCTTAGTCAAAATAACCCGAGCTTAGTACTTTCTTTCAATCTGTCTTGCAGTTAAGCTCTGCGTCTCTGCAGTTTGTCATAGGGCAGTGTCAAAATATTTGATTTGAATGTTTTTAAGCTCTCTTCTGGAACTTGAATTTCTTGAACTTTTCAATAGACTGCAAGTTGCTTTGGTAACATGAAAAATACCTACAAAGTTGGGGCATTAGACCATTAAACATTTAAGGATCTAAAAGCCCTTTAATATTTGTTACACTTGAACTCATACTGGCTTCATGTCACAGACTCTTTTTTTTTTCCCCTCCCTCTCTGCTGTTTTTCATAAACGCCTGGTGCTTGGAAACAAAGGCAGATCATTCTTTTCTCTATAGAGGCATTTAGTGCCAACATGTTTATCTTGGTTTTGCCAGGCACATGGAGCTAGATTTGTTGTCCATTTTACAATAACTTCACTTGAGCTCCTTGTGTTAAATCAGTGTGAGAGAATACAGTTAGAGTTAAAGCATTTCAGCACTGTTGAAGCCTGCTTTCTCTCTTTCTGGTTTTGTAAAAGGCTGTAATGACTGCATTCTTTTTATTTATCATGTGACTCAGAAAAAATATTTTCTGAATGAAGTATCTCTGTGACCATATGAGGAAAATGCCCAATAACAGCAAGATGCTACCACACAGTTTGTTTTTTCTACTTATCAGAAATGGTACCATCTATTATGGTAAAGGCAAATCATGTCTTCAAAGTACTTTTAAGTTTTAAAGTTCTTGGTTTTGCAGTCCCCTGGAACATCTCTCTTTTTTGACTTATGCTATTATCTGGAGCATCACATCAAAAAGTAAATATTAGACCCCAAAGAGAGAGCTTTTTTTACTTTGATCCATAATAATGAGAAACCGTGACGATAYGGAATGGGTTTCAGGATGCCCCTGCAACACTTCACTCTCCACAGACCAACTTGCCAGCAGAGCTACACAGAAGATTGTTATCTCTGTGTTAAAGGGTTGGGKTTTTTTTTCACTCTTCTGACTTTTCCTTGCACAATTCAATCATTTTAGGCAGTATCTAGATAAAGAATCATTCACACCATTCTGTTTTTTTCAACAGAAGCAAGAGGCCAGTTTTCAAAGAGAAATTATTTTCAGATAAGCTTAGCAGATCTTTTACAAGAAATCAAGAAATAGGTAAGAAAGTATGCAGAGAAGATATGAAACTAGAAGAGCCAGTATATTTAGTTCTGGGCTGGTACAAGGAATTAAATATTGCTTATATTTTTTTGGGGGGGGGGGGCTCTGCACACAATTAGTTCCTCTTTCTCTGTGAATTCATAGAGGAATTGTCTTTAGCAACACAGTAATGCAATCATTTCTTGTTTTCAGCAGAACTATTCTTTTCGTATCAGCATGTGGAACAAGAAATAGACCATGAAAGGTTTTTATATGAGGAACTTCCTTAGAAAAAGGCAATTGGTCCTATTACAATAGCTCTTTTCTTTTCTCTTTTCTTCAGTTTTCATATTACTTTTATTTCCCTATTAATGTACAACTTTCCACCATCTCTAGTTTTAAATTCCTCTTAATAATACAGAATTCTCATAGGCAGCATACGCATCAATATCTCTGTCTAGGAAATCAATCTGTTAAGGTTAGTGACTTTTTTCATCACTTAAGTATTTTTCTGCACTTTCAGTTGTCCCCTCATATTTTGCATAATTTTTTAGTTCATTTCTCAGATCCACAGTCACTGCTACAGTTTCAATAAGCCATGGAAAAAATATGCCCATATTGTATGTTTTGATGAAACTTCTTTTGCTTGAGTAATGTTTTGAATATAGTCCGGTGGGTGACATTTAGAATGTGAATGGGGTAATAAGAATTGTAACTATTATATTCACTTTCATGTCTCTGTGCACTGAGCTGTAGGCTGTAAAGTCTTTCTGACTATTTCTCATTTTTCTTGTAATCGGATGGTGCCGGGTATTGCACACAGCAATGATCCCATCTCTCAGTTCTCTGCTATAATACTTATTATTTCACTATACTTTTATTCTTAAGGTGGGGGGGGGAAAAAAGCTAATGATTGTTTGTAACCATTTTTCCCACCTTTTTCCTAAATATGCATTTGGGTTTGTTTTCCTGTATTAAAAAAAATGGTACTTCAGAGTTTTCAGAGATCAGGTTAGAATCTGATAAAGGTACTGTATGTTGCTTAAAGAGTTCCAAACAGTTCTTCCATGAAAGCAGTTTAGGATATATAAGCTAGTTTAGGTAAAATAAGAGCTAACTGCAGTCCTCCCTCAAAATTCAGCTGGTGCTCTTTTTGTAATTCAAAAATGGCAGGCCAATTTTTTTGCCGTAACTTTTCATATTTTTCATATCTCTGTGCTTTGTGCAGAAGCATCAAGAAACCTCAATAAAGACTATTCTGCAGACTCCGGAGATTATGATAAGTATCACACATTCTGAATCTGAGCCTTCAAGGTATTTGTGGTTTGCCCATGACTGATTTCCGGCTAGCTCTGAAGGGAGCAGCTCAGGATGACAATTTTTCCATAGTAATGTACCTGGAGAAGCTATATTTTTTCACCAAACAGACTTGTTTTCTTCCCCTTTCTGCTATGTCAGTTTGCTAAGCATTCCTATGAGTTTTCTACCACAAGATGGGGGGCAAGGAGGGGAGAAAAAGTTTACCATTTCTTTTCTTTTAGCTGATGCTGCTCATTTGCTTGCTCAGGTGATGGCAGTGATGGCTAACGCGTAGCAGAGGGTCTGCCACTTGCACCCTTTTGCTGTTGATACAGCTCTTAACATGCATTCAGTGTAAACAGGTAAAATGTCAGGGTAATCAAAAAGAGCAGTAAAGATAGTTAATTTGATGGAAGACCATGAGCCAAACTCTACCCGTATTCATACGTGACCAAGCTCCTGGCTGGCAGTGGGACTTTGGGTGTCAATGAAGGCAGAACATAGTGGGATGTGTTTCTCCAGACAGCTCAATGATAAAAGGGTTCTCAGCTGAGGCTGCTGTTGGGTACAGGCTGCTGTGGCGGCAGCACTGTGCTTGAAATCTTATGGGAGCAAACTTCCCTGTAATAACCTGGGGAAATTAGCCCATTCTAAGGGGTCCGTAGTGTTTTGGCAAGAGTGTTTTTCATGATGTTTTCAGTAATAATAAAGAAATGTGGAAGCTCGCAAACAGCATAAGCATGGGGCTGCTGACTGATCAAAAGTTAGCTACAGAAGTTTGAGGTTTGTTTTAGACTGGAGCAATGGTGCGGGTAATCTCTCTTTGGTAATGAGAGCGTTTGCCCGTGCCAAAATGACAGTTTTTTAAAGAGAAATCTCTGTGTCTTCAAGGTGAGTAATTTTTTCATCCAGCTGTTCCTGACCAGCAATTAATGAACAAAAAAGCAAACACACACAACTAGTTCTCGGGTTGTACTGCTGTATTTGGTCAGGAGAGGAAGAAACAGAGATGTGGGATGGCCTTTTTTTTTTTTTTTTAATCTCCTTGTTGGTCATTTATTTTACATCTGGAAAGTTTCCACTTCTAGAACGTTCATAATACACAAAGAACTTGCAGACAATTCCCCACATAGCGAGCAATTCAGGACGCTGGGTATTTTCAGAAGAGTATGTTTGACTTTATAATATGATAAAGAAGAATGGGTAGCTATTTTCAGGGACAGGAATACTTCATCTATCTTCGTCTGTTATTTAATTCGGAATCTCAAGAAATATTATCTACGGTACAAAATAGGACTTGATTCCTTAGGTTCATTAGTGAAGAACAGATCCATCCTCCCAAGCCAATATTTCAATCTGTACTTCAGTCTGACATGTGCTTAAATCTCTTATTAATCATTTGGTTTGGCAATTTGATTAAAGACAAACTTAACTAGCATCCTAGACAGATAAAAGGGAAAGCCACCCAGAATGAGAATTCAAGCTTTTTATAGAAGTAGGACGTAGTTAAGCACAACAGAGGATACAGCTAAAATTTGTTCCTGGAGTAACAGTGTACAAATCAGCGAGATAAGACGACATTTAAGTATATTTAGCCCTTGTGGTAAAACCCTGTTTAGACCACTCGTCTCTGAGCTGCAGAACATCTCTAAAGAATCTTTTCTAGCACCAAATGCCTATTTCATTATTTTACTTTCAGCAAAGTGTTTTAGAAAATCTTTTCTAAAGAAACTGCACAGCAAACATAATACAGAACAGCATATCAGCCAGAGATGGGAGTTTGTTCTCACTTTGTTCACTTTTTCTTCTGGTTTCTCATTTATCTGTCTCCTGTATAACATGTTGGGATTTTTCCTCTTTTGTTCTTGCTTCTCCTTGACTAGCTAGCTGGTTTGGCATCTCATACTCTTGTGGGTATTTTTAGCATCTCTTGAAAAACTCTGAAATGGATTCCTGCTGCTGATCAGCCAACGCTGCATTCTCCAGTAGTTACCATCAAAATATCTTCTATCTGCTTCCCTGTCCCTCTTTACCCACCTTTTTCTTTTTTTAATTTGATATCCATAATGTTTATCTCATAGTAAGTGTTCCCTCTTTTTTGGGGAAGAAGACCTATGCCTTCTAGCCAGTGCTCTGGATGTCTTTCCACCAGACTCCTGACTTGCTGTTTAAACACATACCAAAAACTTTCAGGGTGTGTTTCCATGGTGATTGCAACATGTTTATTGTGGTATCTGTCTTGCATTTTTCTTGTGTAAGTGGTCCCTTTCTTTCTTTCTTTCTTTCTTTCTTTCTTTCTTTCTTTGCTGTGCTGCTTGTGATACAGCAGGAATCTGCCTTAAGTTAATTCTGGCAAAATAACCTTTCTGTGTATTTAATGCAATGGATTTTTTTTATTGCAGAATAACTAAAACTGAGAGACGAATTGTCTCTTGAACAAAGACAGGTTGCAGGGGTTTTTTTTAGACCTACCCAGTACATCTTCTCCTGATGCAGTAGCTGCCTTATATAGAAACCTCAGTTTGCTCACTTTAACTCGGAGGAAATGTTCTTAGTTATTGCATGCTGTTTATTAGCAGTGGCAGTTTTTTATTAAAACTTCCATAATCAGTATTCTTCTGCCTGGCCTCTTCCATGACACCTGCTGGGAGAGTACCTGACTGGAGCAGTGGTGTAGTATTTACAGCTGCGCTCCACAGACGTTTCTTGCTGTGACTTTTGCTAAGGGAAAAATGAGTTAGAAGTACTGACAAGCAAGTAAAAGGCAAACCTCCAGGTGACAGAAGATTGGGTTCACCTCTCATTACCTGGAGTGCTGTGCGACTCCTGCTGCATTGGGCCAGCTTTCACCCTGCAGCACAAATGGCCAGGTATGCATTTACAACTGGGTCAAATGAGGACACTCTTTTGCACAATTTCAGTAGGAGAGCTCTGCCACCTACGTCCCTGAAATGAATAACATGTTCAGTGTTTCTTCATAATTCTTCTCACTTTCAAGAGCCAGATTTCTGACCCCCAAAATACATGAGTTAGTTTCAAGACAAATTTCTGAATTAGCAGACTTTTCCTGAGAGAGGGAAAAGCCTTCCATGAGAACGTGACTGTTCACAGGAGCTCTCCTTCCCTCAGGCTGTTGAAACACCCTTGCAAACAGGGCAGGGGGCACAGGCAGGTGTCTCCCAGGAACTGCTCAGCCTTTTCAGCATTGCCTTGGAGAGGTACACAATATTATTGTTGATTCATGACTTTTTCTCCTGTGCCTGTTGACTTGCACCATCCCCTAGTCAAATGGTCAAGTTGAAGTCATGTTATATTCCTTGCTCGCTCACCCGAAGGAACAGTACCTAGCATCCGTGGGTTTGTCATTGCAGGATGGGCATCGCCTCGCACAATCCCAGTTCATCTGTAGTAACCTCATGTGCGGAGAGCTTTGGATATCAGGCTTCACAGTCAGGAGCATATGTTTGCTCAAAATAGGAGGGAAAAAAATAAAAAGGAAACGCCACTAATGATAACCGAGAGTTTTCAGTCCACTGATTGCATGGTGTRCTGTAGAGCGAAGGAAGAATTACTGCCCGCTAAAGGAGGTGAAACAGAGGCACAGAGAAGTCAAATGGCAAACTGAGGATTTCTGTTTTAAACTCACCCGGGTATTCATGCATCTGAGGCCAGCTGTATCGTGTCCAGCTGCTTTCACAGATTTGTGATGTTTATTTAAAATGTTTCATGGAAACCTGATTTATTCTCTTTCTGAAGCCTATTCCTTGTCCATTCAAACTTCCAGTGATGTCAGAGAGACTTTTGGAAATGCGAGGAACATAGTATTGTGTCCTGAGGAAAGCTGTTTTAGAGGTGCTCAACTCCTTTCTCCTAATAATTCCATATAAAGGAATAAAAATTGTGTTTCCTATGTGAAAAGAGAAGACTTCTGATTTTCAGAAACAGTCAAATGGACCTGGATAATATCCCTAAGGTTTTGGGTTTTTTTGTTTTGTTAAGAAAAAGATACTGGCTAATATATCTTCCATTTTGACAGTGCCTTTCTTTAAACAGAAACTGATTTAACTGAACTCTCAGTTAATTGGTTTAAAAATATGAAAACCTCAACTAGGGTATGCAGTAAGCTTTTCATAGCACATTCTGGAGTCAGTTACCATGGCACTGGGAAAGATTTTGGTCTCCATGGCAACCTCAGGTCGGCTTGTCGCACCTTTTATCTCATGCAGACTGTGCGCCGCAGCTTGTGTTACCCAGAGTTAATATGTCGAGAGAGAGAGAGGCAGGATACGTTACCAGGGACGACTTTTCTCCCACTTCATACTCAATCAGTCTTTTAATTACCCCTAATGGCGCTAATGGCGGGAGCTGATAGGAAGGGGCGCGGGGACGCGGCGGCGCTTGGCAGGTGCGTGGGGAAGCAGGATGCTCCCGGAGGGGGAGTCTCCGGCGAGGCTTCATGGGCTGCGCTCGGGCACCCAAGGAGCAGCCAGCTGAGCGCGCAGAGCCAGGAGGCCGTGTCTCTGTATGCTTCGTGACCCCTTTGCAGCTGCTTGCTTGGTGCTCGCTGACCCTGCAGCAGCTGCAAGCCAGAGGGCTGCTCCTTTGGTCCCCTGTACACAGCGCATTTAGGCTTCTGTGGCTAAATCCTGGCTTGGTCCATGGTTAATGCATGAACTCTGGATCCTGCAGCCAGCTTCACCGGCATGGCGTTACGTCCYCTGGCCGTCCCTGCCTCCTCTGGCTCGTGGCTGCAGCTCTCACTCGAATACTGCCCTGCTCCCACCCTCCCAGCACGCCCTGCCACCCTTCCTCTGCAAACGCAGCCGTATCCCTATGCCGAATTGCCGTGGTCAGGGGGCTGCTATTGCGGAAGATAGGAAGGCCCTGGAAAGACTGCCTCCGTTCATTTGTAGGACTTGTCTTGCAAAATCTTGCTGGTGGCGTTTGGGGCCTGTTACTGGAAAGCAAGGAAGAGTTGCTGGCGCTGCAAAAAAGGAAGCGTAACTCCAGCAACCTGTACCTGGAGCTTCTTTAAATGAGCGAGCTTTCATACAGTCTCTGCTTGTTTACTTGGAAATTGTAATGACTGTGAAAGCAGGCTGGTGAGGAAGGCTGCCAGTAGAGCCAGGAATTAAGGAAATACTTTCTACTTCCAGACCCATTAAAAACCCTGTAGGTGTTGATCTTTCCTGGACTTTTGTGTTCTCCCAGGGCAGAATGGCACGTGCAACCACAGGATATCTGTTTGACAAAGTGTATATGTGATGTGAGCTGAAGCCACTGTAGTTATGCTGTTGACTAAAAATGGTCAATGCTTAATCCATGTTAATGCTCATTTCTGAATGTTTTGTCTACCAGGAGGTTCTTAATAGTCTAATGTGGAGCTTTCCAACTACCTGTTTTAAAAACAGATCATACTATAAACTGAAGAAGCGAGTAAGTTTTACTTTTGATGACGAGTAAGCTGTCTTCATCTGAAACTGGCGGCTCTAAAAATCGTAGGTAGCTGATGGAGAAATGARCATTACAATATATTTAAAATACACCTCTCTTTTTCATACCTATTGACTTGGATTCATGCAGCTGCCTGCGAGAGAGGCATTCTCTCTTCTCCTCCCTCTGAGTGGGTGATGAGAAAACCTCAGAAGGCCCATAGATTTATTCAGTAAGCTTTTGTTAAACCTTATTTGGGCTATACAGTTTTCTGCACCCTTAATGTGGAATGGAAAAACTTTACCCCCAAAATCGAATCTTTTCTCAATTATGCCTTTAGTTCAAGACCAGTGGAATGAAAATCAGAGCATATGGAATATTTTCAGGTCTCAAAACAGATTTATCTTTCATATGGACACAGGCTTTAGCTGAGTCTTATTTTATCATCTGTTCTTAACCTAATGATGAGGCCAAGCAGCAAAGTTTGGATACAGTTTTGGAGGAGGAAGATATGTGTTGCAATGAAGACTGTATTTGTGAACTTTAGAAAGTCTGTTTTAAGATTCAGAAATGACATTTTTGTATAATGCTTTGATATATAAATCTGTATGCTTTTAAATATATGGATTTCATTCAGAAATTTGACAGCCAGAATTGAAAACACTTAGCCATGACAGAGAATATTACACTGTTAAATATCAGGGAGAAAAGATAGAAGAATTAGCAAAGATGGGAACCAGATGCATTCAGACTGATCCCAGAACTGGGAAGGAGTGCTCCCTTTCTCGCCATCCTTTGGCCGCTCTGCAGTGCAGTTCAGCAGCTTTCCAGCGACTTTCCCAGCAGACTGCTCCCCTCATAGCATCACAGTGCTGGTGCGCTGAGAAGGGAGAGCTGCAAGGATAAAATTCTTGTTGACATTTCCATTTCTCTGCCCAATATACTGAAAGACAAAAATATACACATTTGTTAAAAAAAAAAAAAAAAAATCCCACAGCTTTTTGAGTTGGCCCTACCAGTGAAGGCTTCCTTGTCTGTATTTTCCTGTTGTACTTTTGTTTGAGAGAAAGCTATGACTGCTGTAAGGGGCAATTACTTGTTCTGAATGAGGTGGTTTGCAGTGCTTAAAACAATGCTTAACAAGTGCATAACATCTCTGTACAGTGTTTTCAGGAATTGCTCTGTAGCAACACAGGGAAGGAACAAGCAAAGGCAGAGCAAGCTCTGCTTTCTGCCTGACTTGAGATAAATGACAGTAATCACAGAGACAGTAATCTGGCCTTTTCTGCTCTGCCCACCTGCTGCTGCTGTTGTCATGCTCTGCACTCTGCTGCCATCCTCCGTGACAGCAGTGCCTCCAGCTTGGCACTGCTGGGAATAATTAGGGGTGGCATAACTGTGCAGCTGCTGCCGTGCTAAAGGGGGTGCAGGCGAGGAGGGGGCAAAGCACCTGGGCCAGAGCCAGCAGAGGAGGAAATTAGCTGAGCTGTCATGTGCGCTAACAGTGAGTGTTTTAACTCTAGTATTAGCTGAGGACATGAAAGGGAGATTTTTCTCTCTGGAAATCTGACTATTTGACAGGGCGGGAGGAAGGAGCATCATTAGAAGTCCAGAAATAGTCAGAATTGTAGATTGTCGTAACGGAGCTTAGAGGGCAGGTTGTGGCATCTTTAAATACTATCTCGATCCTGTAAGGTTTCTCATGCCCTTCACATGGTAGCTCGGGCGTTTTGTGGAATCGTCCATGGCAGGCAGGCAACCTCCTGTGGGCAAGCGGGTGTTTTAAAGGGCAGGCACTATGCAACGTTCAACGCAGAAAGGACACATCTTAAAACATTTCAACACATCCCAGCTGTAATTAAGAAGGGGGGGCCTTAAGTGTGGGGGTATTTTTTTTAATAACTGCTAATGATAAATTTAAGAATGCAATCCTTACTGGATGTAACTAATTGAAAAGAATATGAGCATATGGAGACTAGGCAATGAGCAAGCTGGTGAAGAGAGCAGGGCAGAGAATAGCAAGTTGAAGGACATGGAGGTTTCCCTTAACTCTGAGTTCATGGATTGAATATTGATGTGACATTAGGGCTAAACAGCGGCTTTTAACCATGCAGAGGTCAGGTGACAAGGCAGAAACTGTTTCTAGAGATTTGAGATGTTCCTATTAACGGGAAGTGTTAGCACTCATCCCAGATTGCAGCATGTGTGGTCATTATTTTATCTGATCTAGCTATTTTAGGCTGACCCTCTATATTTCAGCAGAAGTCTAAGAAATAAAAAAGCACAAAGTTTATTCTGAGGGCATACCAGCCTACATTTTGTGTGTCTGTGTATACATATGCATACACACATAGGGATGGTATTAAATTGTCACTGCCAAAATATCACTGCCATGATAGTATCTCATCATTTTAGGCTTATTGACTGAAACGCATGAAATACAAAAGATTAATTTTCCACGGTAGATAAACTAGAGTTGACCCTAAAATGCAAAATAAATAGGGACAGTTACTGCTGGTCTGCATCTTTGGTTTATTGAAAAGATGAATTTATTAATATTTGGAGACTTCTTCTGACATGGAAGATACTTAGAATCTATTATCACATCCACTGTCAGTTTTCTTTAAGGTAGGCTGTGCCAGTGGCTTTGGTAGGTCCTTATAAATGGTGTTTATGAGTCCTCCAATAGTTTCTGTTGCTCTCTTTGGACTTTCTGTAATCAGTCTATATGCAGTACCCAAATGGAGCATCCAAACCTGAGCCATTCCAGTTATTCAGCAAAACAGAAGGATGATTTTGCAAGTGATCTTTTCTTATACATCCCAATATGCAAACAGTATTTGTTGCTGACAATGCAATATCAATAAGTAATTTCTAAAATAGTGTTTCTACCAGTTTTACTCTCATTTGCATCTAGATCTTGCTTCTCTAGTTTTCTACATTAATGTCACATTAGAACACATTACATATGTTACTGAAGTCAAGTTGTACAATATTTAATGTCTTTCCTTTCTTTCCACAAGGCCTGTTACCAGGTCCTAAAAGAAATTAGTGTGACAAGACTTTTTTCACAACCAATCCCTGTTGGATATCAATAGTTACCTTCCACATAGTTCAAATTTTTTCCATGATTTGTTCCAGGAATTGACTGGAATAGTCACCAGTTAAACTGACTGGTTTCTAATTCCCTTTTTCCTCCTTTACTGTCTTTTAAAAATAAAAGACTAGAGAAAAGTAAATGTGGTGTCTGATACCTCACCCATCCTCCACAAGTGCTCAAAATAACTGCTAAAAAGTCTAGATTTCGTCAGCCAAACCTTTAGGGTAGTCTGGGATGAAGTTCGTTAGGTCTGGACAAATTGGAAAAAAACCCTAGCTTAACTAATACTTGTTAATCAGTTCTTTTTCTATTCAAAGGCTTAGATCTTGCACTTTTGTCACTGGCACTRGGTTATGAAAGCCATCTGATGAAAGCTCACCTCCTGTGAAGAACAACACACAAGAAGGCATTGAAGAGATTGACCTTTTTGACATCATCCATCAATAACTTTCACTCTCAGTTTCATGGCAGGCTACCCTTGATCCTTTCTTTATTATTAATGTCTTTCCTGAATGCTTTCTTGATGTATCTCACAACTTTGTACTGTAGACATTCTCTGTAACGTAGTGTAATCCTGCCAAGTTTTGTATTTTCATTGGTAACCTGACTTGGTTTTCACTTTGAGCATCCTTCCTTTTCAGGTTTCAGGTCAACCAAGATCATGATCTAGTCAAGGTTACTATGTGACTTGTCTTTCCTCCATAGTAAAACAGTTGGCACCTAAGGCCTTAAGAATTATTTCTTTAAAGAGCTTTCATTTCTCTTTAACGCCTTTTTCCCCTTAGACCACCTCCTGGAGATCTTTCCTGCAGAAATTCTCTGGGATTATTGAAGCCTGCTTCCTTGAGATCCACTGCGTTTACTTTCCTGCTCTTCTGTCTTCCCATCCTAAGTTGTTAAGAGCAGAAAAGTACAGAACTCTTGATCATTTTAGTTTTTCTATTAAAGTAACACCCACTGGATTTTTTTTTCCTGTTCCTGTTTTTCCTGTTTGTACAAGTTCCCTGCTAYTGTCCCAGATTTGGCCGCCAGATTTTGACTGGCTTTAACCACTGCCTTACTCAGGTGCCCATGTTCAGAGGTTAGTCTCTGTAGGTTCTCTGAATAGATGACGGAAAGAGGTGTGTGTGTGTATTTACCAGAGCGTTATTCACAGAGCACTTGGACTCATGCTTTGAGTTACCCTCTAGTGGGCCCTTCCATTTTCCAGTGAGACTGAATTTCTAATTTAGGCTTCTAAATTAGGTGCTCAAAATTAGGTACTTTTCTACACGATCCCTTTCTGTGCTCCCCCTCCCAAACTTCATTCTAGCCTGAAGCTTCATGGCAATGTTCCTTTAAGTCAGAAATGGAGGACCTGCAGAGAAATGTGATCTCGAAAGTCTCTATGCGCTGTACAATTTTCTGCATTCTGACTGATAAATTATTGTGTGTCTTCAGTGTGCTTTGGCATGCAATGCAATTTGTCCATGTAGCTGTGATGATAGGTTGTCCTGAGCTAATAATCAAGACCCCTTTGTTTAGATTCCTCAGCCTTTTAGGGAAGTCTTAAGAAAGAATTCTTATCTCTTCGTCAGTTTTTATTCACATTTTATCATAAATCGAGCAGGCTTTTAGCCTTGAGAGTTTTACTGTGATCATGCTAAGAAGCAATCTAAGAAAAGAAAAATAATCAGCCCCATTTGCAATGGCAGATTGTTTTCATGCATCGCAAGAGAATCTAGTTAATTGAGTGTTGCAAAATGCTTCAAAAAGGAAAGCTGCCTTTCCTATCAGATGCCTCAGAACTTTGTGCCACCAGAAAGCAACAGTCTGGCTTTGCCCTGAAATTCTCTCAGACCTTCAGCAATGGCATATGATTTCACACAATATGTTCTTACCCTGTGCCTAGTCATCCTTCTTCCACCTTACAACCATAGTGCCACCCAGAACAGTACCGCAGCATTGCGCTCCACAGGCCGGTACACTGCCTCCCATTCTGCCTTCTCTAACGTTTCCTCACCACACATGCTGCAAGGTTTTTTATTTATTTCAAAATTTATTTCAAATTAACGCTTGCCTGGCAGGGTCACAGGGGTAGTGCAATTAACTTATGGAGACACGCTGAAGAGAATTAACTTAGCTTTTTGGTTTTAAGCCTACATTATTAGCTGTTTAAACTTGACTATTTGCACCCAAATCATTAACGGCCAGTGTCTCATTCTTGAGGGACCAGGGCTGTTTCCTCGTGGCAGAGGGACTGTTGGTGGAGCAGGAATTAATGACCAGCCTGTGGAAAAATCACAGGAGGTGGGTTGTCTCCTCTTGAATATTTGTAATGGTAGAATGCTTTCCTTTCCTCAGTATGATGTGAAGCACACCTGTGCTATCTCTCAGTGCAAAATTTAAGGCTCCCTTATTGATGTTTTAATTTGAGTGTTCATGTTTTGTTTTCTTGACTTTGTTTAATGGTCTTCAGAATTCCCTTGTTCTCGCTTTGGAGATTTGCTTGGTCATGTTAGCCCAATTTAATGACTATGCTTCTAGATCTAGCTTTTTTCTTTCTTTCTTTCTTTTTTTTTTTTCTTTTAAGGTATCCAAATTCATATAAAGGCAATCCAATTTCTTACCTACCTAAGTTGTTTTAGGAGGTTTCTCAAACGATTTAAATGAAAACAGCCCTTCGGTTTATTGGGAGGGGCAAATTAGCAAAAACACTTACATTTTTCAAAATCTTAATCCTTTTTTTCAAAGTCAACAAAGCATAGCCCAGCAAGACTGATAACTCCAGCTCTGTGAGACATTACAGCATGTACTGTACTACCAACAACATCATGGAGCCAGTCATTAATATTTCCATGAAACTAATATTTTTCAGAGAACATGGATTCATCAAAACTGAACCAGTTCACAGGTGCAAGTTAATTTTGATTAATATTTCAAGACAAATATTTTTGGTGGAGAGTAGAGTTTCCAAATTTGCAATATATCTAGTCCGACCTTTTTTAAATTTAAAAAATAGTGCTTTTTCATTTCAAAATGACCTTTAGAAAGCTAAGCTAATTATCATTGAAAATTTTTTGAAGTTCAGAATAAAATCTTTTAAGCAACTAAAAAAAAAAACCAGTTCAAGTCCTCCAAATTCTTGAGACAGAAAATCACATTTCTGCCCAGCCTTAGATATTGCCTGCCAGTGACCAGCATCAAGCTAGAAGCCTGCTTTAAAGATGAACCCAGATTTTGCTAGGGCATTTCACAGAGAGAAGCCTGCAGTCTTTCTCTGCTCAGCTAGGTTAGCTGGAAAAAAAGAACAACTCAGTATACAAGAACATAACTTTGGCCTTTCAAAACCTTAATCCAACTCCTGTGGCCTTTTTACAGGTGTAGATCAGCCACTTGTTGGACACAGCTAGCAGTGTCCAGACTCTTACATCAGAAATTAGGCTTGCTGTAACCATGGCACGCAAGTGCGAGAACAGTCATCTTCCTCTCCCTCACTCTCTCATAGTATTTCACGGGCATTCAGTGTTACCAGGCTGTGGGCTGAGGTTCTGTACTATTTTATTAATGTTTTGAAGAATTCTTCTGGGACATCCAAAAGAAGAGCTCATAATCTACAGAGTAAATAAGTATCAGAAAGACTTACAAATGTTTATTGCAGAAAAGGCTTTTCTAGAGGAACTCGGCTATCTTACAGCAAACACCACAGCTATTTTTGTGTTATGCTCTCCAAAATTGTACTTATATCAGTAACATTTGTCAGAATGAAGACTGATAGGAGTTTTCCAAAGCACAATGTCTAGAAGATAGAAAATTTCTTTAGCATATCAAACTGTTTATTCTGTCTTGCATTTTCTCACCAGTGTACAAGAACACCTTATGTTTAAGGCCTCACACAGCCCTCATAAACTTTCCTCACTGAGGTGCTTACCAGGCTGCTGTGTTTTGATCCTAGCACCCAGAGCCTTCTTGCTCATGTGCTCCTACTTTTCCTGATGTAAGTAAAGCTGTCTGAATTCTTGAACTCCACCACACTTGCTGGGGAGAAGTTTGCTAATAGTTGTCTGTGTAAAGGGTGACCTGTTTGCTTTATCTCTTCAGAAYCAGTGCTGGCCCCTTATCCCCTGCCTTCAGCCTCATGCTTATTCATGCCCTTTTCCATAGCTCTGCTGTTGTGATATCTCTTATTTCATAGGGGGCTTTCAGAGTGGCATGTAATAACTGAAGCATAGAAAATCTTATAATCTGTAAGGATTCTTCATCATATTTATCTAGTCTCTTTCTGTTGTAAATAGCCAGACTCCTCCTTCCTCAGTGAGTCTCTTAGTTACACAAGACCTCAGGTCCTTGTATTTCTTCTGCTTGCTCAGGGTTTGAGTCTTTGCAAATCTTTCTGAGGTTTTTTTCACAGATCTCTCAGGCTCCACATTTAGGATCAAGGCCTAATCCCTGACCTATCTGTCTCCTTCTCCAGCTGTCAGCTGCAGTTCAAGTCCCATATTCTGCAAGGAATTTGGAGGAAGCTTTTTTCAGCCATCCCACCAAGAGGTTCATCAAGGTTTAACTAGTACCCATTTTCCTTGGACTGAGAGTCCCTGGTGGTGTAGCTGCCTCTCTGCATGCCTAAGCCTTACATGGTTCAGGAATTCCATATCTCAAACAGCATCAACAAACTGCACATGAACAGATTCCCCAAATGTCCACAAGCTCTCAATCCTGAAGGAACTGAGATCGCTAATTATATAGAGAAAGGTCTGTGTCCCGGAGCCATCCACAGGACCCTGGAAGTAGGTTGGGGGGTGGAGGAGGGATTGCTGAGGAGTGATAGTACATCAGAATTGTCAAAAAAAAAAAAAAAAAAAAAAAGGAGAGAGGGGTGTTTGGAGAGAGGAAGAGGAGAAAGTACTTACTGTGAAGTTCACTTTTAACAGCATAGTTGAAATTACGGCTATAGATTCTATCCTTTTACACCCTCACCCATGCCAGACAAGTGTGATTCATGGAATTTAGTCTGCTTTTTTCCTTTCTACTGTAGTACATTTGCATGGATCTTATGAAATTAACACAAAATCGCATCATCAGTGACAGGTAACAGTAGGATATATTAAGTCAGTGTTTCCATATTGCATTTTTTTGCATATGGTATGATATTTAGGTTCATACTGTCCACTAGCCACACTTTATTTCCATAGTCTAGCACCTTCAACCACAGCCCTGATGTACTGTCTCTTTTATATAATAAAACTGCATTCATGTCTAGCATTTCTCTTTCCCTGTCAAATCCATGTCAGCTGTTTTGTTTATTTCTCCATTCCACTTCTCTGTCAGATGCTCTGTACCTTGTGAATCTTTGTGATAGGGGCAGGGATAGCAGCAGGTAAGGCTTCAAGCATTCATAAAGTTAAGGGAGCTGTAGAGGTGGTTGTGGGGGTGGGGGCTGAACAGGTGAAATCACATTAAGAGGAAGCCCGTGGGGGAATATCTGTTTAATGGAAGAATCCAGTAGAAGTGATTTTTATCTCATCAGGAAAATAGTCATTGTGAAGTACTGTGGCAGAAGACTTAATGAAGTGGTTAGAGGAGGATCCTCTGCTCAGGTAGGGGAAGGTGTGTAAATGCAGTTATATGCCTTAATATGCAACACTGCATCCCAAATCCACTTATTCAGTTATCTGTTTGGTTTTGGAAGGATATAGTGGGCCAATCTGAGTGTTTGTTGCTTTAAGCTTATAAGCAGTTACTTGCTAGCATGTAACACTGCTAGTATGTATGCCAGCAGTGCTACATGTGAGAAATCCCTTTTCTGCACTACTGAGGGGTTCACCCAACTTAGCATGTCAAAAAATGATTTTGTTACAGCTCTTTTATTTCCAAGAAACATAAGATTAATTTAGTGGCAAGAGTATGGTACTGAAAAATCAAGTCCCAGCTTTGTGTTTGGTTGGCTTTGTCTGCTAGAGTAAGACAGCTAACTTCTGTGAGCCATCCATAAATGAGAATAATTCTTAATTATCTTCCAGGCTGCTGCAATTTTTAATTAGTGTTTCAAAAATGTTCTGGACTATGCAGGTGTGAGGCACAATAAAGTGCTGCTATTATTTCTTAACAGCACATACGTACCTTCCTTCTTTCTATTTCTTTTGTAACTGAAAAAAACCCTCTCTGCTGCAAGCTACTGAAGTTGCATGGTGTTTTTAGCCGATCATCTCATACTAACCTTCCAGCCAGAAAAAAGAACTGAGCCAGACGCTGAAACGTTTACAGACGCTTTTTGGTAATTGCTGCAGTTAATAGAAGCTCCAGTTGCTTTAAGAGAAGCCTCAGTTTATGGCTGCATTTGAATTTAAYATGCCATGAAACCATTGTGACATGCACAGAGCCTGAAGCTTTTGCTGTTCAAACCTTTTCCATGAAGCCGAGAATCCTAACGAGAAATGAAGGCCCCAAGGTAAAGATCTCACAACAGGCTGTTACYGTAAACAGAGCAGAAAATGCACCCCAAGGTGAGAAATCCTCTTTAAAAGATTACTCTGCTGTGGAGATGGAGAAGTGCCATAGCTTCCTTTAATGAGCAAATCATTTGGAGCCAGGTAGATGTTTTGGCAGCCACTGTTTGATGAAGAAGGAAAACCTCGCAGCATCTTGGGGTATTTCTGTATCAGTGTGCTGTGGCTGTGGCTGCAAAGGGAGCTCCAAAGGAAAGCCCATCTGCTACCGGAACATCTCCTTTCCTGACCGTTTACTTGAGCCTACCACCCACCAGCCTGTTACCTCCTCATTAAGTCCAAAGAGCAGATCCCATTGTCTCAAAGGTCATTAGATGCACTAGTTAACAACATTTTGCAGAAGTGAGTCAGGTCAGTATTAAATATGGCATACCTCTGACATCAGGGAGCATCTGGGATTAAGGACTAGATGCTGTTTCACGAGATATGTCCTAAGAGCCAACTCAACCAGAAGGCAGTGCGGCAGCAGCGCAGAGTGGGCACCCCACTGGTGACAGCTGGTTCCTTGCTTTGCTCAGGCCTGAGGAGACAGAGATTGCCCATTCTGGTTTACCACTCATACGCCTTCCCTGCTGCTTGTTTCTGGGTAAAATCTACTTTGTTTTCTAGATACGTACAAACCTTTTTTTCTCCATGTTTGCTTCTCATTGCAT
The DNA here is from genome assembly GCF_003343035.1 of Apteryx rowi. Lineage (NCBI taxonomy): Eukaryota > Metazoa > Chordata > Aves > Apterygiformes > Apterygidae > Apteryx > Apteryx rowi. The sequence continues at coordinate 2,236,331 of NW_020449530.1, read as the reverse complement.
TTCTCATTTCTCCGTTTTCTTCCATTTCTTCCACGCTTTGGGGGCACTGTCAAAACTTCACCTAGCAGTGCACTATCTATATTATCCTCTATACTTGTAAGCACCATCTTCACTTAACAAAGTGCAGAAAGCTCATGTTCTGCCTCTCACATTCRTTCACCTATTTGTTGGCGTTAAGGGGCTGGGGTACGTTAGACTCCTATTGCAGCCTCGATACCACTTCCACCCTGACTGGTAGAGGGACCAGAAAGTCTGGCTCTCTGGAGCTTCCCCCTGCAGACTCACCTGCTCTCATCTTCCCTCCCTGCAGAAGTCAGAGGAAATGTCCCTAGGTACTGTCCCAGCCAGAGGCCTCAAAAATGGTGCTGGTGCTGACCTTCCTCTGTCTTATGAGCAGGGAGATGAATGCTGCCACCTGCACCAGACGCAGTGCAACCAAGCTGCACCCTGTCAAGGTCCAACTCTGGCATTTGGGTTATCCATGAAGAGAGATTCAGTATAACACAGCAAATCTATCGAAAATTCTGGGTTTATTGTGGGGTTTCTTCACAAACCTGGCTCTGCTCTGTGGTGGGCCATTTCTAGAGGGATGGCTGCTGACAACCAGGTATCTCAGTGGGGCAATGAACTATCTGTTTCATCAAAATCCACTTCATGTTTTCTAGAGGGATTAGCGTGAAGTTTTCGGACAGATTGAGGGTGAGAGGGATAGATGCAAATGGTTAGTTTATTGCAACCTTTATTACTTTGCGCAATATAATCTTGAAGCATATATGGCAATATTGTGGAAGTAAAAATTCATATAGGGATACTTATAAAGTATTGTTTTTCAAGGCAGTAGTGAAAAYACTGGACTGTATGCAGATCTTGTTAGTGCCAACTTAGTGAGGATGCAAAACTGCTAACTTAACTCAGGCGCTTGCTGCTTTAAGTAAACCCAGAAACACTGGAGATGATTCTGTCTTATGCTAAATGAAAAGGCTTAAACAACTGGAATGTATATAAATATATATATGTGTGTGTGTGTTTGTGTGTGTGTTTATATGTTTATATATATATATATATAAAGTATACTAAATATATATAAAAAATCTGGAGCAAGAGAATTATTTCATAAGACTTGTGTTGATGTTGTTGCCAAAACTGAATGAACACAGTAAATTTGACAATGCTCTCTGATCATTGTTGTAATCAAATTGAGTGTAAATATTTTGTCAGGGACTCCGATTTCTGTCAACAATTACTAGTCAAAAATATATTTGCTCCTTGACTGAAAAACAATTTTCATTTATGTTACTGAATTCAGCTACTTCAGGGAGTGCTGGTGGACACCAAGTTAAGCATGAGGCAGCAATGTGCCCWTGTGGCTAAGAAGGCCAATGGTGTCCTGGGGTGCATCAGGAAGAGTGTTGCCAGCAGGTCGAGGGAGGTGATTCTCCCCCTCTACTCAGCCCTGGTGAAGCCACATCTGGAGCACTACGTCCAGTTCTGGGCTCCCCAGTACAAGAGAGATGTGGCACTACTGGAGCAAGTCCAGCGAAGGGCTACRAAGATGATTAGGGGACTGGAGCATCTCTCTTATGAGGAAAGGCTGAGAGAGCTGGGCCTGTTTAGCCTGGAGAAGAGAAGGCTGAGAGGAGATCTTATCAATGTGTACAAGTATCTGAAGGGAGGGTGTCAAGAGGATGGAGCCAGACTCTTTTCAGTGGTGCCGAGCGACAGGACGCGAAGCAACGGGCACAAACTGAAACACAGACAGTTCCATCTGAACATGAGGAAATACTTTTTCACTGTGAGGGTGACAGAGCACTGGAACAGGTTGCCCAGAGAGGTTGTGGAGTCTCCTTCTCTGGAGATATTCAAAAGCCGCCTGGACATGATCCTGTGCAACGTGCTCTAGGTGACCCTGCTTGAGCAGGGGGGTTGGACTAGATGATCTCCTGAGGTCCCTTCCAACCTCAACCATTCTGTGATTCTGTGTGATTCTTTGATATTTTCCATGTCAGGCATGTTTGTGAGTTACTCTAGCTGCAGAACTCCTATTTCTCTTAATTAAGCGTATGTGATTTATTTAACAATTGCTTGGATCTTTGCACCTCAGTCAACCCACACCTAGTTCCTCAGTGTGGAAATGGCCTTGTTGTTCTGTAATCTGTTGCCAGGTATTGGCAGACTTGGGGGGAGAGGAGAGCTGTGTAATTGTATCCAACTGGAAGAGAAATGGCAATCTATTCTGATCACTCAATGTTTTTTGTTTATCCTGAACACTCATGTGCTGCTTACTTTGAATACAAAGGACAAAAGCAAGAGAAAAACTGTTCASTGACATTTCTACTGATAGAAATTCAAATTATTAATGGTCACCTGTAGCCAGAAAGTGCCCCTTCTCTAGGCCTTGATCTCCCATTTTGCCACACTGTCTATTCCACAGCCTGTTTGCAATATTTTGTATTGAGAATCTCCTCAGTCTGGCCTTGATTATTTTCAGTACTTAGATGATCTAATTCAGCTGACCCATAACATATAACCTCCTCTTACATCCTCATTCCAGAAGTCTCTCGGTTGCTTGGCAGAGCAAAAGAGCCCTTCAAAGACTTTTGAATTCCTGTTGTCTGGTGTGGCTGGCTTATTGCAAACACAGAATAATGTTCTCTCTAAAAAGTTTGCAGATATTTTTCACAAACCCATTCAGAAGAAACAATTTCAAATTTAGTTTCTTTTGTAGGTTATTTCTAGTCCAAAAAGCAAGGTTTACAGTTTTGCAGCCAGTATTGGCTGCAGGGTCTTCAGTAATGTCTTTGTGTTTCTGGGGAGTATCATACTGATAGAGCAATAAATTTGATAAATCAGATTATCCATTAGTTGGATGGAAGGTCAGCTTTAGAGATTGTTCTTTTCAGCTTTCTCTCATACATGGATAATGTGGTTTGGGAGGTAGCTTTGAATACCTATGAAAAGTGTCATGAACCATCTCAACATTGCTTCCGCCTAGGAAGGTTTTGGTGATTCTGGCATGTAGCTTGGCTATCAGTAACAAGTCTCTCTTGTAAGGACTGATCTAGTAGCAGGACTTTCTGCTGGACCTAGGGACACCAAGTGACAACTTGTCCCAAATTCCCTGTATTCCAGAAGATCCTTTCAGCTTGGCTGCAAGTTCTGATAGAAGTTTTATGAATTCCTTAGGAGGGTCTCATATGTAACAGCTTCAGAGACTTAGTGAAATGGGGCAGGGAGAGAGCTGGTCTGTCGAGTAAAGGAAATGACATGAACCAAAAGTGAATGAGGATGCTCTTTTTCTGTTCAGCAACATGGAGGAGTTTGTTAACAGAGGCAGCAGAAAAGCACCATCACTGAGGCTTGAAAATTGCAGCAGCTTTTACAGGCATTTCTTCTTCCTCACTTTATTTTTGTAATTCGAACAACCTGTAGCTGAGAGAAGTGAAATGGGCATCGTAAATGATATTGCTGAACCAGTTGGTAGGACATCTCCAAAAGAAAAATAAACCGAACAATTTGATTAACCATCACTTACCGGTGGAAACTTAAGATCGTTGCTAATGTGGAATACAGGATGGAGGATCACTGAGCTCTACTAGCCATCAGCTTTGTTAGCAGCAAACACATAGCAGATGCCACGTTGTTTGTTATTGGTGACACCTTTAGGAAGCAGAGAATAGCTAACAGATTTTCTCTATACCAGTGGGACTCAAAATCAGTCTCTTGCAAGTTTATGATAGCAAAGTGTGTATTTGACACATACAAGAGGAAAAAGGAGTGTTCTTTATGTGCTGCCTCATTGAGAAATGCTGACAGGCGTAAGCTGGAGTCTGCAATGTAAGTGCAGAAATGGAGGAGAGCATGTGAGCCCAGGGGCACGTGAAGGAGGGAATCAAATAACTGGAAGGCAACCACAGGAAAAGGGGCTTCTGGTTAAAGCAGTGAGAGAACAAGAGCAGAAAAGGATGAAGAGCTAGGGGAGACAAGCCAGTGGACTGAAAAATGTCCAGGGGAAATGGAAAGGTTGGGGCATCCTTGATTATTTGTATGATGGACTGTATTACTAATGTTGACTATTATATTTCATGGAAGGAGGCTAAGATAGGTCATTTTTTAAAACAATGAAGTGTTGGATTAATGATGTAATTGACAGTGTCTTGTGCAGACACATTTTACATAGAGCTGGCCCACTTCTGCCAGCATCCTGGTTTCTTTTCTAAAATTATGTCATCGTCTGTACAAGATTTATTTTCCAGAATATCCTGAAGGGGTCTGAACAGTGTGTGTGTTGTGGGGGAGACTGGCTTTAATTCTTCGGCAGCCTGATTAAGCTGAAGCCATTCTCTGGGCCCTGCAACATGGGCAGGCTCTCCATGGCACACAGCATCACACGGCAATGCTGTCTGCCAGCCCGAGCTAAAACATCTAGTTTGATTTCAGAGAGGCTTGAGCATGGCTGTCTTGGCTTAGATGAAAGGGAGTAAATTTAACACACTAAAACATAATACTTTTCTGTGTAACATGAAATCTGACCAGTGTTACACATAGGCAAATAGGTTACTAAGAGAGGATTGGACTTGTTTTTGAATAAAAATAGTGATTCATCTGGTTTGGATAAGATTACAAGCATGTCAGCTCCCTGCATTTTAAGGAACTTTTAGTTGGCATCAGAAAGATATGTTGCATGTATACAATGGGTTTACAGCACCAAGCTATTAAAGGCCTTTTGGAGGTCCAACACTGAGATCTGGATTCTCTATAGCTCTTTTATTCCATTTGCATCTGGAGTAGCTGAGTGTGTTTTGGGAGAATTTCTGTCTGCATAGATTTAATTGTTATTCTTGGGAAAGAAAGATGGAAAGCAAAATTTGGGAATGTGTCAGTCCCTATTGTTCACTGAATCCAAGTCCCCTGATACTGCAGGCAAACCACCTAATAATGCCTTTTATAAACTGATCTAATTCCTTCCTAAAACAGTTTTCTCCATCTTATTTGAGATACTGTCCTAGTACCTCACTTCTTTTCTGGTTAGAAATCTTCTTCTAATTCCTGCTTGAAAAATATGCTTGCGCTGTTATTCTTGAGCCACAGTGCCCTGGTGTTTAAGTAGGTCTTCTCCTTCCCTAGTATTTACCGTGATTTACCATGATGTGTAGACAGCAATGACATTCCCTCAGTACATTATCACTGGATAGCCTCCAGTGAAGAGATTACCTACCAAACCCACTGCAGCATTAGTGGGGATACATTCTCTTACAAGAGAAAGCTAACGTAGCCCTATAATTTGGAACCGCGCGTTAAAGAATTTGAAGCGGTAAAACTTTCAGTGTTGATGAAAACCGTGTTTATTTCATTCCTCTCATCAGAAGTGATGAGTCATGCTTTTATGCGAACCCCGTCCTGTGGCCTGTCAGCAGCTCCGAGCAGAGAATAATTCCTGAAGAAATACTGTCGCTTCCGTAGCGCCATTCATCCCAGAGAATCCTGAAGCAGTTTGCAAAACGGTGTTTATACAAGAGAGAAAGATTATCTGTCCACTCCTGAAGTGAAGCTCTGTCTTTGTGGCGGAATGCAGCAGTTCCTTAACAGGACATTTTATTACCGCCGCAAGAATAAATGAGGAGGAGATGAAATTTACTTGAAACCGCAGGGCAGACTTGGGTGCTTTGGAGAAGCTTCTGGAGTGACTGGTGTACCTGCTTGCGCCTTGGTGCCAGCGCGATTTCCGTGGCCTGTTGTTGCTGTTGTCACTGTTTGGTTTGCAGATCCCGCAGTCGTGTCTGCCATTGCCGCTGGAGCAGGAAAAAGTATTAATGGCAGTGCTGGGTCTGCTTTCCTTTCCTTTTGACTGGTTTAGGCTTTCTGATTAAGTGACAGCTTTCATCACTTTCAGCAGTCTCTCTCTGACAAGATAATTTATAGATGCATCAGCAATGTATGATGAGGCCAAGCACAGTAAATAACAAATGAGTGTGGCTTATTTTGAAATTTCAACAGAGCCTCCTCCAAAATTCAATGTTATTGCTGTTTTTCATTTACAGAAATATATTTTAATTTCTTTGCTGAGCAATCTAAAATTCAGTGTACCATTCAAGGAAATCTGCTGTCATGCAAAGATGAACACAAAAGACAAGATATTAAATATCATTGTGAAATTTGCTCTACATTTCTGCAACATCTGAGCTACGAGGGAAGAATTAAAGGAGCAGAAGAGTTCAAATAGCTCTTCTGGTGCTTCCTCCTTGCACCTAGTCAGCTGATGATTAACCAGAGCATGAGATTTAATTATCAGCAGTTAATCTCCAGCCACCAGTGTCTCAAGTTCAGGGCTTACAACCTCTCACCAGCTGTTTTAACCCAACTGTGTGGGAGACAAACAAGTACTAGCGAGTTGCCACAGCTGCTAGGGTTGGTTGGACTCTTTCTGAAAGTAACTTCACTTCCAAAAATGTAATTTCATCAAAATTGAAATGCTTCCAAGATGTGCATCAATTTAAAGAAAATAAAACAAAATACAAAACGAACAGAGCGATAACATTCTAACATATTATTTTGAGATTTTTGGGAATGGAATATTTTAATTGTGCTGAAAAGAAAATGATTTGTTTCAGTTTTGTTGTGCAGGGAAATTCAAAAGTTTGGGGTTTCCTTGCTGCTGTTGAGGATGTGGTTAAATCTTATGGAATGGGATATCACCGGCACTAGCTGCCATGTAGTAATGTAGAGTCCCATGGGGACAAACTGAAAGAGTCCCCAGAAGATGAGCAAGGAAGTTCCTGGGGTTATGAGATGTTATAGTCACTTACGAAACCCTGTTTGGATATGATACCTGCTCTTGAGAAGCAGTAATGTGAAACACACAGGTCCCAAACTGATACATTTTGGTAGGTATATTTTAAACCAAATGTTGAGGGGAAGGCAGGGCAAGGGAAGTCACTCTAGTTGTAGACGTTGTACATACACGTAATATAGAGCATGATAAGTGCATTGTTGGGTACCGGGGCCTGATGATAGACTAGTTGCAGCTCTTCATGATCTCAACCAGCTGCCGCTCTGGCTCTCAAACTTCTAGCCCAGGACAGATGTAAAGGTTTAGAAATTCATGAAGTACTCAGGACTGAAGCCAAAACATGCTTGCATAACTTATTACTTTCTTTGGTAATATTCTGACCAGATCCTGTTCCTGTCCTTACAGAAGCGGCTCCTTCAAATGTCTTTTTTTTTTTTTTTAATTTAACACTCATTGTGCTGTTCCAGAGGTGCACCTGACAGCAGGTGTAGGTGTCCTTTGGGAGCTGGTTGAAAGAATAAAGCTTGTGTCTTCTCATGCCTCATGAGAGACTCATGGAGGAGTTCATTTCCATTCCCCTTTTTGTTTTACGTATGTCATACTAATTGCCATCATTTTGAAAAAGGCTGTCTAGTTTATTAGTCTTCTAGTGGTTTGTTTATCTCAGGGCTTTAAGTCCAGATAAATATTTCATACAGGCCAGTTTCCTTATTTAATTTGTTCAAAAGGTGTGAATTTGAGTAGGGGCTTTGACAGAATAAAAGATTAATGCAAGGCTACAACTGTTTATAGCCACATCCAAAAATGTGAAGTATTTTTAAAAAACAGGATAACAGAACATTGAAATATCACAAAAGGACTTTTCACACACTGGGGTGGGAAGTCATGACATGCAAGACTATAGTTCACAATGTGATTTAACTGAGGTTCATTGAAGTTGAAGGGAGAAACATAACTTTGTCAAGTTAAAAAGCTCCCTATTAAAAAAGAGGTAGGGATGATGGATAAGTAGCCCAAACCACACATGTCATGGCTCGGTAATGCTACTACATATGAAATACCATGAATGTGAGAAGCTGGCTTTCCCAGAGTCCAAATGCAAGGGATGATGTTGAAACTTGTCCCTTTTTCCTGACTTGATTTTTTTGTGTACAAGCCTGTTAATCAGAAAACAAAAATTTATGCCCAAAGCTCCCCACCAGGCTTGGTGACTTCTAGGGAACATCTGTGTAGGGGTTTCCCTACAGTACGCAGGGCGTGGACAAGGCCATCTGCTGCCGGGAGCCAGCAATTCCTGCAGCGTCCTCACCACTTCTGACTGAGCAGCTCAGTGAGATGATCCTGCTGCCCTGCTGCTGTGGAGCTGTACCTAGGCTCAGACATCTCACCAGAGCTGTTGCTATTCTGCATATCTCCAGGAACGCTTTTTTCTCCAACACACACTTATTGAATGATTTTGTGTGTCCTAAGACACTTTGTGGACTTGATCCACTGACCCTCAGGTTAGCTTTGACAGCCAAAAGCCAGATGAGCTCTCTGCATGCTCCTGGCAGGCTGCAGATCTTTAAAGGGCTGATACAGCCCTCTTGTTTGGATGTGGTAACCCCTCTATGTTAAGGATATGTTTATACAAATTCTCACACAGCTGTGAGTTGAAGGATGCATTTTTGTTCTGGATTCTGTCTGCATATCTTAAATTTTTTGCTAATATTCTTTTACTGTTGCTGTATGTGTTGGTTAGATGCACTCAGACACTGGGACATCCATGCTTGAAAGGAGAGTGTGGGTGTATTGACAAAAGTACCAAGAGGTACTATWTATTCTAAATCCCAAGAGTCTGGAATTAAAAGAAAATTGCCACGTGAGAGCAAATAAATTGAAATGGATGTGTTTTCTAGCAGTGTCTGCTACTTTCAAAGTAAGCATAAGGGTTTCTTTAAGTATTTCTGTATTTCTGATATTCCTTTTCCCTTTGCAAAGAGAAGAATTAATTACAATTATAAACATTAACTTTTTAGTGGACAGAAATGACAGTAAAATTTATAGTTTTAAAAACCTGTGTAGTTCGGGAATACTGGATATATAGTTAGCAGTTAATTGTTTTCCCTTCAATATGAACTAATATTCTTTTCCCTTCAATATATAATCAAATTTAGACAAGCAAGGACATAAAATAAGGACATATGTAAATCTGAACCATTCAATTCAAGTTCATTTTTGCTTTGGGACTGACTTTTTAAAGCCAGATTTACACATATTTACCAAAACTGAAGAATGCCAGTGGATGAACACACTTGCACAGCAATATAGGGATGAATTTAAGTTTGCACATGAGAAGACTATAGCTGTTTCTCTAGATATTAAATAGGTGTAAAAAAGTGACAGTTTCTGAACAGGTAAATTGCAAGCACTTAGAAATGTTGGGAAAAAAATGTGTTTTTTGAGGCCAATAGGAAATGTGATCTCAGATAGCTAGTTAAGACAACATCATCTGTAAGTTGAGCTTAACTTCTGCTGTCTGTATGAACTCCTAGTAAGATTTGCCTTGCTCCAGACTTCTTGAAATGACCTTTTTGCTTGTGCTGAGGAGATTGTATTGGAAAAATCTTTCTCTGCTATCCTCTGTGTTGGGCATCCTTGAGTTCTGCAGTGGCAGCCCCAGCAAGAGGGCTCCAAATCCCCCCGGCTACCTGAGAAGAAGCAAGTCCCAGAGCAGGCACGTGCAGCAGAGAACAGAACAGATGCAAAATTCCCCTTGGCTACTTGATGAGAGGGCTGATCCAAGAGCCAAAAATCAGTTGTTACTCTTGATTTCAGCCCCTCTGTCACTAATTAATCACTCTATGCACTTCATTTTCCATACTTATTGACCAGATTAAAATACATTGTTATTTAAGAAAAGAGCCCGGGACCTTGGAGAACTAGCTTCTATCTCTAGTTCTGCTGCAAGCTTCTTAGGGAAGGTGGCCATTGAAATCCTAATGGGGTAAATCGTGAATTTACTGCTGTTATGTTCTTTAACAGAGTTTTTGTAATGCATCATGTTTCTTAAATTCAAGCACTGACTTGATCCCGGTACATGCCCAGTAATTTGACCAAAGCTGTTAGGCATTAATTATTGGCTCCAATAACTAATATTCAGTCACAGTTCTGCTGATGCCTTATACTATATTTTGAAGAACAGCAGCTCTGTTTAGTATTTGCATACAAAATGAAAAGAATTAAAAGGTCTACTGTGCAGGTACTATATTGCCCCTACTCCAGATCCAGATATAAGTGGAGTAATGTGTGTGTTTGTCTTTGACATAACTGCCAGTTCTGCAAATGTAATATGAGAGTCAAGCTGGGTTCTTTCTGGTTCAAGCAGAATGCATTGTTTTGAGACACAATTAGACCTTGATTAAGTTTTATTGCTAGAGCTCACGCTACAAAGGAATGCAATTTGTTCTCAGGATGCAAACAAATTTTCTTCTCATATTTTTCAACAAAAATATTTCATTCAAACTTCTCCGAGGATATATATGTATTTTCTTGACCGCATTTCACTTTTGGGCAATAGTTTGTCAAAGTACTTTGCTGGTCCAGGTGGTTTCAGGTATGAATGAGTCTCTCTGCAAGTGACTGCTGTTACTGAAGACCTGATCACCTACAGCTTTGTTAATGTCAAATGAGATTTGTAAGTGCTTAGGGAYCTTGTAATCAGGTCAGGAATATTTCCCTTTCCTTTTTCTGCCAGAGGTTGTGGGTAGACCTGAACAARCTCTCTCCATTGTGGACCTTAATTAGGCAGATTCCCTGCTGTGGCTAGAAGTGGTCTAACCACCAAAGCCACAGGACCTGGGGCTCAGTTTTAGGACCTAGCTGCCGGTTGCAGCCTCTTTCCCTATAGAAGGAGCTATTTGCTTCTTTCTCTCACATCAGCAACTTACTGCCMCAAGAGCAAATGCTTTTTTCAGTTGTTGGGCTGCTCATGGCTACAGCATCCACACGCCTTTTTTTATTGGTGCAAAAAGAAGTTGTAAGTGATTTGGGTAGACGGCTGCATTCAACCACAGTTGAACAGTGCTTCTGAGGGTTATGCCACATAAACTGTTGTGAGATTTCATATACTCCACAGGCAACTGAGTGAAAATGTGATTTTAAAAAAAATCTTTTTTATACTCCTAGCTAAATTTTGCTGTGTTTGTTGGCACTCTTGAACACAGTATATAGCAGTTTATGGCTCATCAGGAAATGAACAGGCGCTACTTATACTGATACAAGTATTCAGGAAGAGCTTTGACATGGTTTACTACCCCAATAACTTTTGAAGCCGCCATAAGTCGAGCTGGTGCAATGTATAGGAATAAACATTGCCCAAGAGAGCTGTGTAGGAAGGCTGCCTTAGAATGGGGAGATTCCTTTTCATACTTGCTCTTCTTGGTGTGAAACACCTACCTATAGCCACATGTCATGTCTTGTAGGTTCATTTTTTCCTGTTGTCCCAGCTATTTCAAATCAGGAATATTCTGAGCAAGCATACAAAGGTGCAGAGGGGACAAAAAAGTCTCTAACAGTAACACCTGTGGTGCTGAGCATGCTATTTTAGCACCCCCCCCAAAAAAAAAAAAAACAGGCAAAACAGGTTTGAATGTGAGTCGTTATAGGTTAACRGTTTCAATGGCAAGTAGTTTCACTCTTCAACAAAGTTGGTGGGTATTTCATATCAGTGTATACAAAACCAGTAGCTTTACAGAAAGCCAGTAAGATCTAACTTTCCACAACCATGTTTCTTGACTTCTGTGGAGTCAAAATCTGAACATTAGGTCTGCAAAGGTTTTTAAACTGTTACATGCATATGTAATTAATGATTTTTAAAGGCCTCCCACAGCATGTTTGATATTTGTTTGTTTAGATTACTAGTAGTAGCTGACTAAAGATATATCAGTGTCTTCTGGGGAAGCTTGTCCTTTATACACATATGTATTTGTGCATGCACAACAATATACTTTTGTCTTATTTTATGTTTCTTAGGCTATTTACATAGCTGTATGTTCACACCCTGCCTTCATCTGAAAGCATTAAAAATTAACTCCTACTATAATTCCCCCAACTTTGAATGTAGGCTTTAAACTGTACGCTTGATGGATCTATTTTTAAAGAAGCGATTTAAAAATTGTGAGTTTTTCTTCTTAGTAGTAAAGAAAATATCAAGCAACCTAATCCAACAAAATCCAGATTCAGTTACCAAATCTGCAGCTGCAACTTCAGCTCCAAGATGCTGCATGCAGTTTGTCTCAGTAAGAGATTGTTTTGCAGATGGAAATGATTAGCAATGAAATGTATTGTAATAATGGAGTGTGCTAAGGTTACATAAGTTCATAAATACACAGTAAAAACAAACTGTCATTTGCCTTCTCATAAAGCTGACCCAGTTAAAAATATGCTAGCTGTACTGCATCACATTAGCAGCCATCCTGCCCATTCTCTACACTGATCTCCTTTTCCTCAGTCTTCTTCCACTTCCATTCTTCTTCCCCCTTTCCCTATCTATTCCTTCCCTATCAATGTTTCTATGCCCCACCTTAGCCTCTACTTTCTTACTTCTGTGGGAAGTACTATATTCATTCTCTGTGCTTCTCCAAGAAGGGACATGCCAAAAAGACAAATCCCTAGCATGACTGACCCCACAGTGTAATCCATTCAGACTAAGGAAGCAGTGCTACTATATGGAGCTGGGAATATGGATATGCTAATGTGGCGACAGGAATGAAGGTAGCCCTTCATATTTCCTCCGGGAATGTACAGAGAGCAAGTGAATCAGTGCAGAGAGCAGGCTCAGTTAATGACCAGTCATACTTCTCCTTTCCCACCCAAGACATAGGAAAAGAAGCTTTCTCCCACAGCAGGAAACCAGCCAGGTGCCAAGGCTGGCACTAAGGAAGATCCCCTTTGCTTGGAGAGTCGTTCTCTGACTACCCTTCATGACTTGTTAACAATGTACAATAGCAACTGTAAAGAAGAAAAAGATAAACTAGCTTACTCATTTAGGCATGCATGAAGTATGATAAACACCAGAGCTTCTCCATGTAATCATTCTGCTTTGTCTTTAAAATCATGAGCATCACTAAAAAGGGGAGATAGCAAATTATTGTTCACTATCTCTTCCCATGCACGAATCGTGGAAAGAGAAGGATTATATGAAACCAGCAGGTGATAAAGCAGGTTCAAAGCACTTGGCTTTCTAAGTGCCATGGGATTCATCTGTGGAACTTCTTGGTGCATTATGTTGTGGATATTGAAGAGACTGTGCATGTTCACAGAAAAGAAAGCCACCAAAGGGTACTAGATGCAAGATACTACCTGTGGCTCAGCAAGTCTCTAAAGTACAGACTGTAGTGCTAGGAGAAGTGTTCTGCAGAAGTATCGCTGAAGGCTTGCCCTCATCCTGTACTCCTACCTGAGCAACTGCTGTTGATCAACCCGAGAGCCAGGATATGGGGCAAGACAGATCTTTGGTCTGATCTGCTATCATTGCCATACTTTTACATTGTGTATTTTCTTTCCTAAGTTCCTCTTAATGCTCTCAAGTATATTACTCTTACTGTAGACAACACAAACCTATTTTTAAAATGCGATGGCTACTCATGATTCAGGCTGACATTTTTATAATACACTCAATTTTATGTGGCAGCTAATTGATCTAAGTATGTCTCTTCTATTAATTTCAGTGACTCTGATCTTTCTGACCACTCTTTGATGGGCTGCCCACCTTTCTACAGTAGTAGCTACTTATTTCCACACAGTTCGGGCTTCTTTTTTTTCCACAGGATTGTTGGTGGATGATAGGGTTTGTCTCCGCCCCTGTTCTCTGTGGTCCTGGAGTATTTCTCTTGTATTCTCATTGTGCATCTGGCTCTGCCTCTTCATCTTCTTCTGTTAGGGTACAATTCAGCTGCCTAACCTTGGGCATGTGGTGATGTTTTAGGTACTTCGGATATCCTGCCTGGCCTCCAGAAGAGCTTGCCTCTCCCATAGGTCCTGTGTCATATCTGATGGCCGAATATGGGTGCTTCAAATAATTTAAGTTGTTCAAAATGTCACTGTTCAGACAACTGAATCTCTTAGAGTGCACGTTTTTCCTAAGCAGTTTTTAGTTAATCTGCATTACCTATATGCTTTGAATTCTGTATTTCCTTCCTTCTAAATCTTTCTCTCTCCCTTTCTTTTATTCGTCATGCCTCTCCCTTTTATTACACTTTTTCTCCATAGTTTGCTCTCCCTTACTAATTTGTCATTTGTTCTCCTCTTTTTTTTTTTCCTGAATATCTCTCCTTTTCACTCCCTAGCAATCAGTCTCTCATTTTCTTATTCACCATCTCTTCATGTTCTCTCCCTTCCCCAACTTTGCTACATGGTTAACATCTGGTTGTGCTCCCTTGTCCATCCCTGCTGTTATCTTTTAATGGGAAATGCATTCAGAGTATGGGAAACACCTGCAGTTTGTGTGATGAAATTAGCAAGTAAAATGTATAGAGAGCTATATATGCATGTGTGTGACTAGAAATTGTTGGGAGACTGACAACTCCGGAGGAGCTGAATTACAGAACAAAATAAAATCCCTTCAGCTTAAACTGATGACTTTGGGCTTTTCACGTGCCTGCTAGCTAAGCTTGCAATTGGGATAATTCGTTAATGAAATCATCTTCCAATAATAGCTGTTTGTATTGAATCAACTGCATCTTTGTACCTCTTCTGTCTGTCTTTCGTTTAGAGTATGACTGAAGTGCAGTAGTGATGGGGCTCTTCTGGCTACCTAGACAAGTATAGAGACTGTGTTACATGGTGGAGCACGCGTTAGGTGGCTGGGGCAAATGTGCCGTCTGTTCAGCCCCAAGACAAGCTAGATCAGGGCAGCCTGGTCCTCAAGCAGGCAGAGTCCTGGCACTTGCTCTGAGGGATCCCCAGCAGCTGCCCCTGCCTCACTCACTTCCCTCCCCAGTCTCCCAGCTCCTAGGAAATTCTTTGCAGGCTAAAACTACAACAGCAAAGCAGTTTCAAATTCACATCACCAGGGAATGAGTTAAAATGTAGTTGCACTGAGAGGGTGAGCGTGTGTGTAAACCCTTCACAGCCACCCGCTGCCTGAGCCCCAAAGGGAAAGTCTTGGATCTCCTTATATGGGGATCTTCTTTTCAAAAGAAAGTGGTCAGAAATTGAACGGTGTCTGTGTTCAGTCTCTGTATATGCCCAGCGCTGTCACCTACTGCATTATGGCTCTGCAGAGCGCAATACAGACTTTCTCCAAAGCAAGGGGGGGGGGGGGATAAGGGGGGAAGGCAACTCGTATACTGCTGTTCTTAGTAGTAAAAGTGAGTTACAATGAAACCTGATTGGTATGGTGGTCTTTGAAGATTTTTCCAAGAGCAGTAGATGACTTCCCTGTTTGAATATAGTAGTATTACAGATTCGTTGCCCCAGCAGTGCTGCCCCAAATTCTTCTTGTGTTCATCTGTGAATTTTTTCTTTTATTACTTTGAAGGAATGGGCACACGTGTACATATGCACACCCACACATACACTCAGATCGGCAAAGCTGGCCAGCACATTAGCTTAAGGGTATCTGAATGTGCAGAGGGTTTGGGATGATTATTTAAATTTCCTTATATGGGGATCTTTGCAAGTGCAGTTTTATGGTGATTCACGTTTTGGCCAAGACTTGGCCATAAGCCTTTTTCAGCTTTTTCATCAAAAAGACTGTTGCATTTAGTTACCACGATTAGCTACTGCAAAGTGATACTTTGGATTTTTCCCCTTGTGCCTGCTTTGACCTGTGCAATGGTGCATGTTGGCCTGGTGGGGAAGGAGAGAAGGAAACGTGAGCACAGGTGTGGGGGTGGCTGGTGAGTGCGGTTAGGACTGCAGGCCAAAGAGCTGCTCAGTCATTTCCCAGATCCTTCCCCAGAGTGACAGAGACGGCAGTGTCCATCTTCCTGGCCTGCCTGGAGGAGTCTTCAGCCTCCTGTTTAATTTCACCGCAACACTCCCAGGGACAGCGGCCATGCTCCTCGCACAGGCTTGTCTCAGAGTGATGGCCAACCTCAGGTCTCTCCTCCATGACCCTACTCGCCCTCCTTTCTGTCTGCCTGGCGTGGCCTGGGGCTCATCCTGGTAAGTGCCACATGCTGAGCTGGTGTTTAGCTTTCCCAGATGGGTCAATGCTTGAGGGAGGTCCCAGTGGCCACGCATTTCCAGCCTGTTCTTCCGGATACRCCTTCTCAGTCTGTTCCCCTTGGAGTAGCCATGTGCAGTAAAAGTGGTGATGTAGTTTGGCCTATAGGCTCCACAGAGTGGCTGCCCGAGCCTGTGGCACTGTAAAGAGCATAGGAGTGCAAGTGGTGTAAAGGGGAAAGTGAGGGGTGGCCCAAGGTAAGAGCAAAGCAAAGAGGAGCCCTGTGCTGTGGGGCAAACCCATTGCCAGCCCTGCGCTCTGGTGTCTACTGACTTCAACAGCTCAGATGAACTCTTTTTTTGTTTGGTTGCAGTTTTTTATGTTTTAGATATAAATAATGCTGCCCCCTCAAGCCCCTCCTCCTTTCAGCTTCCCTGTAGATGTGCTAAATTAAAGGAAAAAGCAGGTTTTGCAGAGAAGAGAAAACATTCAAGTTCAAGGCCAGAATTGCTTTCTCGGGGAGACCGCATTTCTGAGAGCAGAGAGAGCATGACGGGGGTGGGTTATGGGGAAAGTAGAGCACCATTCAGCCAACAGCCAGCGCAAACACACTTTTCCCCGTAATCTTAGCTTGGTGCCTGGGCGGGAGAGCTGGGGAGCCATGTCTGCCCATGATACAGCAGTGCGTTCACCACCCTAAGATGTGAAGACACAGTGCTCCCACACTGGTGTTTTGACTCAAGAGCCATCACAGGAAGCTCCGTCTCATGGAAATGCATATGCCACACTGTGATCCAGTGACCAAATGGTCACTGTGCCAGGTATCCACTAGCAGTACAAGCACAGTACTTTTCCTTTGGTGATATAACCACTATGTTTCATTTCCTAGGTGGGATTACAATTGCATCCAGTTTCTGAGCAAGATACCCTAGTCTCCTTTTCTTAGGATCTCRCATTAATTTTCTGCTGCCTTAAGCTCCCATAGCTTCAATAGTTTCAGCAGTGGTACTTGCACAGCATCACCTTTCCACTGGAGATCTACAAAGCAATGCAGTGGGATGCAGCTACTGCACTTCATTTCCATCAGTGAGTAGTGACTGCCTGGTATTTCCAACTGATGCTCTGTTTCCACTGGTGATGCAATTGCCTCATCCCTTTTGAAGGACTTGAGCCCAATCCCTCAGGAATTAATTCTTTTCATCAGCCTGTCTATGACCCCTGACATTACTAATACTTTAAAACCAGACTTGATTAATCATTAGGCTTTTAAAGAAGAATCCCAAGTCTAGCTGCCTGGATTATCCACAGCCATTGCTGCAACTGGCAGGAGAACCTTTAGCAGAATGGGACATGTTTGACATCCAGCTGCACATGCAAGCATGGTATCTCTTCTCAATGAAAGCAGGATTTGGGAAGTGCTTTTACCTACTCTGTGTCTGTTTTCCTTTGTGTAAATCAGAAGTAACCTCATTTAAGTCTGTAAWGTGCAGAACATATCTGTTCCATTCTCCAGCAGTGATAAAAATCACCCAAAAGTTTTCAATATATGAGTGAGAATGTGCTTTATGGACCCAAGCTTTCTCATGTGCAACAGGTGCAATTCATCTACTTTTGGCCCTTCAGGCTATAAAGGTCCTGTTCATTTGAAAGTGCTGTTATTACTTTCAATACAAAAATGTTTGTACTTCAGTTGTAGCATTGCATTAATACATCTGAATGTGTCCATTCCACTATGTGATCTGTTCAGAGCTGAGCGTATCTTTCATTTTCTGTGATGTATGCTTCTTAGTACCTCTTATACCTTAGATTTACCCAATGTACGTTTCTTTTAGAGAGAATGAGCTTCAGTCATGACATAAACAGATATCAGTCCCATTGATTTAAGAAAGGAATCCAGAGTGTCCAATCTCCTGAGAGACTCCTGGAAACAATTCTTGGCTTCACCATTGTCTAGTTCTGCAATCTGAGGAAATCATTTAAGCTGTCATTGCCTGAGTCTTTTGCCTCTGGTTCCATGTGTTTTATATCCTTCAGATATTTGTCAGCTGTTTAAATTCTCCTTCATTGTCTCTTTGCCAAAGTCTGCATATTTAGCTTTTTCTTAGTCTTTCCTTTTAAATCTCTTATTGAGTTTAGATGCAGTGATGTCAACAATATCTAACAAACAATGTATAATACTTCTGTAATTTGTAGGACCTCCCTAGAAGGAGGAGACAAATTAACTTTCACCATCTTCATGAGCTAGAAAATCTCATTCTGATGTTTTAAAATGTTTCAAAATAGAATTTCAGAGAAATCACAGTAAGGAAAAAACTTACTAAATCATGCAACTTTTCTGGCTTTCAGTGCAGAATATTTTTGCTACAGAGAACTTTCAATTATTTGTCTTCTTAAGTATCCAAAGCAATGGATCTTCTGAACTTTCTGTTGGAAGACTGCTTGATAGCATACTAGAACTACTTGTGAAGACAAATTGATGTTTCAATTGAAGTTTATCTTTCCTTAATTTAATGTCATTTCTCCTAGTTTTACTGCTTCTTGCACAACCCTGAATTCTTCTCCTTTCTTGGTGTTTATAGCCTTCAAGTATTTGTCGTTTCTTGTTATGTTCTCCTTCTTCATTGTCTCCTAGCCAAAGTCTGTGTATTTCATTTTCCTAGTCTCTCCTTTTAAATCAGCCCCCGGATGTTCTTGTTGCTCCTCGGCTTCTACTTTAGATAGATTTTTGTTTTAGTTAATGGGATGTTTTGAAGTGAATGAAATATTCCCGAGTGTTCTAGAAATAGGGACTAACTCTCTCTGTTCTCTGATGTCCTGGCCCCAAGCTCAAAACCATCTTAAGGCATGGTCTTGTGAGAAGGTCAAAAGATCCATGAACCAATGCTGGAATTCCCAGAAATCCTATCTATTACAGATTTCCCATGTTATAAAATATCTTGCGTAAAAAGGGATTAGACATGTTTTTTCCTCTGTTTCTGGGGAAGCCAGCACTTGTGGCTTGCAAAAGCAGCTAATGTACATGTGCAAATATATTCTGCATGCAGAGCAAACCCAGTGTGTTGAATTTACTATGCAGGCTTGTCTGTGCTCCATATCACACGCGCAGTGAATGCAGCCAGACTTGCTAACTACACGTCTGTCTGGAGTTGTAGAGATCTCTAATCATAGTTGTGTCATGGCCCACCAAGATCCCTAAGAGAGCCCTCCCATATCCTCAGCTATGCTGGGGTTATTTTGCACCTCTTGAACCCTGAAGCTATTTTTCAAGGTTATTGGAAGGACGGTGACATTCTTGCATGGTAAGTGAAGGACAACCTGGCAGTGACATTTTTGTACTCTTCCAGTCCATGGCACCAGATAAGATCCTTGCAGCCAACCTGTGACAGTGGCTAATGCCCCTGTATAGAGCTCATTTCAGTCTCGTGTTTTCTAGTTGCAGTTACAGCCTTTCCAGCTACCTTTCTTTTCTGTTTCTGTTTGCTGATCTGACTAATGTTTTTAACCATTTTTCAGTTTACAGCCATGTCATTCTTTATTAATGGTCATTTTATTTTTTCTGAAACAATGATGAGGATGTTAGGTAAAGAGTGGACTAGCATATTTCCCTATAATATCCCAGGAAGTTATGTGTGCAGACTTGATACAGTGCCAAGAACTGGATTTTGTTTACTGCCATTCAATCTGTTTTCCCTCTGGATGATTCGTTCCTATCCGGATTGAAGTGAATTAATTCTCTGAGTAATATTTCCTGAGATGCTCTGTCAAATACTTATAATTCAGATACGTTATGTACACCATATTCCCTACAGCCACTAATTTTATAATTCTATAAAAGATACTGAGGTTTTTATGGCAGTCTTTATTCTTTAGGAACCAATGCAGCTTAAAAAGTTGTTCTATTATTTTGCATATTAGAGCTGCCTGACTATGGTCTGGAAACCCCAGTTTTGTGTTTCATGTGGTCTGCAAAGAACTGTCTGGTCACAAAGTGCAGTCTCTTGCCCTAGACATTAGATTTTGTTACAGGGAGTTAGAGTACATTAAACACATTTCTTCATGCTAGTCATCTATATAGGCAGTTCTTCAATTTGTTGCAGGACTGTGATCACCAATAAAAGGAAAAGTAATCTGTGTAATAGCAAGAGGAAAGGGTGCTGCGTTTAATTAGTTTGTGTTAAACTGTGGACCTCCCTGTAGAATAGATTATACTGATGAGAAAGTTTAGCATCACTTTGAAGATGTATACAGGGAGCTACAAAGGAGTTTTCCCATAGTTTTTATAACCACTGGTTTTGCTGGGAGTGGTTGCCGTTCCAATTTTCTYACAAATAAAGGGACTTCTCCTTCTGTATGTTGTCAGGCTTACCTATTTTTCTTGGGGGACTAGAGAGCAGAGAAAACTGTAATATGGACCACTATGCTGGCCTCCAGCTTTGTCTACAGATCCTTCCCTCCCTGAGTTCTCCTTGCTGTATGGTGCCTGCTGTTCCCAGTGAGATGCAATCCTGTCCACAGTACTGAATGGGTACAAACTAGTCCTTGTGACTTTATTTTTGCTTTTTTTTTTTTTTTTAATATATACGCTTCCTGTCTGTATTTGGTCCAGTTTGTTGCCATACAGAACAACAGACTTATTGTCAGTTCAGCTACCTGGTTTATAGCTGTGTAAGTGCATTGCATCCTTGAAGTGTTTCTTGCATTCTTCTGTTTTCCTGCCCTGCTTAGCAGCCTGTGTGTTACTTGCCCATTCCTTTTCACTTTAGGGACTTCATTCTTTTTTGCCAAAGGCTCTGTGCACCTTCCTGTGCCCTTTCTTCCTACGTATGGGGTTTTGCATCCTAAGTTTCCTTCACAGGACAGGTTGTTCTTTTAGTGTCTCTGTGCCAGGGGCTCCGTGTGTTCCTTCCTTCGATACAGGGGCCCCACAGCGTATTTCTTCCCTTCTCATGCCTTTTAACCCTTTTGGACTCCAGTGGGACTGTTTTTTGKTTTTTGGTTTTTTTGGAAGGTGTATCTCCTGCAAGTGAATAAAATAAGATTTGTCTCACTTTGTAATCTTTGCATTTTCTTAATTAAATATCCTTACAAGAACATTCAGTGAAACCCACTGTTAACTTTAGTTCCTTAAACCTCTTTTTAGGACAAAAATCAGTAAGCTATTGACCCAGGAATACTGTTGTAAAAATAAATTARATAAGCAAAAGAAAATCTTATACCATGATGATAATAAATTTGGGGACATGGAGAAAACTATTTCTTAGCATATCTTTGTCTTCCATTAATAACAATAATGTACGAATTCTTTCACAAGTGAAGGCAGATAAGATAGCTACATACAGAATATCTTTATATGGCTCTGACCCAGTTAGCTGTCCTCAGCTGGGAACCAGAATGCCTTTGTCTTATTTTTTTACCAGCCTGTGTTTTTCTGAGTAAATTTTTCACCTGCTGATTTCTCTAATTTTGTGTTATTGCTCCTGTTACCACAATCCTAAGAGATTTATCTAGCACACACTAACGTTCTCTCCTATTGAACTTTTAACTCCTGCTGACCTCCCATTGATGAAAAGAGCCTTACTTCCCCAAGTTGTATTCTACTAACAGCTGGCCCCATATGCTTAAGTTTCCGTGATAGAAAGTGCCCTCATCTACTGTTTCTGCACTGTCCAGTTCTCTAGTTGTCTGTTTATACACTGTTCTTAACTCTCTCCAGCTTTCTTTGTTCTGTGCACGTCTTTCACTGAGATGTGACATGCAAGGAGTCAGTGAAGCAGAGASACTTGGGTTAGCTCTTGTAGCTTGCCAAAGCTGCAGAGAAGGATTTGGTAATGATAGGGTGATGTTATGGGAGGGACAGAAAGGGGGCCTTTCCAAGATAAGAGGGAGAAGAAGGAAGGAGCAGACTAATAAGATGATCTCAAAGCTACAGTTAAAAAAGCAGTTTGATTTTGCTTACATGCTATCTCATAAGTTACTTGGGTT
Organism: Apteryx rowi; assembly: GCF_003343035.1. NCBI lineage: Eukaryota > Metazoa > Chordata > Aves > Apterygiformes > Apterygidae > Apteryx > Apteryx rowi. The sequence goes on along the minus strand of NW_020449530.1, from coordinate 2,214,411 downwards.
CCTGCACCAGCTGTTTTCCCGTCATGCCAGTCAGAATTTGGGGAGGAGAAGATAACTTATACTTTCCAAAGTACACATATTCTGATCAAGCAGGTGACTGGTCTCTTTACTGTCTAAYGGCTGATCTGAAACCTCCCAGCATCTAGCATGGCAGAGTTGTCTTACACTAATTGTGAAGGTGAAGGTCACACACCAGCCTTGGATCAGGCAAGTGGGAGTTAAACAAATTGGCTTGTAGAATGTCCTAGATTTGTTTGAACAGTCCTGAGAAAATTCTCTCTGTTACAAGGCTGGCTGAGTTCACCCAGCCACCTTGGGACAGTGAAAGGAGAGCAGCATGCCAGCATGGTCTGCCAGCGCAGCTGCTGGGGTCTGGTATCTCTTGCTGTGAGGCCTGGCTTGGAGCATTCCCAGAATTAAATTGCTGGCACTTGCTGCATTAGTAATGAGCCAGAGGAAGGTCCAGGTTGTCTCTGCTTTGCACTGCTTTGGTACCATTACCTGTGTACCCTCCCTCGAGGCTGCACTTCAGATCTAAACTTAGAGACTGCCCATTGCATTTTGCCCTCCTCCTCAAGGAAGGACAGCACTTGGTTATTTTGTCCTTCCCCGGGCTGAGGTAGGTAAAGGTCACAGATGAACATGCTATCCTCCAYGTGGGTCGCTTTGTGTCATCATGAGCTGTGATGATAAGCCAAGTTATCAGAAATAATCTGCCTGCCTGTCAGCTGCCTATTAAGAAAGTGTCGGTGTGAGCATGCATGTGTGTAACAGCAGAGAGAACAAACATGCATTTGTAGCCAGGCCACCTTGAGAAGTGAGTTCATCGGATCTGATAGCCCCAGAGAGTCAGCCAAGAGGCTCCAGATGCCCTGACAAGCAGCTTTTGCCAGCGAGTGCTGCCTAGCCACCTCCTGAAATCCATGAGACAATTAACATGGACGTCTAATTGCACAGAAGGCGTTTTGGAAAGTGTGGCCGCAGAGTGGAGACTGACGGTTTCCAGCCTTGCTGGCAGTCCTTAGGTTAAACAAGACCTCGCATATGGGACTCCACAGTCTCTTTTTCTAACCTTGAAAACCATGAGCAGTGTTTCAGCTGAAAACAAAGTAAGCTTTAATCCCAAGGCAAAACCCATTTTCAGGCTTGTGTACAAGACGCCTCAACTTGTCATGGGAACTGCACTCCTTTGGTAAATGCCACCAAATTTCCTGTCACTGCAAGTACCCCTTTTAGTGTGCAAAGGACACATAATGATCTTCTCTGCTTCATTTTTACCCCCATGAAAAGGGCCAGTCATCTGGAAGCCATAACAACTTTAAACCCAGCTGCTTGTTTCCTTTCATGAGTGACTGTCCAGAACACTCCAGTTTGGAGAGGCTGAAGACAAGCTAAATAACTGAACCCTGTGCTTTTTTAATCTCCTTCCGGTCAGGTAGTAGGGTCACAGTTGGTTTGGATTTTATTTTTTATATAATGTGAACTGTGAAGAACATTTGTATCCCTGAATCATAACTGCAATACATATGTAGACTTCAACATGCCAAATGAATCTATCTGAAGGGAGAAAGATGCAGAACTAGCTGGTTCATAGGATTAGTAATGGGGTGAGAATCTGTTCCCCATGAGGTTGCCACTTCCCTTCCAGGCAAGGTTAGTGAGGCTGAGGCTATCTGATAGCTGCCTGGTGTCCCTGTGTAGTGCCATGCATTGGCATACACAGCACAGCATTGTGGCAGCCGTTGCAGAGACTGAAGGCTTGAGAAGTAGCAGTCCCCCAAAGGCTGTGGTTATTTTGTGACCTTCTCCAATACCACAGTCTTCAAGTCCCAAGTGAAACAAGTTTAGGATCAATTTACAACTACAAACAGCTGCATGGGAAGGACTTCTTTTGTGGGCTGAGTATTGTCTGTCCTTTTGTGTACTAGCTGTGAGTTGCATGTACCTGAGATTGATTAAGCTCATATTGCCCATCTCAGAGAACACTATTTGTCTCCTTTCAAGCCCAAGTTCCTTAATTTCTATGAACTCTGGAGAAGGAGGGATTAGATTCAGAAGCAAAAGGTTGATGAACTCATCTATAAACTCATATTTTCATCTGGACCTAAAAAATTCTCCCATATTGTACATAGCAGGCTTTATCTGCAGCTTCATATATTCCTCACTTAGGAAGAACATAAAATAGCAGTTCTTAGCATGTAGAAGCACAGAGAAATACTTTTTAGCATAACCATCACTCCAGACTGCGCCACAAGCCTTGATCCAAAGGACTCTTGTGCTTTTGGGGATGAAGGGGGTAGAGAAGTGCACGGGGCTAAATCTGAATCCTCAGGGCATTGCTTAATGAGCATCTGTCCGTGCGTTCACTCCAGCTATAAACAAACAGTGAGATCCAAGCGTGCTTCACACTGTCCAGGTGCTAAATATTTTCCCTGGCTGCTTCCAAACCCTGTGCCTGGAGGCCTGCTGTCCTTCCCTGAGAAGAAAATCCAGGCTCAGGGACTGAAGGGGAGCTGTAGCATGCTCTGATGTGGACAGCTGGGAACCAGAAGAATGAGGCATGCTGCACACTGCATCACAGTTTAGTTACAGCCCAGCCGATGATCGAGCCTTCTGTGCTGGATCCAGACTGCTCTTCCCATCCTGTCATGATTGCAACCTTTGGAGGGTGCTTAGCTTCCTCCAGCTGCAGCAGCAAAATCACTTTTGTTTGGGTCTTGCTTATCCTCTCACTGATTTCATCCTTACATCAGCAGACGAACCTCAAGCCAAGAAGTTAGCTTGCCGTCCCGTTGCTTGGGCAGAATTGTGGTCTTCCCTTGAAGCAACCTATCTTGTCCTCACTGCGAGGTGGGCTGCATCTCTCAGCTGTCTGGGGTCCACTACACTGCTGTAACCTGTCAGGGCTGCCAGGATTTGGGCAGGTCCAGTCAGCTGCCAGTGCCTTGGGGATTGTAGCCTACATGTATGGACACTGCTTTGGGAATGTTAGTACATCAAACATAATGACCACTTCTGGTTATACGTTTAGTTTGCAGGGAAACATACCATGTTCATACAGGAACAATAACTTCTGGTTAGCTTTCACAGGTGTGCAGCCCTAATGCTGCTGCAGTGTGTGATTGTGTAATTTGAATCAAGGTGAYTTTATCTGAGCCTAATTCACTTTTCAGTCTCATTTCTGGTTTGCATACTCTGGGGATGCATCTGTCCTCCCTTTCCCGCCCTGGTTTAAACAATCTGTGATCCTAATTTGGTAGGCTGCTTCTTTGTTACRAAGCATTGAATAAAAAAAGGGGCTGATTTCTTAGTGTAGAAAAATACCACGCTTCTGAAGCAGTCGATTAGTGCTTTTTTTCCCCAAACGTTTCAAAGGAGGATTTCTTGAGTTTGGAAACCCATTCTGGAGAAGGAAATGGAGTAAAAGCTAGCAGTTTTTGACAAATAAAAGATGACTCAAGTATTAGGAAACATTCTTACTGTGAGGCCTCAGAGCTTGTTGAAGAGGCTTGGAAGAGAAATAATGGAAGCTCCATCTGTTAAAGCACATAAAAGTAGACTGGACATTGCAGGGGAGAATATGCTACAGAGCTCAGTCCTGTTTCTCTGTCTGCAACTGTTAAGAAAACTTTTCTGTCTTTCCTTTCTGTGCTACCAGTAGCTTTACTTCCCCCAAGATAAGTGCATACCTGTGTGTGGTGTTAATGACCAAATGAGAAAATTGAGAAGTTCCTTAGGTGCAAGGGGTGAAAAAATGGGAATTATCTCCCTGCTTTTGTACGTTCAGCTCTGAAGGCATTCCTTCTCCCCTTGCTCCCTCATTCTCCCCTACTCTTTGTCAACAATAGGAACAGAAATGCAAGAGTTATATACAGCATTTGTGGGGCCTCTGTGCTCGGCAGCACATTCTCTTGTGGTTTTGAGGCTGGAAAACAATGGTTAATGGGGCATTGTGAAATTTCTCCGTCCTTGGCTGACAGTGTGAGTATCTGTAAGAGATCGGATTTTAGAGAAATCTACAAATCTCAGGTCGTAATGACTGTAACACCCAGAGCGAAGCATGAGAGGCACTGTGGCTATACCAATTAGGCAGAATGAGAAACTTTTTTTAATGAAGGTGAAGCTTTTAAAAGTTTATATCATCAAGTTTATCTCTTCCCAACTTTGGTCACATATATATGTTGTTGAGAGACAGGTTTTAAAATTGTTCCTCCTGTTCCAAAATGATTTTTTCAAACATACGAGCAGTGCTACTGACCTAAAATGCAGTAAGCCCGTAGAAATCGGGGGCTCTGCACAAGACGTCAGTGTTATTATTTGGTTCTGAATAATCCTAAATTTTGGAGKTTTTTTCCCCCAACTTTGAACGCAACTCCAGCTGTAAGCTTGCAGCAGTCTTTTGTGGCTCTGCAATTATGGCCAACCTTTCAGTGAGCATACTACCAAGTTACTGAGTGCACACTTCTGCAGTTCATGTACTTCAGCAGTTGTCACTGTGTGATAGATCTTGATGATATCTGTCCTCAAGATGTTTGATAAAGTATTAACCTTTAATATTCATTAGTCAATGCAGATGTTTGTAAGACTGAGGGAAGACAAATAACTGATAATCAGGTTATGAAACCGTACACAAACTAGGTTTTAAAAGTGTTTAAGCAATAAATTTAGTGTGGCTAGCCAATATTTTAATTAACTATGAGATGCTGGAATGGCTTCTACTCTCAATTTCACAGAAGTAACTCCACTCCAGGTTAAAAAAAAAAAAAAGTCATACTTGCAGGAAACTGGTGTAAGTAGAAGGAGGCTTTAGGCTCATACATATAACTTCACTGCACATGTGCCATTAATAAACTGTGAAGTTGTGAATTGCAGTGATATGAATACCTGAGAGCAACTTTCTTCTCATGTGGTACCAAGGCACTTGAAATTCACTGGAATGCTTTGATAATAGCCTCAAGGTTAAGGCAGGATAAAACTGATGGCAGGTTATATTTAGCCTGGGTCCTTGACTGTAGGACTTGCTCCCCTGCTGGTGTGACTGAGCCCATCTCTAATGACCTTCAGTTCACATTGCAAGATGGATTTAATTTCTGGGACCTTTGGAAATAGGATTTGGGTATGGATGAAAGTTAATTTTGGTGGGCTAGGATGGACTTTGCTTGTACACTTAGTCTAATCTGTGTTTGTTGCCAAACCTCACAACTTTACCTTGAGTTTCACAGTAGCTGATTATTTTATAATAGCCCAGTCTCCTAAAGTTAAGTTGCTTTCAGCTTTGGTCTGAAAAACAGTAAAGTTTTAGCCAGCATAATTTTCGGAGCAAAGTTTGAAAACGTGGAGTAAAGCCTCAGAAACTATAAATCAAAGAAAAAGAACAAAAAACATATTGCTGTTGTTCTCAATAGGTCCTTTTAAGGCAAATTCAGGATTTGCGTGTTTATTTGTTGTTAGTTATAGTATGTATGAGTTTGAAATAGATACAGAGCTCCTAGAAAAATAAATCTGAAAAGGTCAGTAAGCAGTATATAAGAAAGTGCAAAATGGGGTGTGAAAGAGCTGACATATAATCTCCCCTAAAATTCAATTGAAAAGGAACAAAATGGGGGACATGCTGGAGGGATTTTTGGTTGGTGGGGTTTTTGTTTTGTTTTTCTTTTTTTAAGAAATGATCCCTCTTCTTACTCTTGCTCGTCAATGAAGCTGGAAGCAGTGCTACGAGAAAATATAGGAGCTGAGCTGGTTTTCTCACCAGTGGGAATAGAAGTCAGCCTTTGAGAGGGAACTGAACTGTAGATATTCTACAGTAATCTCTTTTTTCTAGGCGCTCTCCCATAAAGCACACTGACAGGAACGTGAGTTGTTTTTCTCTCCCTGAGTCAATGCACTAAATATTTTGCTCCTTGTTTTGCATTATTAAAGAGTTAATACTTGGATATTTCTCCTATCACTGTGTTCTAAGTGCGTTCATGGTGTGAGCTATAAGGTACTGATGATGGAAAGGACTTAATTTGTAACCAAAGCCATGCTCTGCTGTCCCTGCAACTGGCAGACATAGATATTAATACTATGCTTAATTAGAGTGACTGGGTGGTATATGTTTGTCAGATGAAGAGGTTGGGAAATGGGGTAAAAGACTGAGGAAACCAAAGTCTGTGTTATATTGTTTCTGCATCATGCATCTCATTCCATGCTGTCTGCTCTTGCACAGGAAGGATGAGTGCCACATACAGCATGTGATCCTGTGAAATTAATAGCAATATTCCAAGGTATAACCTGAGCAGGCTCGTGTGTTTTTTTCAGTCCTGCTTCATAGTCTGTGCATTTCAAAAAATGTCATACTGGAATTGCTAAAATCTCATCACTTGACAGTTGTGGCAGAGCAGGCTTGCAGCCAGCACACTACTGCCTTTCTCAGGAGGATGCCAAGTGGTGAGAGCTAGGTACCAGTGTCTGCACCTACACTGATCTTGCCTGTGCCTTCTACTCTGGTCTGCTGCTGTTTTGTGGTAACCTGTCTTGTTTATTAGTGTCAACAGATTCAAGTAGTGCCTTCCAATACATAGTGCTTCTCCTGGGCTCTCAAGATGAATGTTGACTTTCCTGTACAGCCGCCGCATACAGATCACAAGAACCATAGAAGATCCATTTAGATACTTGCTTTTTTGCCTATACCCTTGAAGGGGGAGGAAGGAGTTAAAAGCTGTTTGTGCTGGTATTGACAGCAGACAGGTAAATTGAGTATTCTGCAAAGCCTTCAAAATGCAATGAGGCTTTCTGTCTGTAACTAGTATCCCTTTCTCTACTGCTCTTTCTACATCCTAATAAGTATATCCAGATTGGTTATACTAATGATAATACCCCAGAAGCCAAAAGCCTACAGTCATGGAAATTTACTTCCCCATTTAGTGTACCATAATATAAGTAAATAATTATGTTTTTAATATTTTGGTACTGCCACCCAGAAAAATAATACTCATAAACTTCCCGACACAGAAATCAAATGCAACCCACTTAATTACTAGCAAGTAAACAATGATTCTTTCTCCTTAAAATACCCAAACACGTTCATAATTAGCTAATTAAACTACCATATAAATGATTATTCAATATAAAAGAGCAATCGAGAGGCGGGCAGAGGAGGAAAAGCAGTGAAATCATCACCCGCAGACACACTTCTTTCTCCAAGGAAGCTAGTGAATCGTTACAGGAGAGATGATGGGTGGAAAATAATAAGAACAGCAGCAATAATTAACTTGACAGCAATAATTAACTCGACAATATCTGCAGTTTGAAGCCAACCAGTAAGTTTGTTTTCCTGATAGAAGACCACATGTGAGAAGATGTTTACCTCTTTCTCAGCACTTCAGCAGTGCATGTTGCAGATGGTGTTGGCGGAGTAGGGAACTGACAGGGCAGTTCTGGATTCTGCCCTCTGATAACCTCAGTTCACTACGTACAATTTAGATAAGTCACACAGGTGAAAGTTTTCATACTTAAATGCCCTGTTTTAAACAATAAGTTCCACATTCGTGTGCAGCTTATGAGTGGGCCTGAAGAACTACAAAAGAGCTACTCACCAAATCAGCCTGGAGATGCTATTTTCTGATCTAGCCAGAGAAGCTGCCCTAATTCAGTGCTGGTGTGGGCTGTGGCCCATTTAAAACATCACTGTGGTTGATGAGCATTAGCTCATCTGTAGCCTAGGACAGTAGAAATCCCCAGCCTTTCTTTTTAATATAACTTGAGAAATCCTTGAGGTTATGAAAGATCTTAACATTTTGCTTACAGTGGCTACTGAGTGGAACCATGATTTGGTGTATATTCTACAAATCGGTAAAAACTGGTAAAAAATGGTCATCTGTTCCTCGTGAGTGGGTGTCAATGCTAAGTTGTTAATGACACCTCTTTTGATGTCCAGGAAAATTAGCAAACTTCTGCTGGCATATATTTTCATAGAGACAAACTTGTTCATTCAGGAACTCTTGACGTACCTAAGGAGCAAGTATTTCATTGTAAGGAGCTCCATTAGCTTTAAAGTGTTACATAGGTTTAATTTATAGACGTACTGAGGATGTGTGATGTTCCTCAATTTCTGCATCTTTTCTGTGTTTCCACAACCCTTGCCACTCATATCTGAATATTGCCTCTCACCTTCAAGATAATAGTGTTTCTCTCCTCTTTTCCCACAGGAATCAGGCTGAGGGTATTTCATTGTCTTCCCTCCATCCTCTACCTCATGTAGCAAATACCCCACACAGATACTCTGGTTACTTCGTGTTTCTTTTTCAGTTGAATAATAGTTAAGAAGCAGCAAGACAAAAAGAGAGACTTGTTAACACGGCACGGAAATCAAAAATTGGAAATATTCTTCAACAGAATGAAAAATGCAGAAGCCCACTGGGTTATGGAGACAAATGTCCTTTAGTAATTGTATGAGTCAGATTAATTCTTTTCCGAAGTTGCAAACTAGTCAGCTTTAGTCTTTTTCCTTTAGTAGTTTGGTGGCGGACACAGATATTGGTTAACTCTCCTCCCTTAAATCTAATCAATTTTTATATGGCTCTTGTGTATTTTGGTATTGGAAATGCTGCTGTTTTTCTGATCACTTGTGACGTACTAAAGCGGTAACATTTCTGGACAGGCGTTGCAGAGACGAGGTATGAGGTTTGAGCCCTTCAGATTCATTTTTCTGAGAGAACTGTCAGGGGTGTGTGGGCCTTGATAACTTGAATCGGGCAATAAATTGAAGTGATATCTTAATCGCTCAGTGTTTTAGCTTGTCTGCCATGGCAAAGATGTTTATAATATTGGAAAGGGAAATGAACTCTGTTTAGAGCCCACTTTACAAGAAAACTACTCAGTGGCTAGGGGAAAAAGTGGAAAAAAATTGGAAATAAAGCCTAGGGATGGGGAGCCAAGATGAGGGCCGTCTGCAGAATGATCAGTCTTTCCCAGAGCACCGCACGAGCAGCTCCCTCTGGAAGGGGCTGTGCAGCCAGGTGAACAGCCAAGGTGAAGACAGGGTGGACCAATTTGGGGTCGTTGTTGGAAATTATGTAGGGGGGGAAGTTTAAAAGAATTAGATGCATATCTGCCATGAACACAACTATTATAAAATTTGGTGTACAAAAGACAAATCTCTCTGCTTACTTGGAAAACACAAGTCTCACTGGAGTCAGCGAGAGCTACTTAGATTGAAATGTGGAATGTGGAAATGTTGGTAGGTGCTTTGGCACAGACAGAGGAGCCGAACTTTGGACAGCTGGTCTCTTAAATATGGGCTCTGATTCACTGTTGTGCCCACTGCAGGACTAGCAATAGCATGGGAAAGTATAGCTGTGTGACCCTTGGGTCTTCTCTTTTCTGGAAATTGCTAGGCAGTCATTTTGTCCATAACACAGGTTAAAAGTTTATCAGCTTTTGCCCCTAAAGGCCCAACCTAGCAATTGGGAATACCTTGCCGTTTGTGTAGCCGCTGTTCAAATCCTTTGCTGARGAGTAGCATAATTTCATTACAACAGTTCTCTGTAAGTCAGGAGATGCACCAGTGGTCCATGTGTGCTGTTAAAGAGTCAGGGCACCGCTGATTCTCAGGACTCTTTTTTTCCTCCAAGCTGAATCTGACTTTTTACATTATGCCTGCCTTGGTATAGTCTTGTTTGGATTTCTCCTGCCTTCTTATTGGCTTTTTGATGCCTCCTAATGAATACATTTTTACTTGTGGGCTTCCATTAAACAAATCTAGTATAGGGATTACAAGCTGTTACTGTAGGTGGTTGTAGTGTTTTATCAGCGGCTCAGGAATACTGACAGAAAGTGACAGAAATCAAGAAAATATTATTTAAGTAGGGACGATAAAGTGGGATGAAAATGGGAGAAGTCACAGGAAGGAGGGCAAGAGACAAAAAGCTATCAAGTGTGGGGAAGAAAAACAATGAAGAACTGCAGTAACAAGCAATTCATTTGTAAAACAGTACCCAAGTTAAGCTCTGCTTCTAGGATGGCTCTTGCTGCAGTCTCCCATGTTGTCTTATACCCACATCAAGTGTTTCTGGAGACACCAAACCATCTCCTTAAAATAGGCATCTACCCTCTGTGTGTTGCAGAATGTCATCATCTCTGACGCAAAGCTGCCTGGCCTCAGTCCCTGCAGTATACTGCCTTTTGAAGCCATGTTTGGCTGTCAAGTGCTTCCAGGACAAGTTGGCCAAATAGCATTTTTTGGCTTTTCTATAGTCTTTACCTTCCTTAAGTATCCCAAGTTCAAATACCATTGCATGCATTAAGCACATCTTCTCTTCTACCATCTTGTCTACAGAGCTTTGTCATTCTTGGATAAGTTTCACAACCAAGCAATCTTATTTAGGGTTTTTATTGTTTTTACCCATTATAAAGCTAGTGATTCTTTAGAGTGGAACCTTCAGACTAAATTGCCTTTTCAGCAATATTAATGCACTGCCCCTGAATACGATGCGATGGGCTGCTTTACCTCGAGATAGCTTGGCTTCCTCCTGTGTGCGCTTGCAAAAGCTGTCTGCTGTGCTGACTGAGGACTAATTGCTGGAGTGAGAGAGGGAAAAGAGAGAAACATGGATATATTTTCACATAGGATATGCCCTTCCTTTTCCCATGCAAGTAGGGGCAGAGGCCCCTAATTTCTTAACAGGCAGCAAAACTTAAGATATGGTGAACAGACAACTGTCATCATATACTGAAGTAGTTTTAAGGTATTTGAGAACTAGATGTTTCCAGGAGAATTTGAGGTCTGGAAAGACTGGCTACTGCTGTAGGGTAAAATTAGAAGGGCACCATGAAAAGGAAGGTAGTCTGAGCTTAAAATGGTATAACTGAGATTAGACCTACAAGTACCCTGACAGAAAAATCTGAATGTGCATCCTTTTTTCTGTGCCCTGAGAGTCTGTTTCTCATTGTGCTTTAATTTTTCTTCTCTTTCTTCCTCCTCATTCATCTGTATCGTATTTGTTTATCTATTCTCTGGCCCCTTCTAGCATTAACATCCCAAATTAATATAGTACAATGTAAATATCATGCTCAACTCTATTACCTAATAAACAAGTGTACATGTTAAATATTAGAACATGACTAAGCAACTCTGAACACATCCTGTGTCCTAGATCCTGCATGACTCATATGTCATGGGAATTAATAACCAATCAGCTATAATTGAGTAAAGCAGGAAAAAGGATAATACTGAAAAGGAGGGGGTTTGGGATTTTTTAAAAATAGTACAGGGATTCTTTTCCATTAATAAAAGAAAAATAGATTTTTATGTTGCCTCCATTTAAAGATCTCAGAATGCTCTGCATTCTTTACAGAAAGATCGAAAGTATACAAAAGGATTAAGTAACTCTCCGCCGGAATGCAGACCTGCCGAGTAGAAAGACAGAGCTTTCAAACAATGCAGAGCTACTTAAGAGCTCAGCATACAAAGTGCAGAAAGCCACACCAGTCAAAAAAGGCAGAACTCGGGAATTTCTCTAATATAGGTAGGCTGTGTTTATCCAGCAGGAATTAGTCAAAACAGTGAGAATGACACTGCGAACTCGGAGGGAAAAGCTGTTGGGATGTTAATATCACATCTTATTAAACTGTTCTAAAAGAAAAGTTTCCTAAGGAGACTTGGGGTTTCAGGTTACAGAGCAGTACAGAGGATGTGGTACATTTTGAGGTCTTGCTCAGAGGTGAAAAATTCAGAGGCTAAATGTAAGAGAAAAAATTTATCCATTAAAATTTACTGATGTGCATAGATCTGTGTGTGTGAGTGCATATTTTTTCTTCCTAACTGGACTGAATTTGAAAAATAATGAAAATCACAATTTGATAGTACCTGTTACTCTTAGGTTCTTTTTCCTAAATACTAGGATATTTTTAAACAGTTAAGCATAACTGCTAAAACTGCAGTATCCTTCTTATAAATTACTGCCTTGTAAAACGGAGCCCAATAAAAATTATTTTAGGAGGCTGTAAAGCTCCCTTTGGGAGAATATAAAGTAGGAGCCCTGGTGAGGGAAGGGCACGGCAGGCACAGCTGAGGCTGGAACAATGCAAGATTCCTCTGCTGGTCACTTTGGTGCACTTACTGTTGATTAGCAGAAGCCCCCATTTCCCTTCTTGTGAAGGTCTTCCTTGCTCACACTGCAACGCTCCAGAGTGCCAGCCTTACCAAAAGCTTTACTGGTACCAATTTGTAAGGACTGGAGTGGATAAGTTAAAGAAGAATGTTTACTGCCAAACAGAAGTCAATATTACCTCCTTTCCTTTATGACCTGCTCCTAATTTGATCTTAGATTTCCATTCTCATTAATCTACCCACAGCATGAATTCTCCTGATAGCTTTAAAAAAGTATGATGGCTTTAGAAGAGTGAGCTATATTGTGCCTATTTTACATCAGAGCCGTAGAGATGTAAGCCTCATTGTGTGCTCAGTAGGTGTGCTGTCTTGTTATTTAATTGGGTTTTGTTCTGCATTTTAAAGAGCAGAGAGCCGCTACATTACTTGGTTACATTCCTGGGGAATGTGTCCTGTCAGATACTGTTTTAGTCAAACTGATTCAATATTTTGCAAAGGATGTTTTGGTTTCACAGAAAATGAACATAGCAACAGGTAGGAGGAGCAGCAGATTGACACGCAGGGTCTAACTCTGAACTGCACTGGGACCCTTGCAATGAAAAATGCAGCAAGTTCATCAGCTCTTTCTTGATCCAAATTCAGGTTTATAAATGGAGCAGCTGAACTCTGTTGTACAGAAAGATACTTGAGTTCCCTCCCTGGTGAGTGTAAATGGAGCATATCTCTGCCTAACAAGATGCACCACAGCCTTCTCTGCCTCAGTCAGCATCAGTTCTGGACCTTTCAGCAAATGAAACTACATACCACTCACAGCACAATAAAATTAAGTATTATACTATATAATATCATATAATATCCTCCCTGCTTTTAATCAATGTGGCAGCAGAAAGCTGATAGGCTCTTTTTTGGCAACATTTTTGTTCATACATAATTTGCCAGTTGAGAGAATTTGTGGTCTTCTGGTCCCCAGTCAACACTGCAGCTGCTTTTGCAACATCTTGATATCTTTTTGGTGTTACAATACAAATATCACCACATAAGCATGTTGCTATAGCACAGAATGGCTTAGAGAAGTAACCCACCAAATATCCTTCTCAGATAATGAAGTTTCTTTAGTACTCCCCAAACATTGCCTAGTATGTATATCTTATCTACACAGTGTGGAAGAGAAGAGTATTCCCCCATGGTGAGAAGATTGGGGGTTGGGGCCTTCTGCTGGAATTTTCTACTCCTGATTTTGTCATAAGGTGATAATCACGCAGGCTTAATTTCCAAATTTGTTCTTCCATTTTGGATACCTTGTGTTTTAGAGATGGAGACCCAAAAACATACAGTTGCAGCTGAACCTCTAGAAGTCTTGTATATAAGGAGAAGAAAAGCAGAGTGCAAAACAAAAACAACAACAACAACAAAGAGGCGACAGGATAGACAGATGTCAGAAACAGAAGGCAAGAGGTGGGGTGGAAGCAACTGAGGGGGAAAAAAAAAGGCACAGAGGCAGCAACATCTCAGTTTTCATCCACCAGGAATTGATCAAAGGTTTCTAAACATTTAGACAAAATCTTTTCCTGCTTGTCAGAGGTTCCTTTTCTCTAAATTGTTAGCAGCTCGTTAGCTGGTTAAGTCATCCAAGTCAGCATGCCAAGCTCATATCCCTGGAGGCATCATCACTCCAATTAGTGAACAAAGAATTTGGTGTCTCTGAAAAAACAGGGTGTCCAGAATGGGCACTCAGAAACTGGAAGACCCCAGACCTTCAAATACCTTTCTCCTATGTATATCTCAGTTTTCCCACTTGTGAAATGGGGACAGTTCCTCTCTTGGCCATGTGATATGGTTTATATTTTAATTCATTCATTACTGTCCCCGAAGTCCAATGCCACCCTTGGGTGAAGGAGACTGTACTTATTCAAAGTAGTAGTATTGCTGCTTTGAAGGCTTCTCTGATCTACAGAAATCAGTAGATTTAGTGGCCTAAGCCAAACTCTCAACAAATGCTAACTCTTTCTCTGCTGCCTGTATCAAGGAAACTCCAGCATTGCTCCAGAGACATAAGGAGTTCAGCAATCCGCTAATCCCCAAATTTCTGTAAATCCAGGATTAATTAAAAATATGCTCAGCAAAGCTCATGTATTTCTGCTATGGGGGCTCTGTGTACCCTAAGCAAAAGAGATCAAAAGAAGACTAAACATTCACAAGGTCATGTTCCCAAATGCACTTCAGAGGCAGACCCACTGAGGAAGAGAAACTTCCATCCTAAATATTACCACTCCAGGTAAGAACCAGGCAGTACAATAAGGCTTGAGAGTCTTCTGAAAGAGGGGACAATCTCTCTGGTTAACTTGGCCTTTACAAGGTAATAGTAGAAAACCCTGAATCTACAACAAAAGAACAGAACTTACTGCATTCCAGCAGGACTGCAATGGTGTTTGTAAACTGATCAGTGCCAGGGGAGAAGCCTGAATTCTGTTTCCCCCCAAGAGATCTTCTGAGCTCCTTTTCAAATGATGGCATATAGAGGCATTCCTTGAAATCCCAGATGACTAACATTTCTTGCATAGATCTGCTTAGCTGGAAGAGTGTCAGTGAGATTTTGAAGGGCTATTCACTCGTGGATATGGAAGGACTGTCCCCTGATGTCTTTGCATCCAAAGCAAATAGACAGCTGCCTCCCTGATGAGACAAATCTGGCTGGGTCTTATGACCCTGGACAGCTGTTAATGCCTCAGAACTACAAAAGCTAGGGCTAGAAGAAATCTTGAGAGGCTGTTTGGTCCATCTGCTGCCCCCAAGAAGGGTTTAGCCTCTAGTGATTTAAACTCCATAACTTCCCAGGTAATGTGCTCTAGCATATCCTTATCACCAGTACCCCTATCTCAAAGAAAGGTTTCCCTAATATCCATCCTAAGCCTTCTTTGTGCCAGTGTAAAGCCATTATTTCCTGCCCTGTCCACAGTGAACACAGGGTAACAGGTTAGTCACTGTCTCTTTGCAGCAGTCTATAGCCTTGTCTTGCCCTGCCTTCTCTACGTTGAACAGCTTCCCAACAATCTTTCCTCTCAGGTCATTTTTCTATACTTCAGATGATCCTTGTTGTTTTCCCCTCGACCCTCTCCAGTCCATCCATGTACTCCTTCATTCATAGCATTTCAGCAGAATTTTTACTCCTGCTGAGTATAGCAGAAGAATTTTTTCTTGTGTCTTGCGGTTTGTACGTTTGTTTACACATCCCAGCATGATATCTGCTTTTTTGTTTTGCAATAGCATGATGCTGAGTCATCTTCAGTTTGCAATCAATTATAGCCCCTGAAGCATTTTCTGAAGATCTAAAGCGCTAAGGTGATGAGACAAACTTATCCCTAATGATCTCCTCCTTTCAGTCAGTTCTAGAAAACTTGTGGGATGAATTTAGCTGTACTAGTTACACATCTGGCAAGTTATACAAGAGATTTCATTGTCATTTCCCTTTGCTATGCAGCAGCCCACCTAAACATAGTATCGTACAGGGAATCTAATGGCATCAATTCTGGGTAACTGAACATTTCATGAAGGGAGTGATTGCAGAAAAGAAACTAATGAAAATTAAAGAAACTCTCTTAATTATTTTATTTTATGGCCCCTTTGTCAATGGCCAGTGGATTGACAGTCTTATTTGCTTATTACATTTCAGCTCCTTGTGAAAATGAATTGAGTTTGAAATAAAGCAAAGCGACACAGAGAAGCAGAGTGAAAGAGAGGACATGCAGTGACATAGTGTGGCTGGAAGATAAGCTGAGGAATGCTGTTATGCTCAGGGGGTTGATGGGAGTCCTTGTGACATGCTTGCTTACCAATGTTTTTCCACATCTTTGTGAATCATGATGGACCTATAAGAAGGGAATGTTTATGAGGGGAAAAAATGGCATTGGAAATTTTCAGTTTTAGATTGCTTAACTAGAATGGAAAGATTTTAGCAAAGCACAAAAATGTTTGCAAAAATTTAATCACAAGGTCATCTTCCATGAAGGAACTGTTTTATGAAAAAATGTTAAGTTTCTGTGCTGGTTCCTGAAGCTTTTTAAGAGATCAGAAGGAAGCTGTGGACTGTGAATACTTGTCACCCTCTGTGCTGTTCAGTAACTCATAATGCCTTATCCCATTTAATTTAAGTTGTTAATCAGTTTCACCATTCGTTTCTCAAACATGAGCACAGCACTCCTTAGAAGAGTTTGCAGACAATTAAAAGAAAACACTAAAATCCCCAGTCTGTGCAATTATATTTAATGTCAGTGTTGGAAAATATTTCCAGTATTACTCGGCCAAAGCTTACTGTACTTAGTTTTTATTCAATTCTTGCTCATGCAGGACTTCTAGAAGTTGGTAGAAAACTTGCCCAAATAAGGACTTCAGTTAAAATCTGCTTCATGACAGATTTTTAACTGTTTATAAAATCTATATTTTTACCCTCACTTTTTTCAAAGTGATGCCTTATAGTACAGTGTATCTTAAAAGCTTTACCTGCAATACCATCACATTCATTTAAGCTATTAACTTTTTGCAACCTTAAATATGTAGTTTGGGTTTGATGTCTCTCAATCTGATGTGGCAGTCTTTGGTTAAACAGAGTAATCATTGCATGTTTGACTGGGAGATAACAATATGATAAGAGAATAATTCTCTTGTGACAGCATCCAGGAGTTCATCCAGTTCCTGCCACTTTTGCACTGGCAGCAATGAGCCCAGCGTTAATACGCATGACCTAAAATGTACAAAAAGCAGGGCAGGGGGAGTGGAGGGGGTAAAAAGCAAGAGAATGTCATGGGATGACACTGTGCAGAATCTGCAAGGCTATGAGGAATATGTACTGAGCTCAAGAAAACACTTAGGCCCCACCAACATGAGTTCAAGTACAGGCATTGGCTGTCTTTTATTTCTGTGGTGTGAGTTGGGACTTGGCCAGCAGAAGGGCAAAAGTGATGGTTTTAGTGTATTACAGCTCGGTCAGAACAACATGTAAGGATGAAAAACTTGGAAGACATCCAGTACAGCAGCCTATAATGTTAATAGCATTAAAATAATTTTCAGGCAGATCAATATGAATCCTGTTTGCTTACGGCCTGAGGGTGATTGAAGAGAGAGGGGCCTTGGGAACAGAGTAAGTGAAAACACAAAGTGTGTAACATCTTATTTTCATCAAGTGAACACAAAATCTTTGAAATTCAAGTCTGTTTGGCAAAATGTTTGCCAGACTGGAGCGGTAGCCTGTCTGACGTAGAGGAAATCTGGCTGAGTTCTTAGATATCATTTCACCGGGAGTGACCTCCTGAGCCATGGGTTTAATAAGGATTTGCCTGTAACTGATGAAAGGGAATTCTGGTTAAGGGCGGGGTTTAGATGCTGCAGACAGGCCAGTTGAAACCTAATTTTCCCTTTAGACAGAGATCCCACAGCATATAGTATTTGCAGGCGATATGCCACCCTTGAAGCAAAGGGAATGTAGGAAGAGAATACCTTTTTGCAAACTAGCTAGAAGCTAATTAAGCTAAGTTTAATTAAAGACCAAAAATTAATAACATTATTGTCCTTTACTGTCCAGAGTGTAATATTTTTCTTAGTTTTTATTTTAAAAGTACCTACTTGAGAATAAATATTGCTGTAAAGGTTTATCATAATAAGAAAAAAACATATACATTATTTGCCTCTCCTCTGGCTTGAAAATTAGTAGTTCACCATGGTTCTTTGAAGCCTTTTTTTTACATGCAAAAGTGGCATCAGGACAATATTCATTCCTCATTAATGCCTGAACTTCATTAAAAATCTTTCTTCCTTTTTCATGAATTAAATGTATTAGCAGGCATTAACCCATTTCACAGATGTTTCTCTTCTCCCCATTTTCCCTCCTGTTTGTTTGCCGGTAAGACTGGTTGAAACCTAGGCATTTTATGGGGAATTCTGATATTCAAAATTTGTTTTTGTTGAAAATCTGAATGAAAAGTTGAAATATTCTATACACGATGTTCCCCCTCTCCCCTGCCCCCAAAGGAGTTCTCAGAGAGTGCAGAAACAACAGAGCATTATGTTTAAACATTTTTATTAAAAGAAAATGTTTTAACATTCCCAGATGTTTGGGTTTCTTGAAGCAAATCCAAATATTTTGATATGACTTGAACTTGCATTAATCTGCACCTGCCAGAGTGCTTCTGCAGGCTTTGTGAGGATGATCCACTGCCTTGTCTCTTCTACAGGCTGAGCTATCTGACCAAATTACACCAGACCTAGTGCCAGCCCAACTGGTTGGAAGATGGTATTGTGTGTCAAAATTGTTATTTCCCCCTTTACTCCCCAATATATGCACATATGAGGATGAAACAAAGGCTTCACTTACAAGAAATGAAGAAACATGTCCCAGTCTGACTGGGGGATGAGGAATCTGAACTCCAGTTTCCAGCTTCTAGTCCCTGGGTGTCTTTCAACACCTGCAGCCACTACGTTGAGTGCAATCAGTGTGGCTGGCGGGACTTGAACCAAGGAACAGAAGAGCTGGCAAAGAATATCAGTAGTTTGGGGGGTTCAGGTAAGCATAAATTAGCAAAAACTGCTAAAAACAAAAGCAGTTATTTCACTTCTCCTTTCCCAGAAGCAATCTTGCTACTATGCAGAGCTGTAGCCTTGTGAGCTTTGTCTGTTCAAAGTGAAGATCGTTTCTATTCTCTGGGTACAGCACAGGTCACAGTCATGTTTTTAATTACCAATTAGATTTCCATTAAGGAAATAAAATGAGTTTTATGTGCTGGTTGTCAAAGGTCCTTATAGCTGCCTCATTCCATGTGCCCTGTCCATTCGAACAGCAAGCAAACAAACAGAAACTTACTCAGGGGTAGTAAACAAAACCTCAAATACTTTACCCCACAGAAGGAAAGACAGAGACTGAGATGGAGAAGCTGCAAGGACTTTTCATTTTTCATTCCCTTCAGGTGTGTTTTTCCTGTCTGCTGTGAGCAGTGTGAACAGAATGTTAAATATGCCCTTAAATTACTTGTGGAAAGAAAAGATCTCACACACGCGTGCGTGCACACACACACACTTTTTCTCACTCATGCATAGATGTGTATTGTGTGTTTGTATGAATATGTACAGAGAGACCCCAATCCTAGAACATGCAAATAGAAATTTCAAGAGGGAGGGTTATAAATAGTCATAAATTCAATTTATTTATAAAGCATTCCCTGTCAGGCATCACTGCAGTGCACAAACAATTATGAAAGAATTGTAGTAGATTAAAAACGTAAATTAGAGCATCATAAAATGCACAAGTGTTCAGACTAAAGTGCATTTGACAGAAATATTTTAAAAGTGGGATTTGATGAGCTCTTCTGGGTGGTCAGTCAGAGAAAACTCTGTGCTCATTGGCCTGTTAAACAAAGATTCAGGGCCAGCTTTCTGCAGGGGGTCTCTTGTGGCTCCACAGTTCTTAGTCCAAGTCCTACAGTAGTTGTGAGTAGTTCACGGAGGGTCTAAATTGTGCTGGATGTGGCTATGGTTTCTTGGGGAACCCACATTTGCTGACAAGTGATACTGTGCTAGCTGTCCAAATACTTCTTTCTTCAGCTCTCCTCATCCTTCCTCTTCTTGTCCTCTCCTGTCCTACAAACATGCCCTATGTCAAGGGCTTGGATGAGACAGGCATTGCCAGTCATTCTGCTGATTTGGTGCTCGCTGGGTCCCCCTTCAAAATGGTGCTCCCTCTGCAAGGGGATTTGAGGGAAGGTTTCCAATTCTTTAGTGTTACCTGAGTGCTATGAAGCGATTGAGGTGAAATGGGGGATCCAGACTGTAGATACTTACTGACCTACCCGGTAAGAGGATAGTACTTTTCATGTTCAAGTTAGCAGCAAAATTCTCCCTGATTTAGACTATATGTTAGTCTAACCTGGCATGTACTCAAATTACTCAGAACTTTGGAGGACTGAATCATTTTAAAAGGGAAAGAAAAAAAAACTTCATTAAATTAAGGGTATGGAATGCAACTCCTCCACATCCCTTATCCATGAGGGAATTATAAAAACCCTTGGCACACAGAAACTCTCATTATGGGCAGATTTTCAAAGGAATTCACTATCCACATGTTGAGTTCTGTTGGAAATTCAGTCCCTCATTTTGGAGCCCAATTTTCAGTGAGCTCTTAGAAGAGATGACTGAATATGAACATGAAGGTTCCTCAAAGTACTTTCCATACTACAGCAACCTAGACTTACAAGGCAGACAAACTACATGATATGTAATATATTATGATATTGTTGATTCCAAGGAATAAAAAACCATCAGTCTGCCCTAAAAATCATGTGATTGGCTTAAAATTAATAAATCTCATGGGGACAGGGGGTATGTATTTACAGTTCTGCCTGGCACCAAAATGTTCAGCATTAAACACCAACATGGTTTTGAGCACAGAAAGGTTAGGCTAGAGGGGATGGTTTTAATATTAATAATACTAATAAAGTTTTATAATAGAATGGAGTGTGGTGAGTAGCCAATGTCTAACTTACCAGAGTCATTTGGGGAGCTGAATGAGACATGATATGCCCTGTGATGATCTGTTAGATGTAGCTGTCATACTGAAGCTGCTCTGATTTAAATGGATGCCTCTGGTATTCTGTCCTCAGTCCGTGGCTGGTAGATGGACAATTGACTGTGGCATTTTAAATGCCTATTTTAACCCTGGGAGAAGGTACTGGACTGTCTCATTGCATCTGAAACTGCATAAAGGAAACTAGTAAAAAGCTTTTACTAGGGGGCGAATTTCATTCCTGGGCATGGTAACAAAACAACACCTAGCCAGCTTTTAATTCCTATCCAGAGGTCCTAAATGAGGCTGACAGTCATAAACCTTATGCTGCCTTCTCTAATGCTGCTTCCCCCTAGAAGGGAAATCTCATATTGGTCTGATCAGAATATAAAGTGACAGTTCATTTCAATTTAATCAGAGTAGTGGACCAAACCAGAAGAACCTAGGATATGACTTTCTTTGCTTCCTCAGAACTGTTCAGGTTTGAATGTCTGTACATGACCTGGTTGGATGTCTTCAATTCTTTGTCACACAAAAAGCTTCCAACTCCTCAGGAACATATTCTCTGGTTTTAGTTCATATGTGGAGAGAATCCTTTTGTTCTATTTCAGTCCAAAAAAGAAGAAATCTTGAGCAATGAAACCCAAGAGATTTCCCCTACTGTTAGCCAAAAACTGTAAAGAAAAATCTTATATTGGTTAGACATTATCTAATCAGCACCAGAATCCAAAATTTAGGTCCAGTTGGATGCATAATCCATTATGTGAATACAGAAAGGGGCATGTCTAACTGTGGAGAATGAGGCATCCTGCTGTGAGACATCAAAGGGTGACTGGAAAGGAAATGGCTAGTTTGCTAGATTATTCTGAGGACCAGAGATGCATTTAGAATGAGAAAATATGGGTGTAGAATCTTTGAAAAATATAGTTTGAAAGGGACATCTGTGGGTCATCTAGTCCAACTTCCGTCTCAAAGCAGGGCTATCTTCAAAATTATGTCAAGTTGCTCAGAACTGTCTCCAGTAAAAGATTTCAAAATCTCCTCCCTCTTGTACTGTGGTGCACACAGGACTGGCATGTCACGCCTTCTGAAATGTGAGGTTCCCAATGATTAAATTATTCTGTATAGCTGGAGCCTCCTTCTCCACTTTTAATAGTAAAAATGGAGGTGAAATGTTGATGAATCAGAACAGTAATGGCATCCTCAACTGTATTTTGCTTTGAGTGAATAAGGAACACAGGGCTCACTGAAAGGGAACGTATGCTTGCACAAGATACCTAGCACAGGGAACTGACCCCCTGTTGGAGTGAGGGAGGGGACCCCGGAGTAACGATGAGTCTCARTATGAGTATGGTCGTTCTCCCTTTATTAGAGCTTACACAAAGTATATATATCGACAAGCAATACGCATGCRCTAGCAATAGTTACATGATTGGTTACAGTTTCTGTCCATACGTATAAAGCGGATACATGATTGGTGCAAAGTTGCTGACTGTGCTCCATCGACATTTATGGAACCTAGTTCCGTCCAGACTTGTTTACCAGTTTCGTGAATACCTTCTTTTGTAGTGCTCAAGGCCGCTGCAAGGCTTGCTCGGCYGCTGCAAGGCTCGCTTGCCTTGGCCTACATTCCTTCCCTTACCCTGAGAACGGGATTGCTCATCCCAATCAGATCATGCCCTCTCTCGCTTAACCATTCCTCCACAACCCCCCTTACACCGTGGCTTTGTATTACTGTTGGACTCTGACACAAAATGTAATTCCACTGAACCCATAAATAACTTCAACTTGATCTTTGCCAGAGTGCCGTAAGAAAAATAAGGAGCTTAGGCTAGATCCTGTAAGAGAGCTATACATGAAGTATTCGTTGGTTTACCAAGGAACTCTTGAATAGAGGGCATGTGTATCAGGTCTGTAATCATTCAAAACTACTAATGTCCTATTCTTTTATTAATTTCTGGGGGACATCTTTAAATGGATCATAGACATGTTATGAGTTATTATAAAGTACTGAAGGCTGGCTTGAACTACATTCTTGTTTTGTAATTTCTTATTTCAGATTACTGAGAATTCTGTATTTATCTGGTTTATTCTTCAAATGTTGGATGTTTTAAGTAGATGCACATGACAGTAACTCCCATTTTTAGGATCAGGTGTTAGTTAAAAGGGGGTATTTCTGCAGTACGCCATATCAAATTTAGTTTGGCTCACAGTAACACGATAAAACAGACATTGAATTTGGATGGAGTAGAATGAAGGCAGTGCTGATCATACTTGGAAATCTAATCTTTCAGAAACTGTTCTGACTTCTGTTTACAACACAGTGGGCTATGTTTAGCTGTACGCTAGTCATCCACTTCCTTCTTTGGCCTTATTTTGCTCTTGTCAGGTAATGTTAGCTAGTGTTTTTTTTGCTTGATTTTTAAAAATATTCTTTTTAAGGAACAGGTAGAGGAAGGGACACTGTGTTTTAGGACTAGCTTTAGGACTAGCAATGGAGTTATGTTCAGCAGTATGCCATCTTATCAGTCTTTTCACTTTACCAAATGAAGGGAAACTGCCACTATTTTTCTGCAATGGCAGTAATTTTAAGGAGTCAAACAAACCAAAAAAAACAAATAAGCTTTAAGTTTTATTCCCTCACATGCTTGTCATGTCAATATATTCATGTATACTTAGCTGAAAGTATCTTCTGAGCAACTGAGTGCATTCAGAAGTGACCCAATGTCAACAAACCTGACTAACACGGGCTTTATTGAATTGATCCTGTAAGTCCACACGTGTGGTTCTTCACCAAAGGTCAAAGTTATCAATGCTAATGGTAGTTTCAGGTGAGCATATTCACACAGTGAGGATATCCATATCTCAGATGTGATGACAATCTGTAATCTGAAAACATGGAACTTTCTACATAAGGTTTTCTGGGCCTTCTTTCCCAACACTGCAGTTCAGTCTCCTTACTTCCAATCAGTAAAAGATTGTTTTTCCCACTGTGAAAAAGTCTGAGGGCTTCCACGCTGACTTGTATCTTTCAGAGGCTGTTTGTACAATTAATGCCAAAACATCCTAAATGAAAGAGGCCCTTAAAACACTGCTGTTTTCCTTAGATAACTGAGTATTTGCATTATTAAAGAAATGTAGTCTCTTATGTTTAGGGAAGCACTAGGGAATAATAATGCAGACGTTGACGTAACTTGGTATAAGGTCAAACAGCTTTATAAAGGTTATAGATGTGCAGGGCTTGCTGCATATTATTTCAAATATACAAGAGCTAGCTTTTGAAACTGCGATTGTAGCACAGGCTGGGCTGGGTGTGAGCAAAGGGAAAAAGTGAAGATTGAGAAAACTGGTAATGACTAAATTTTAGATTGTGAACTCTTTAGGATGGGGGTGTATGAAATACAAGGATCTGAGTCTGACTGGAGCCTGGAGTAACTCCTGCAAAGGAAATACAATAAGCTAGTAGTGCTGCCAGGTGGATGGGGATTGGAGAGCCCGGGGGTCAAGCCACAGCAAATCCTTTGAGGACCAGTTTCTCAGAAGCAGCCCCGGTCTACTCGGTACTTTCCTAATGGCAGAAAAACTTCATGGCTCCCCTCAATGGTTTGCTTTACTTCCTGTTTTCCGACTCTTATTAACCCAGGGTGTCATTAGGTACAGTTTAAAAATTAAAAACAAAAACAAACCTGCAACATCTTCAGAATGTAATGGGATTAGAAGGGTTTTGAACTTAATACAGTAATCCTCTTTTGGAAATATATGTTAGTTATTGTTTGTTTCTTCTTTGTCAAGAATAAGAAAATGTGCAATTTGTTTCTTGGCTATGTTAGTGCTGGCTAATGTATCAGCTACTGTATCTGATGCTCGTGGCCTGTATCTATAAAAAGAAAGCAGTGGAGCCAGCTCCAAAACATCTGTGTATGCTCCAGAGACTGGCCAGTTTTAGCAAACTATTGTCCTTTCTCTTCTTCCACTCATATTTTGGCTTTTTCTCTGTCTTTCCATTTTCATCACTACTCTCCAAGTACGAAGCTCCTGCTTTGTAATTCTGCCACCTACAATATCCTTCATGTACCTCAGCCGTCTCACCACAGTTCCTGTTTCTAAGATGCAGAGGGAAAAACACAGTTGCCTCTTTCATACAGCTCCAAAATGAGCTCCCTCCGCTTTGATTCTGGGGTTTAGGAATGTGCTTTAAGCGACAACGCCATCCGTATCGCCTTTCCCTCCCTGAAGGTAGCAGGCGGCTGCGGTCCTCAGGAGCGCTGTAACTTCCCGCCAGTGGGGAGCTCTCCCCGGAGAAAAGCCAGCGTTTCTTTTAACATGGCGCCAGACTGGCTCCTCAGAGGAGCACAGCTATGTCCCCAGGGGGGCCTGAAACGCTGGGGCCCAGGGCACATCGTCCCTGAGCGCAAGGATTCAAGCAAGCAGCCCATTTAGCAGAGGTAAAGCAATCCCTGTGTGGCTGCCAAGCGCGGTCAGTGCTCCTCCTGCCTTCAGGCTGCAGGTAGTGGAGTCACTTCTGTCAGCTCCCGGGGCAGGGCACCACCAGGAGGGTGCGGGCACGGCAGGGCCACGAACCGCCCCGCGCCAGTCACGGCTGCTTCCAGCCGGTTCTGCAACGGTGGGAGGCCACCCTGCCCGCATGGCTTCAACGGCCGGAGGGGCCCCGGGGGACCCGCACAGGCACAGGGGAAACGGGCAAGGAGGGGCGGAAAGAAACTGCCCGGCCCCCGTGCCAGCCTCCTGCGCCAGCCGTCAGCCTGCCGAAGGGATTGGGAGGGACGGAGCGTGACGTGTGGCGAAAACGAGGGGAGCTGAGGCTAGGAAGCGGGGAGGARAGGTGCCTGGGCTGAAGCTGGGCATGGGAAAGGGCAGGAAGGGTGTTTTCCTACGCATTAAATTGCTTATGTTTCTCAGTGCCTAGATCAGAAGTCAAAGATTTCTGTTAATTGGCAATAAATTAAATTAAGTTGAATTCCCCCAGTCAAGACTGTTTTGCCTGCTGCACTGAGCTATACTGTGTTCACAGAAAGCTCTTGAGTTTTATAGTGTAGGGAAAGAAAAGAAACACAGATTAATTACTGTTTTTTTTAAATCCTTCTCAATTGTAAGCAGGAGTAGCTTTCTGAAACGGTCTTGGAGTAGCTGCACTGCTTAAACTCGCCGATATTTTTTCTTCAGTTTTAGATCCTGAAATCATTACTTTAAGTGCAGAGGATCATAAAACCTCTCTCCTCTGCTCAACATTATGTATGTTATGGTCATTGCAGAGGCTTTTACAGAACCTTACTTTTCATGGATCTTGCCACATTACCAGAGCATTGTAAAGACTTTATTCAAGCAGCTTGCAGTTATATGTGTACAAATGCATACATATATGTATAGGTATACATTTGCATGAGTGTAATATTTCGGCATATTATTACCTCAGTAACGGGGTTCAACAAACAGCATTATTACAATGACAAAACAGAAGTCTGTAGTTCCACGGGTGTCTTTAGGAGACAAAAAGGTTTGAGGCTTTTAAACCCAGCCGAATGGAACTTGTTACTTGTTGAAATTCTGGACACTGTGTGGAGTATTAGACAAACAACAAAAAAAGTAGTTTATTCCAAAATTTTCCAGATTATTTGGTTCCTTGGTCTTTTTGATTGCAGATAATACAGGTATTCCAATGAACTTTATGGAGTAGAAAGGTTCCTCTAGCCCAACTGTGCGGCAGAGCTCTGCAGCCACAGAACAAATGCAAAGCTAGACACAAAGCTGGCAGCAGCATTTGTTCAAGGGCCCAGAGGTCCCCTTAGTCAAGGACAGTGTTTTCAGCATCAGGTCAGCTTTAGTGCTTCCTCTTTTTCTTCAGTCTGCTTCCAACTGGACCAAACAAGAGGGTGGGCTTCTCAAAATCTCCTTGAAACCAGTCCCAGCTGTGACTGCCAAGAGGGGTTTTAGGTGAAGCACTATTTTGGGGGACTTCTCATGTCTCTATAAAGTGGGATGCCAGAAGAATTAATTGCGAAGGGCAACCTCAAAAGCAGTCTGAGCGAGAGTGGTCTCAGGCCTGTTGGTGACTCTTCTTGGGGGAGGGAATGAGAACTGGCTCACAACTGCAGAAACTCTTTAGCTGAAACAGGGAGTGAGGCCCGTGAATAGATTGGGTTGCAGCAAGAGAAATCTCTTTGTTTCCTTCTTAAAGGGTATTAAAAAGGTATTCATTCATCCCTAGCAAGGTCATTTCAATCCTCCAATCCAATGGTACTTCCATCCTCAGTTCTCAGCACATTGTTCCCCTGTGGAGCCCATTTCCTTCTTCCTCCAACTTTCACACAGGCTTTACCTTGTCCTTTCAGAGCCAGGGCATCACCTCTTGGGCAGAGCTAGCACAGGCTCGCTGCCTGGGGTGCCAGGTTGGAGTCTGACCTCATGCCATGCTGATAAAGGCATGTGGCAGCACAAAGGTTGGTGCCCTGCCCTTTGCAGGGCAATCAGAAGGACACTGCATAAAATCACACAGTAATTTTTTTAAGATGCCTCCTGACAGCTCGTCTTACTTTACAAATGTGTGCATAGAGCTTGATTGTTGGGGTTTATTTTGCTATGATTGGTACATCAGATAGTACCCATTCAGTTTTTAGGGGCGGTGCAGAGAGAAGGGAGGCCAGATTAGTCCATTCTAAGAATGGACTAAGCCATTATAGAGCTCTTTTCTGGGCCAAGCCCATGGCTGGACTGTTGGTTGTTAGCAATTATGTGCTAATTCCCAGGCTATATGTGGTAATGCACTTACTATATGTAGAGCTGGGGATATGGTAGTCACTAGTGCTGTATGCTGCTGTTTTCTCCTTTAAGTTCAAGGGGAGAGAAATCGTTAATGTCCTGATTCTATCTCTGCTTGGGAGGATGAAGGGCAAAACTGTGGATGTGTTTAAAAGCTTTACAAATGGATCAGATAAGTAAGGAACAATACTTAATCTTTTTCTTTTGTAGGTATTCCCCGTACTAAGCACAGGGGAATACTGCAAGCATTATGATAGCTTTATCTGAGGGAAAACAGCAATATTTTGAAGTACAAATATGTGCCTATGGCTGTCAGACGGAATTTCTCAGGTGTGTAAAATAACATGTTAATGTAAATGTGCAGATGAATTGATTAATATATTTTTTGATAACTAGTGACTAGTAGGTTGCCATTAATTATGTGGAGCTGAAACAGGGCCATTACAGTTTGGAGCTGAAAAGAAAAATAAAGTAGTGACCTGCCTGATTGTTTAGCTGGGTATCCTTCAAGATGCAACCAAACTAGAATCTCTAGGTTGTTTTAATTTGTATTTATCTCAGATTTTTATTTCTTCAGTGTGAACTTTTAATGACTGAGTTTGTAGTTTAACCTTGCAGGGACCTAGTCTCCTTTTGGTGTCATCTAGTTTTCACATACTTATTTCCCACTCAGCTTGCCATGCAGCACTTTTGTAGCGATCAGCTAATGCTGCAGTTTCCCTCCTACTTGGTTGCAAGTGCCATTTCTGCAGTACTGCTAGTCTGATTCTTCACTGAGGTTAAAAACCCCAGGGACATGAGAGACAGAGAGTCTGTGTACTGACTCTGAAAGTCTGCTTGCTTGTCCTGAATCAGACTATACTGTAACTGGGAGTGACTTTGTTTGGATGTGCTTAGTTGCAGCGTGTTTCGCAGGGTCATGTACATTTCTGATAGAATGACTAAATGCATCTTGCATTAGTCAGCCTGATCTGTAAATCGTTTGTCACCAACATTCAGCCTACCTATTCCCCAGCAAAGGAAAAGGGAGTCCTATAAGGCAAGTGGAAAAAAAAGGCACAGTATGACACATGCATTGGTCTCAGATAGGCCCCTCTCTTATTTCTCCCCGTGTCCCTCCACAGTGTTGCATCCAGCAACATTTCCTCTCCAGAGGTAGAAAATAACTGGGTGCATGCAGCTCATTCTGAAGGATGACAATATTTTACAATGTACCCTGCAGAGGACTGAGTGCTAGAACATGCCTGCTAACCCTCTCCCCTCCTCCTTTGCACAGACCTGTGCAATGTTCAGTCCCTGCCAAGGCAAGGACAGCAGATTTCAGAACCTAACCAAAATTTGCTGCCACTGTCCTGTCCAACTGGCTGCAACACTATGCAGTTGCAAAAAGAAAAGTCTTCTGGCAAGTCATGCACATTAGATATACCTAAGCAGCGAATCAGTGAGTTGTAGGCTGTATGGATGGAATGTAAAAAAAGATGATGTTCTTTTCCACTGTTTTTCAGTCTTGCTAACTATTGCCTTTCTTGTTTTCTTGTCTTCTCCCCAGGAACGAGTGGAATATCTCTTTCTCATAATTTTTACAGTGGAAGCATTTTTAAAAGTAATAGCATATGGACTTCTCTTTCACCCCAACGCTTACCTCCGCAATGGCTGGAATTTACTAGATTTTATAATTGTGGTAGTAGGGTGAGTACCACCATCTTTTCTTTGAATGCACTGCACACATGGGAACATGGGGACTCTTTAGGGGCATGAGGATAGAGAAAGAGTTGGTAACATTACTTACAGGTGACGTTAGGGGTTGATGTCCATCATGTTCCTTCTACTACCACCATTCATCCTTCCCACATTAGCCTTCCTATAGATTCCGCACCCTTTACAAAGTGTTACTGTGTAATCTAAAAATAGGGTTAACTCACATAGATCTTCTGCAGGTATAACTTGATTCACACTGACTTCAGTTAGTGTAGCATTGATTTACCTTAAGATTTAGTACTGCCACTCAGTTGATGGTACAGTTTCTGATTTTGGGTTTCCCTTGCTGCTCAGCCTTTTCCAAGGCTTTTAATGGTTTGCAAGACATGGAAATTAAACAGCTCTTTGGTGATAGGGATGAAAAGAGGAAGTAGTGCAAGGCTGTTGGATAGAATTAAACTACTGAATATGCTCTTGTTGGAAGAAGCTCCTTTAGTTTGTAATTCTGTAAGAAAAATCCTTTAGTGGGATCTTTTAGTTAAGATTAGAGTTGGATGTGAAAGGAATTTTGCAATCTTGTGAGTTTTACTGATTTTTGTCTTTCCCAAATAAGGATGAAAAATTTAAATCTCAGGTTTTCATACTTACAAACAAAAATAAGTTCTTTAGTTCATTCACACTGTTCTGTTGGTGATTTCAACACTCTGATTTTGATTTTAACCTTTTAAGTTTTGAACCATTTTAAAGACTAATTTTAATATTGTGGATCAGATTGCCACTGTGAAGTGCAACCTTTCTAATCCCGTTATTCCTCTTATGTTTTTTAAGTTAGAAGGGTAATTGATTCCAGTAAAAGCAAAATAAAACATCTTCTGTTGCTTCAAGCTGAGATTAAGAGATAACCAAGGGTTTTGAATTGTTGTTGTCTAGGAGAAGGGATGATAAAGTAAGGATAACCTACTGCGACGACACCAAGAACAAGTATGTTTTCTCCTCAGTAATTTGTCCCATCCTCCCTGCCCCTCCATGGCTAAAGAGTTTCATCACCCACAAAAACTTGCACTCTTTTGACCTCTTTCCCAAAGGAACCTGCATCAGCTCCTACAGAAAATGTCAAAAAGGGGCACTCTTCATAGTCAAAGCCCCTCATAATTTCTGCTCCAAACTGAAGTCCATATGGCCTCTTGCAAATCTGACCTGAGAAATTACCAGTCAGCAAACTCTACTCTGTGCTACTTGAACCTGCTGTTTTCCAGCATCATGGGGAAAAGTGGGTGGAAGGAGAGTTTGTGGTGAGAAGGAGGGAGGACAAGCTGGAACATGTAGTTAGTTCCAGAACATCCCCACTTCCAAGTGCGCATAACTCTTCTGCCTGCAGCAGTGCCCAGTTACCTTTGCCCTTCATTGCTACCTGTGGCCAGAGGATCCTGCAGCAAACTAGTCATTGGAAACTGGCAAATCTCCCACCCATACCTGGCACTGATGTCCAGTTCTCTAGCTGGTTCTGCCTTTGAATGCCCCCAGACATCTCACCTGCTTGGGAATCACTGCTTAAGGTGAAGAAAGGTTGGAGAAACAAAGTCTTGTGAATGTGATTCTTCCCTTACTGTTTTTATGAGAAAGAGACTTTTTAAACACGTTATCTCTTCTTTTTCCATTGGAATGTAGAAGAGCAGGGCTCTGGAAATCACGGGGCAGCATTATATCTACTTTAAGTACAGTCCTTTTCAATTTTCCTGCTAGGGCAGTTAATCAGCAAGATGATATTCAGGCTGAAAGTAATTCCCTTGCCAGTGACAGAAGCAGCAGCTCTAAGCTGTCTGTGCTTGCCTCCAGCAGCTCGCAGTCTGTAGATGGGAAACAAAAAATGTAACTGGGGAGGGACTGCGCAAGTATAATAAACATGGCCAAGACCCCAAGGTCTCTGTTAAAGAGTAGCAATCTCAAGCCACAGATTTCACTTCAAGGCCAGATGGGTTCCTTTGATGTTTATCTGTTCAAACTCACTTGTACACTGCCACAGCCTAGGCTGGTGCACTACTTTTTCTCTCCACAGACCCTCTGCAAAATCTAGGTGGTGATACTGTCTGTTCTTGTTCTGCCCTGTCTTTTCCAGTCTGAAAACCCTCGATGACATTATGTTTGAATTCAGGCATAGCTGAATATTTTGTTAGGGAAGAAGTCCCATGGTAAAGGTTCAAAACAAAAGAAAAAGAGGAAGAAGGAGAAAGGAGGAAGAAAGCAAGTGCAGAAAAAAGGCTGGTAATGAAATTTTCTTCCTGCCCTTTTCCTGCCCACTGCCAGAGTTATTGGAAAAAGCTGACTTATTTGAATGCAGCTGTAGCACTGGGCAGAGGGGTTTACTTCATGGGGGAATAAAGGATGGTATGGAACTAACACTGGAAGCATCAAGTCTCAAAATGACCCTGATAACTGCCACTCATGCTTATTCTGTCTTAGGAATCATCTTCATTTTCAGTGATGATTGCTCTTGCTACAAAAAATATAAAGGCCAGGTGGGAAGTACTTCTTCAAGTGCTACTGGAAGCTAAGGAAGCGAAAACAAGACAGGTTCTTTGTTTACCTACTATACACAGCTTAGCACTTATGCCTTGAAGAGAGAATACAGAGAAACTTACTTCCTTTACTTTAAAACATGCAAGTCAATAGAGTATGAGGAAAATGGAAATGTGTAGGAGCGAGCATAAATTATAGAAAGCAATCTCAGTTTTTATAAAAACTGGTATTTGCTTGTATGCTTTTCYGTACCTTCTGAAGATAGGTCTCCTTGCTATCTAAAGGAGTCTTAGAGTCCGTGTTTCTAATATGGCCACATGAATACACAGTAGGAGAGGGGAATATTGAAAATAACTGCTGTTTTCTGGAGAAAGGACGCACTTCAGACCTGTAGGCTTGTAACAGCTTATCATTCTTGCAGTGTGGGAGATCTGCTTATTCATCAGCTAAGTCCTTTAAAGCTTGATTCTAGCTTATCTTTAAATAGCCTGTGACCCTGCTATAGTAGCACCATTAAATACTGCTTTGAAGAAATTTTTCTGTGTGGGTATCAATCAGAGGCTCTGTTGATAAGAACATTATTAGTTAAGGTAGAGATCACACCCCTAAGCTGCCTAATGAGGTACAGCCCACAAACATTAACCACTAGTCAAATTGTTTCCTACTTCCTTCAGTCTTACTGTTCCTCTTTTGTAAAACAAAACTTCCAGATACAACAGTGATGTCCTTTAACATTAGGCTGTTGGAAGAAATCTCTCTTGAGAGAAAACTAACTTGAAAATATTGTGCTAGAAGAATATCTGTCTTTCCTGGCAGTGCTCTGGTTTGTCTGCCAAGCACAGCCATTCTCCAAGGACCCCATAACTACTGCCAGAAAAAAAAAAAGGTGTCATAATTTGAAAGACAGTCTTACTTGGTAAGGTAAGCAGTGAATGCATTTGGAAAGGCTCTGAAATTCAGAATAGATTTGAAAATGTGGTCACAGTATATGTCTTTCTGAAGGCCTATGGGGAATTTCTAAAGGGTAGACTCACACAGTTTCACACTCACAAATCACAGGTGAACTGTAAAACGTGGTGAAAATGTCATTGTACTTTACTATTTCTTTGTACCTATAAGGATTCTTTCAGTTGCATTTTTCTGCTGATTTTTGGCCTTAAAATTCCAAGCACTCTATTCCCTCTGTTTTCTGGAGGTCCTTGACAAGTTCTTTTTTATGCTATAAAAATCAGCATGCCCTTCCCCACAGAGGAAGAGATGAAGAGCTGTAGAGCCGGTTTCAGCCCTGTCATGCTGCTGTTGTGGTCATCTAGCAAAGAGAAAAACTTTTTGATGTTTCAGATGTCAAAAAGGAAGCAGAAAAAATAGGAAAACAGTGAGGTTAGCTTTATACATCACAAGTAAATGTTAAAAAAAAAAAGTGGAGTGGGTCCATTCGTACATATGTATGTTAGAAATTTATTTTCTGCTTTATAGTTCATCTCTGTCAAATTAATTTAGTTTAGTTGTAGTCATGTCACAGGTGAAATTCAGAATCAAGATATTGTTAATTGTGCCTCATCAGTGGAAACTACTGTATCCAATTGAAAATGGGACATGAATTTAGGTTGGCAGAAAGTAGTTAGCTGGAAGGAAATACAATTGATTTTCATATCCTTTTTAAAAAGAGTTGGTGAAATTTTCAGTGGCCGCAAGAGATTAGCCCTTTTGCATTTTTATGTCATCCAAATTTTGATTTTTCTGTCAGCACAGTGTTCTCTCGCATCACGCTTGGAGTATACATTTCAGCTAACTCACCTACAGAGAAGAGAAGGAAAGAACAGCACCTCATTTCACCATACCTACTGTGGGCTTTTCCCAAAGGTTTTCATCAAAGAGCAGATCTTCCCTTATGAATATAGAGTAGAAGGATTCTAGCTTGAAGTTTTATGAGAGTAGTTAACATCCATCTATCTCTTTTAGGGTTGGAGAACAGTTAGCTGACAAACTGGAAGGACTCTATAGAGCTCATAGAAGCTACAAATTGTATATTGGTTGTGGGTTTTCTCTAGAAGAGGATAATGGAAGAGGGAGTCGGAATCCTTGCCTTTCTTCTGTATCTAATCATCTGTGCTATTTATGAACAGGATTTTCCTTTCTCCTCTGGGTCATAATGAAGTTATGGCCAAATGAGCATGTGGTAGTTGTAGCCTCTGAGTCACAGATGTCTGTCCAGGCCCTAACTCAGGAGGCTATAGGCACAATGAAGTATGATTGACAGAATGTTCTCTAAATTTGAAGAGTGGAGTAGATAGAGATTCAGTAGGCCAGGTTGGGCACAGAGTCTAGACCCCAACGTAGAAGGGGAAGGGAGAGAAATCAGAGAAATAAAGTTGTATTTCATTGGTAAAAAGCAGGATTAGTACAGAGGGAGATACTAAGCTTGGAGTAAATATGTTAAAGCAGGATTAGCAGGGGTAATGCAATTCAAGTTTAAATGTAGTTTTTTAAATGAGGAGCTGCAGGAATGACTGCAAATTACTTCTGAAGTGGAATAGGCATATGAGTTTGGGTACCTGAAGACAGCACATTCAGTATGTCAGCTGTGGAGCACATGAGGAGGGCCAGCTGGCCTAGAGTAGAACTGCATTAGTCTGGGAAGGCGGGTTCCAGCTCCACTGGAGTAAGTTGCCATACTGGTTGTGTTTCTGTTTCCCCCAAACTGACTTACTGAATACCTAYCTTAGACTGCAGAATTCTAGAGCAGTTCACGGTTTGCCTGTTGCGTGAGTGGCAGAAGAAAATGCCCTTAGGAGCAGTTGCCAAGAAGTACTGTTTGGTAACAAAACATGGGTCCAGTGATATTGGGGACCAGGAGAACCAGATCCTCATTTATGCACAGACACTGACTCAGAGTTCTTTATTTAACRCTGCTTGTTTTCAGCATTGCAAAAGAGAGCTGAAAAACAGTATGAGAAACCTTTTGCAGTGAATTCTTTTTCCTCCAGAGGGTCCTGGGAGACTGGGACTGTTGTATAGGTATGCCATTCATAATCTAGCATGGGAATTCTGTTGACTAGGAAGACAGAAATGTTTGAATAAGAAATAGAACACATTTATAGAGCTTAATCACTAGCTTACTGGAAATACATTAGGCCAAATTTGACCCACGGTGTTCCTGTTACAAACACCAGCAGAAAATTGCAGTGCTGTGTAATTTGTGTACAAAGCTCAAAAAGTACGTAAATTCCAATAATTCATGTTCCGTGCATGGGCTTTGTCTGTCTCTGCCTGTGATATCTGTAGCAGCCTCAGTATTTCTCATAGGCTCTGTTTTTGTCTTCTCTGCATCCTGCTTCTCAGTCTGCAACACCTACAAACTCAGCATCCAAGCTCCCCACACACAGTTTTTCCCACGCTTGTTACCTAGTTGTTAAATCTTTCTGCAGTGCTTGGAGTTAAGGCTTTGAATAGATCTAGTTAGGAGTTCCTCAGTCACAGCTGACAAGTTTTATAAGACTCTCTACATGAAATTTTTAAAAACTGCTTGAGAAATGAATTTCACATTTGCACTCCAGTAATCCACATTTTTGTGTGGATTTAGTGCTGAGGAAATGTGTTGGCTTAGATGCTTGGTAAATGAATCCTTCTTTTCTGTCCAGGGCAAGCTTCCTATATTCATGGCACTATCAGTAAGTTTTAACCACGGACTGYGGGGATTGGAACTTCTTGCAATTGGGTAGTTCAGTCTCTGCTGTGTATGCAGTTTTGGGGTCTCTGTGGAGTTTTCCAGTTAGAGTGTATAGATGAGATTCTGACAAAGGAACTACAGATTGCAGTGTCTGTGACATAAATTAGCCACTCCTGAATCCAGGCTGCTCTAACCAGAGTATTGCTTGCATCTCTGCTAGCTTGTTTAAAGGTACCTCTGGTACCTCCATGGCATGCTGTGGGCCACAGAGTATTGTGCCTCTTGCAGGCAAGCTTTTTCTACAGAGTGCCAAATACCCATTTAGACTGGAACAGCTTTTAACCTCTACTGAATTTGGCTGGGTTCAAACTGATGACTTCAAGGCTGAAAGCAATGTCATTAGCAAATTCATGAGGAATCCATCCTCCCCCAAAGGTACTAATGTTTTACCAGAAAAATGGTAGCTGCTTCCTGAAAGCTAATTTATTAAATCAGGTTCTTATTAACACATAGAGTGAACCTTCAGCTCTTTCTTAAAAGAACAATGTCTTTCCTACCCTGCTCTGCCTTTTCAAATATATTCTGAGTTAGCCACCTTCTCCTTAAAGGAGCAACTCCTTTTAGCCAAGATAAAACATTAAGACTTGTAATAAAACGAAGACTCCTACAGTTCTGCACTTCCCTAGCCACTGCCTCAGGAGATTAACAATGGGATGCACAAGCACATAATCTGAGCACACTCTTTTATCTGAAAATTTGCAGCTTAAAGGATCACTGAGTTTTAAATCCAGTTCTACCTGCAGTGACCTTGGTGAATCTTAATTCCCTGTAAAATGGGTGACAAATAATTAATGATTGGGTTAATTACAAATGATGATTTTTTCCCTAAGGTGGATTGTTGGTTAATAAAGATAGCAAAGCAATGACAGCAGAAAGGGCAAAATCTAAATTTCTTTCCTTTCCACCCAGCTCCTGCTGAGCATGTACAGACCTCTGTTAAGGGCAACCTGGAGGGTGCCTTCAAAGCAAAAYCCACAGCTATGCTTGGCCTCAGGTACTGCCAGAATGCCCAT
Organism: Apteryx rowi; assembly: GCF_003343035.1. Taxonomy (NCBI): domain Eukaryota; kingdom Metazoa; phylum Chordata; class Aves; order Apterygiformes; family Apterygidae; genus Apteryx; species Apteryx rowi. The sequence goes on along the minus strand of NW_020449530.1, from coordinate 2,178,040 downwards.
TCTGAAGCACACAGCACCCCACATGCCCCGGCGTGCGGGGCAGGGTGCACACCTTCCCCCCAGGCATTCTGGCCCCAGGGGGCAATCTGCAAGCTGGCTGCAAGGAGCCATGAGGCTGAAGGAGAAGCGTATCACATTTATGTCTGCTCCAGAAACAAGTGTTTTGCAAATGGTATAGACATCACCATTAGGCTATTGCATATGGGACGAGTCTGTCTCTTTTCTCCACCATATGTGAAAGTCAAGTGAGATGTGTGGCACTCTTCACAGGTCTGTGAGATAGTTTGGGTGATAGGATGATGATGATCTCTGTTCCTGTTTAGCCCAAGCCTTGCTGTCTGCCTACAGCTTGTTTCCTCTTTCTTTTTACAGGCTTTTTAGTGCAATTTTAGAACAAGCAACCAAAGCAGATGGGGGGAATTCAATAGGAGGAAAAGGTGCCGGATTCGATGTTAAAGCACTGCGAGCTTTCCGAGTATTACGTCCCTTACGGCTGGTGTCTGGAGTTCCTAGTAAGTAACATCACTGTTTTTCTTTTATGTGTGTGCATGTCATGGCATGACGCAGGGGTAATCCTTCTGTGTAATGATTTTAACAAAGCAACATGATGCAGATTTTTTTTTGGTGTGTGAAGGAGGTATATTCATGTGAGTGTAGCTTCATGATAGATATGATATTAATCAAAAGATGACCAAACCAAAGCTGAGGGAGAATGGAAGTTGCATGAGGTGTCAGATTTGATCATCCAAACTTTGTAAGCAATGGAAGTGGGAGATTCAAGATTTTCAAGATTTCAAGCTAACAAATTAAAATATAGTCTCTTTGAGTCATTTCATTTATGTTAGATGCTTTAAACAACTGTGAAGTCATGGTACATTGCGGGTATTACAAATACTTGACCTTGATGGAAATGCTGAGTGGTCTTTTTTATAGATTTTGGAGGGAGGGGAGCCTTTTTCATTAAAACTGCATTTTCTTCTTTGCATGTGATGCCCTGATCGAGAGTGCTGGGAACAATTTAGAACCAGCAGTACATAGGGCAATGAAACAATTATGTTCTCAGTTAGTTGTATTAGCTTAAATCATTTGTAATGACTCTGAGGAAGTCCTCAAGCAGTTTTTCATAGTCTGACATCCATTTTCTTATTTGCAAGGAAGGTTTGAGTAACTAGAAGGCTGTTAATTCCATCGCAGAGGTGGAATATGGACATCACAATATGGGAGGATCATATCATTTGGCTCAAGAGTTTGTTTTAGAATGGACCTGTTGGCCTTCTGGAAAGAGATTTAGCTGAAAGCTGTCATTGATTTCTGTGTTGATAGCAATGACAGAGGTAGTTAGCAAGGAAAGGCTGAGAGGAGATCTTATCAATGTGTACAAATATCTTAAGGGAGGGTGTCAAGAGGATGGAGCCAGACTCTTTTCAGTGGTGCCCAGTGACAGGACAAGAGGCAACGGGCACAAACTGAAACACAGACAGTTCCATCTGAACATGAGGAAATACTTTTTCACTGTGAGGGTGACAGAGCACTGGAACAGGTTGCCCAGAGAGGTTGTGGAGTCTCCTTCTCTGGAGATATTYAAAAGCCGCCTGGACTCGATCCTGTGCAACGTGCTCTAGGTGACCCTGCTTGAGCAGGGGGGTTGGACTAGATGGTCTCCTGAGGTCCCTTCCAACCTCAACCATTCTGTGATTCTGTGATTCTGTGAAAGGAGTTCTTCTCCAGAATGGCTGTGGAAAGAGCTTTGTTCATTTTTGTTTAGGGAGCCTGCTAGTTGGATATCTTATTTAAGTACTTCTAACTGGAGTCATTCAAAAACCTTGAGTCAGGCTACCATAAACTCTTTGAGATTAGCTTAAAGATCATGATTTATTTGTTACAAAATAAATCAACGTGAATTTCTTTTTCTTTGGCTCGTTTTCTGATCCATTAGGTTATATTGGAGCCATGTTTTCAGCTTTTCTCCACAACCATGAAGGGTAGAAACTTTTTAAATGRAAACTGAGGATCTCTGTGGGAAGAGTTGAAGCATTAATAAAAGCAAAATGCTCAAGCAATTGACAGCACTCTTATTTGGTCTCACAAAACAGCCATGCTTGGTAACTCRTCTGTAGGGCCTTAGCTTGTGCCCAGCCTGGGGTTGCTTTGGGTGTTGATGGGTAAGTAGCAAATACAGAAAAGTAAATACTGTCCATTAGTCAATTAGGGACCTTTCCTTCTGATGCGGACCAAACATCATGCCACCTGTGTGTGTGCTAACCTGCCGCAGTGGGTTGATGTGTGCAGAAAATCAGGCACCATGCAAAACCTTCAGTCAGTGCAAAACGCAGCTCTGCCCTTGGTGGGGTTTGTCACATATAGCATATTCTACCTGTGCTCTTTGGTCTGCACTGGCACCCACTTAATTCCTGGCTGTAAATCAAGGTTTTGTTGTTTTTTCTAGTCGTTCTCTGATCTAAGTCTTTTGACGTTTTCTCTTTGTGTTCCCACCCATTGGTAGGAGGAAGGTGCRCAAAGTGACCAGCCTCAGATTTAAACATCTGTGAACCCAAGTGTTCTTGGTGAGATGCAGCTGATGCTGGGGATGTGGTCTGAAAGTTGTTCTGACATAGGCTGAGTTTAGCTGTGCTTATACTTCTAGCTGTTTTGAGAGCAACATGTGTTTTCCAAACTAAGGGGTGCAAGCTGACTTTTATTACTACTTTTGCCTTTTTTACATTTTACTTTTACAAGTCTCAGGGCCCTTTCAGGTAAACAGGTTGTGCACAGGAAAGCTATCCCATCACTCTAGGTTCTGTTTAATATGCATCCATTTAAAATACAACCACTCATCTGGGAGGGCACTAGTCTTGGTAGGGTGCTCTGAGAGGACAGGAGGAAGCTGAGGGAGCCAAATCTGGCATAGTTCATACCCACATGCACGTATGATCTTGATCTCAGCATAGTCTGTCTTCTAGTCCGTTTGTGGGTTTTCTCATCAAGGGAAGTATTCAGTTTGCACCAGAAGAGAGGCAAGGAGCCAGATGCAAACTAACAATTATTTGGTCTAGACAATCAGATGTCAGTCCAGTGTGAAGCAGGCAAACCATCAACTTGACCTGATAGACGTATCCTCTCTTAATTTTTATGGTTCTCRCCAGGGATGTATTTATTGAACCAGCCTTATTCGGGGCTGGTGTGGCTTTTAGAAAGCCTGTTTAGATCTGTAGCTAACATGGCCTCAGTCTTCACTGTGTATTTTTGTATTGTACCAAACACCTGTTGATTAGCCTAATAGATGTTATCAAATCCATATGTATTAGTGTGTAATTTTTCTCATGAGGCCTTCAGATAACATTGCCTGAGCCAGCCATAAATAGCACATTGCAGGATTACATTATAACATAATAAGCTAATAAAGAGATTTGGAAGTCAAATCTCTGTGTCCCATTCCAAATCTGTCCCTGAGATAACATTACAAATGCTGGTACATGAGTTATCAACATTGCACTTGTGCCTCGCCATCCATAAAAAACTGCCTTTTGCTTCCTTCACCTTCCAAAATATAGCAATTTTTTCACTGTGAGGAGATTACCTACTCAGATTTGTCCTAAAATTACATAAATGTAAYGTGTACTGTAGCTTATTCTCATTTAACAGACTCTGAAGGGGTGCGGAAGCAACATCTAATTTATGAGAGCTGATCTTCTGGGTCACTGGCAGCTGCCTTCTGTGAGGAAAGCCCAACATCTGCTGTTTGGCTTGAGGTCCAGATCTAATTATCACAACTTGGAAAAAAAATTTGCAAAGCACAATGATCTTTATAAACCAAAATTGTGAAGCACATGGTGAATTTTTGTATGCAAATTATAACAAACTCATTGGGATTGGGGTTGGGAAATAGATAATCTGGGGCAGAGAGATTGACTGGTGGCATGGGAGCAGTGAGGAGGGAATCATTTTTTCTGAGTCAAGAAGAGTCTGTGTGAATTGTTTCTCTCTTGCTCAATGCATTGGAAATAATTCAGTTTAATAGAGGCATCTTTTGTATTCAGTTTAGAATATTTAATGACCTGTTTCAGAATATGGAGTTTCCACAAAGGTATGATTAGAAGTGGGTGAAAAAAACATATGAATTGCCCTCTAAGGGGCAATTATCTAGGTTTTACAGATGGACAAGTGGAAGTAAAAGTTCAAGGCTAAACACTTTCAGAAGTGGCTTCTAATTCTATATGCCTCATATTGGCTACCCATGCTACACATCTGGGCCAGCATGGGTGTCTGAAAGCTTCAGATAGATGGGTAGAGGACAGTAGCATGGGAGCTGAGAATCCCTTTGCTGTCAGTCCCATCCCTGCTTAGTCCCCAGGATGAGGCTATCTCATGCCAGAAAACTTCTCAGCTATGTAGTGAAGAATTCAGGGACTATTCAACACAGTGGTTGATCTGCAAGAAAACAAGTTGGTTCATCCGCAGGCAGAAAGGTAAAGGTACCGTTGACAACCTTTGTTAAGATCAAACTGTCCCAGGCCCCAAATTACTTTAGTGCCTCCTAAAATCAAAGGGATTTGAGGTCATTAATTCAACAAAGCCTAAAGACCATAACTGAAGATGACTGTGATAGGGCATAAATATCCCATAATCCTTAAGAGAACAGACAGTATTTTTTTCTTTATGATTATATGGGCATTCACAAGACCACCTGTGATAAGAAAGGAGATAGTCATGTTGTTTAGAAGATGAGATAGACATTTTGTACCTAGCTCACAAAAGTGATTGCAGCACCGTGGGAAAGACTTTCACTGAATTTACAGCTGTAACTTAATGTCTTTGAGTTCCCATTACGTCGTTAGTAATTGATGTTTAGTATTTACACATTTCCAAGCAGTGCAGTAGGGATTGTTTTTTTTGTTTTTTTTTTAATAAGTGTTCGAGCTCCTTTCTTGAAATCTTCTATCAAAGTGGAAAGAATAACCGTTTTTGTTGTAACTGTGTGAGGTGTACGGCAGAGCAGTAAGTTAGATGCTTCCTACAGCTCTCATCCCAACGCATACTGTTGCTATATGAACAAAATAAAATAAAAACACAGATAATTGAGCAAAACATTTTTAACTCTTTTTAAAGTTGTATTGCTTCTACAAGTATAATCTGCTCCCAATCTGTTTAGCTTGATGTTAACATTTACCATTAATGGTGAACATTTTCAAAAGCATATGAATGATTTAGGTTTCTAAGTGGTAAGTTACTTTTAAAAATTAGATGTAAGCCCTTTAGATCTTTGATACACACATCAGGTTCTACTGTTCAATGCTTCTGTTAACTGTCATGATAACATAATCCGTTTAGTACTTACTTTATTCCAGCATACCTGTTATTCTACCAGAACAGCCTCCTGGTAAAAAGAACTCCTCGTGTGCATTAGAGCATCCATCTTAATGTGGCATTAAGATCAATATATTGGTTTGAGAAAAGAGAGAGAAGGAAAACAATTCTTCTGGTGTGCATAAGTGGACAAGTGCAAAATCGGCATGTACACCAAAACATAATCACTTTAGTGGCTTGGAAACTGTTATCCAGTATCTCCTTTGGCAGGGGTAAAGCCATTGCAAAGCTTTCTAGGGAATCAAGGGAATCAAGTCATAGCTCTTTTGTGTCAGGAGTTTTTGGTTGATTACTTTTCTATCTCCATTTTACATTATTAAACATTTTAAAACTTATTTTAAACCTTTTGTGCTTGAGGAGGGCAAGAAAACCCATCCAATTTGGCAGTGAAGAAGCATGATCCAATTAAAAAAAAATCACTCCTGACTATTGGAAAGGGCAATCAGTTACTCCTACATATGCTAACTCACGCCCATTTCACTTAATAAATTCCATTTCTATTCACTTTTCGTGTAAGTAAATTCGTGCTGCTTGATTATATCACCTCATACATTCTGTTCATGCTCTTTATATGTTGTACTTCGTTTTCATGTAACTACATTGTTGCCATTAGCTATTGCCTATCTGATATCTGCCAAACTTAATTTATAAGCTCTTCTAGATGACTTCAAATGCCATCTAATTTAATCAGTAAGTGGTGTGCTTCGTACTTTTTGTATTGTCAGTGAGATCCTCCGCTGACCAACCAGATGCACGTGGGCAGAAGAACATAATATCTTTACCAAAGTTGGAGAGGAAACTTGTCTTTTCTATTAAATTTACCATCTTTTTTTTTCTTTTATTTTTTAATAAGAACCACAAAAAGCTAAGCCTGTGCTGTCTTCAAGCTTCATTGGTGGTTCTCTGAGTTCTTGCTGGAGAGAATTGTTCAAAAGCAGAGTGGGAAGGTATCTATCACCAGTACATGCATGACCTACTAGATTTGCAGTGATTGCATAACTGGGAAACAGAATATGAGCAAAGGAACCTAAGCCAGGTCTTCCTCATGACAGTGTAATATCTTTCTGTCAGTGAAACAACAGCATGTAACTTGCTGAATCTTTATTTTTAGTTAAAATGAGATAAGACCTTCAGACAAGGTGCATCTGTGAATGAAAAATTTAGACATGTTTTTAGATTTTGGTCTATCTTACAGCAGTCAGTCATCATTTGCCCTGAAATGTTCTTCTTTATTACAGCTGTTAGAATTTACGTTGCTTTCTCAGTCCCAGAAATGTTCACTACCCTGTGTTCATTGCAGTGTTTTCTCATTACCACAGTCATCTTCCATCCTTATCCAAAACTCTCTAGCATTAATCAGATTGTGTCTTTAAACTTCATAACATGTGGCAAAGTATTCTGTATTTACYTGCAATGTCCTGATCGAGCTGAGTCATTTAGATGTTTATATATGATACCACATTCACCACATACTGCAACCAAGATGAAAGATTAAAAAGATCTTGAGGGTGCCTCTAAAAAGAGTCATGCATGAGGAAATTTATTTGGCCCATCTGCAAGATGCTGGATTAGCAAAGTCATCCACTTGGGTTTGTTATTTTCCCATATCAGTGCAGATAGGTGAAGCAAGGAAATCCCAGGGGATGATAGCGCTGGATTTTTCTCTGTCTAGTTTTTGTGAGTGGAACACCGCACAGTCAGTTTTTTGGTAGAATTAAGAGAAAAAGGCTTACAAATATTTACAAGATGTTTAAGCTGCAGTCCACATTTTCCAAGTAAGATTGTTCTTATCTCTAAAACTGGCAATACTTTTTTCCCTCTTTTTTAAGGAATATGATCTAATCTAATAATTTCAAATTATAGGTGATTTCTCTCTGTGTGATCTCATAATTCAGAGTTCCCCCCACCAATAGAAAAATATGAAGGGACTGCAGGATTACTGCAAAACTTAGAGCGACTTGCAGGGTTTAGTACAGCAGAGACATGTCAAACTCATTATCGTGGTCCTCCTAAGGTAACTCTAAGCAAATTTTCTGTCTCATGTTTGATTTTCATTCAGGAAGCTGAATTTGCTCTTGAATGATTTATTAAAAAAAAAAAAAGTGTTGTTTTTTTGTGTATCAGAATGCCTCTTAGTGCTGTGAGCTGGAAAATGGTGCTATACTGAAGGTTCAATCTCCAGCTACACCTGATTTGGAGGCAGTGTACCTAACCAGGGGAGAGAACAGGCATAACATCCTCTCTCTTGTGAAATCCTTGTAAAGCTGAACCTGTCTAGAGGCCAACATGAACTCAAGTGTAATTGAAGCACTCAAGGCCACTCTAATTGATGCGTGGAGAAAGCTATGCCAGTAGATAAGGATCAAGCACTAAGCAGAGAGCCCAGTTCCTGCTGCAGGTATGCTGCTCCTGAACCCCTAAATTCTGCCTGTCCTGTATAAAACAGGGAGAGAGAAATGGTGATCTTTGACTACCCTGGAATTTCTTCACCCGGGGGAAACTCATTCTTCCCATTTGTAGCATCATGTCAACTTGGGTGTGCCGAATAACTTTATTGGAGGCTAAAGATGGGGCCTAGAACAACTGTGTGTGTTCTCAGCTCTTTCCATGTCTCAGCGTGCAGCTGTGACATTCACCTTATTCCATCCCCTGCATCTGACTGTTTCACCTGTAATTCCTCTCCTGTTTGTGTCACTGTGCCTGTCATTCCTTACCCAGTCACTGAAACACCACTGCTGAATCTGTTGCAATGATTCCATATTTGCAACCATTGAAATAACACACTCAATGCAGTTATTTGGCTTGCATTTTGGATTTTTTTTTTGAATGCACAATCAAAAATTTCAACTGTATTTTCTCTGTTTTCCACACAGCCTAAGGAAATTAACGCTACTTTATATAGTTAAGGAAATAATGTAATTGAGGTTTTAAATACACAGAATTGAGGAAATCCAAAATAATGCCTCTTTGAGAGCCATGTGTTTTTGGACTATGGCAGAGAAATCTGAGCCACTGTCTGTTTCTGTATGTCGAATAGTACATATTAAGTCTTAAGCAAATACTAACTGGCAGTCAAGAACACTTTTTTTCAAAATGTGTACGCTTCTGGCAAAGCAGGGTTGGCCCTCATCTGGTTTGCACATTGTTTGCATTTRTATTCTGTCACTGGTGGATCTAGGGGCCTAAATTTACCCTTTTGATGCATGTGAGGTTGTGGTGTGAATTTCATATGAAAGGAGGATTCTGGGTTGCCTTCAGTGTGGTATGAACTGTGAGGAGACACGAGAAGTGGCCTGATCAAAGTTATCAAGTATGAAAGGTGTCTGCATAGATACAAAAGAGTTAAGCCAGATGGAGGAGCCAATATCCTTGGAAAAAAATTGTCTACCTTTGTACCTGTATGATCAAGGGTCATTGACAATAGAGGGAATTGCTGCAAATACCTTTGGGCAAAATTTGGCTTCCAAACCTTAAACTGCCTTAAACTTTGTTGTTGTTGCATTTAATAATGTCAGCTATTGGCAAGCCCAGTTTCTTCCTTTTCTCTTGGGCCCTGAAAGCTGTAGTAAACGTGCTGTCATGCAGATTTCTTACGTGCTCCTTCATTCTTGACCAAGACTGCTCAACCATCTGTACCATCTCTCCAGCACACACAACACCGCATAAGGACAAGTTGCATCACCTTTCCCATGTCATTGCCTAGCTGTTTTTAATCTCAAGTGGCCAGTTTGTTGTGCTTTCAGTACAAATGGGAAAGAAGAGGGGGAAAAAAGGAGAGAACAGCCTGAACCAAATGTCCTCATTAAGCTTACTTCTGCATATTTAACTTAAAACTCTTCACGGGCTTGCAAGTCCTTTATTTACTTAGGTCACTGCTACTCAGGGGAGTAATTTCATTCCAGCATAGCATCTCCCATAGGTGAAGATCATTCCTGTGAGTAGGGCTTATGTAGTCAGGATCTAAATCATATTTCTTTGAGGTGTGCAACCTGCAAAATGATGTAATTTATGACAGAAGAGGTTAACTCAAGTGTAGCAACAAGAGGTTTATCTTAGCAAGGAAGATTACTCACAGAGGCACAGACTTCTTGTTGTAATAAAGATTTCTCTCATATTTARGGAATGCCAATGAAAACAGGGAAATATTTATTGTTTSATCTTTGCTGTGTAGGTCTTTTAAAAATAGCAGTAACTACGAATGTACCAAATAACTCTGTCAGGCTTTACCCTACCAGTTACTGTGCATGCTGGAATGATTATTAAACGTCTTCATGATGGAGCAAAACAAAAAATATCCCAGCACCATAATGTGGGACCACATCAGGGTGTAGGCAGTCCTTTCCAGCTGAAGAAAATAAACCCCACGCTGACATCAAAGAACAGACATGGAGATAGTCTGAACCACTAGCTTGGCTCAGTAGGAGATTTTTCAGAAGTGTTCTGGATGTGTCAGACTCTCTCTCTAGCACCATTTTTTTATTCTTCAAGTGGTGCCCAGAGGTCTCATTCAGAATGGGCATAGGGCATGGCTCTATGAGAGAGTCTGTGCCATCAACAGGCTTGTCCTAAGGGGCCTAAAAATCTACAAATGCCATGTGTTGTCTTCTAAGAAAGAGTTTGCATCCTTGTTTAGACATGTGTTTGCCCAGACCATACAGGAGCAGAAGTATACATGCAGRCCGTAGCTAACTGTTACTGGCAGCAGTGTGTTGGGTTCGCAGTTGCTCACTTGCTGTCAGTCGCTATCCCAAAGATGGGTGAGGGAGCATCTTACTGTTTCAGGTCAAAATAGCAAAGACATGATCCACTCTGTTTTCTTTTTATGTTCTCTCCCTGATGACTTCTCTACTTCATCTGATGTTGTCCCAAGCTTAGCATCAAGTGTGGTTGCATTTCATTTCTGATTTCAAATGGCTAAATTTTGCATTGATCACTTCAGGACTTGTAAGGAATGAATTGAAGTCCTATGTTTGTTTTCTCTAAAATGAATTGGTGTCTGTTAATCTGTTATTGGACTTTTGAACATACCAGAAGCTTTCTCACCCTCTCTGGAGGAAGCGGCTAACACACTAGGGCTAGCATTTGCCATGGAACTGGGAAATAAGAGAGTTCATAGAATAGTGTTTTGCTCAGGACACAGGGAGGTACACAGATGTTCCAGTGACTCTAGCACCATTTTAATTAATCATCCTTGTTCATCCTAGCCTTCCAAAGCATTGTTAGATTCCTTTAGTCATCATTGTGCTCTATTTTAACAAAGCATGATAAAAATATCAGCAAGGCACAGACTAATGGATCATTCAATTATTTCTCTCAACCAGTGAATGCATTTTTAGTCTCCTGTTTAGCCTCCAAACAAATTATTTTTCAGTGATGATCTGGATTTGTACCAATATTGCTACTTGTATAAGTGTTGTAGGAGGAGAAAAAAAAAAAAAACACAAAGTACACATAGCTGATAGGAGGCAAATTTGAGTAAATATATTTAAAGATTTAAATGGCTCTGTAAATCTACTAGAGACCTTAATCAAATCAGCTACTGTCTGCTGAGTTATGTCTGCCTGATATTACTGTGCTTATTGAGAGCACAGGAATGTTGACTGGTATGAACAGCTAATAAACTTTTCTGTATTTAAAGTATTAACTGATAGAACAAATAATTTGTTATTCTGACCACAGAGTTATATTGACTAAAGGCAAACTTCAGCCCACCTAACCTGCCCAGTTTAATGTTTTATCAAAGTTTTTTTCCTACCAGAAGGGAAGGATATCAGCTATCTTTCTTATGCTACTCTTTTCCCAGAAGCAAATCCAATCCCTGTTTAACACATGTACCAATAACCTATCCCATATGTTTGTTACCCTTTGTCATAACTATTTTGTCTGAGTTCTGTAGTTATGCCTCATAATTTTTCAATTTTAGATTATGTTACCCTGGTTTGTCCTGCCACATCAATCACCATTCAGAAAACATCTGCTAGCCCTCTGCAAAGAATCTGTTTCTCAACTTTAGTAATACTAACGCTGCTCAACATTTTTTCCATTGGAAGTATTATTGACAGAAAATAGCTCATGGCATAAAAGAAATAGTTCATTATCGAAAGTCTATTTTGGTCATTTTTTTCATAAAGAAAATGAAATTTAGGAAGCCTCAGGAGTGGAAAGATCTGTAGAAATTCGAACTATTTCAAGATTGGGTTACAAAGCCTCCTCTCTAAATTTTTCTCAAGCTTCTGATCTTTTAATCAGATATTCTTTCAGTAGCCTTGCCTTTTTGAAGGCAGTAGTGCACACCTGGTATTAGAACTAGGACAAAGCAAATGCTACATATCATACAAGAATCATCTGTTGTTTTGTGTTTTTGTGTTATTGTTAGCGCATTAAGCTAGCAGCCTGGTTGACATTTCTATCTTCTTTTGCATTGGCTAATGGACTTAGTGATTTTTATGCAATAACTGAGTTCCTTTTCCTCAGCGGTATGCTGAAGTTATTTGCACATTTCTGCATTTATACTTTTCTCATAGATTATTCTTGTACATTGGTCTTTAATATATACTGGCAGTTACCAAAACAATAGAGTTCCTTTTAATCAAGTTGAATACCTTGGTCAGAAATCTAACAAGTATGTCCATGTGTCCATACAAACAATGGGGTGAGGATTTACAAAGGGCTGAATTGAGCTGTTTAGTATAAACAGTGCCCAATGACAGAATTTAGGATTGAATCTCAACTCAACTCTCCCAATATTTTTGAAAATTTCAGTTCAAGCTTCAGCCCCCTCTCTTGCTTTTAACATTTCAGTGTTGAGATCTTAATTGCACTTAAAAACTTTACTTAGAGGGGGCCAAATTCCACACAGATTTGTATGTGCAGATATCCATTGGCATCTGTAAAGAATTTAATTTAGCTGTTCAGTTTTCACTACTCCTGCAGAAAGAGAGCCCTATGATTCCCTCTTGAAAGCTTAATATATGTACAAGGAAATTCAAAATAAATAAACATTTAGTACCAGTGCATTCCAGCAAAACATAAATAATCTGCACAAAAATCTTGTGAATTGTGCAAGTGATAAAGTTACAAAGAAAGTAAATATCAGTAAAGAACCATTCTTTCTTATGACAAATACAACTTTGCAAAAACTGCAACCATTAATTTTTTTGTCCAAACATACTGGAGCTACCTAGTGAGCTATAAGGGGTTCTGTTTATTATATCAAAAGGCATTTTTTCCCCTACAGCTATTTTATTATCTGATGTCTTCAAACCGAGTTTTATGAAGACTAATCAGATTTATAAAAATCAAAAGCAACAGTCTTACTAGTGTGGAAAACAAAAAGCTGGAGTTTTAGATATTTTGAGGTGAGCCTAATTAATCTCTGAATGAATAAGTCCCTAAATCCAAACTCAGCCCTTAAAACTAAGAAGCAAAGTTGTTTAGATTTGTCTGGCTATATACTTTCAAGGATTTTAGCATTAAAGCATGCATTTTCATTAGAGCATGCATTTTCAGCGGTTAAGAACACAAAAACAAATCCCACATGTGCATGAAGACAATAACACAGCGGTGATCACATATCATGTGGTTTGAATACGTTCATTCTTTCAGTACCCTGTCAGGTATCTTTCTATTTTTAAGTTCCCAAAATACTCCTGAACACCCTGCATGACAGTACTTTTGAAAATGTGATGCTATGTCTATCTAGATGTTAGCCCAACTATGCTCATTAGGCACTATCAAGAATTGAGATGGTGTGAGTTTTCTTCTGCTGTGTTATGTATCCTGTTTTTGTTATATATGATGCTGTACTTCTGTGTGGATAGCCATCTAAAATGTTTTAGGGTTTAGCTAGTATTTGTTACACATTTTCTTTCACAAGAAGGTGAAAACTAGCATAGCTGATGGTATACCAGTAATGATAGGCTTGTAAGAGTTTAATTCTCACAGGGTTTCAGAAGGATCTATTTCTGTCATCAGTACATTTTTCTCCAAAAAAGACCCGTAATATAATAATCTCTGAATGCACTTTTACATTTGCAGGATCACTGTTAACATTTGTTACCTTACTAGTTTTTACCTTTCTTCAAGCCTATTCACAAGTGATAAGTTAGGAGGAGTTTCAGGAGAAGGAGCTCAGCCAACTAAAATAACCTTTATTATTTAGAAGACAGAAAGGCTTATTTAGTGATGAACCCAAGGGACTAACGTCCTCTCACTTAGAAAGCTATGAGAATAAACAGATAAAAATAACACTGTTCATGACCCTGAGATTTTGGCAAGTTTGGAATGGTATTTTTAACCTAACAGCCATTAGTCCTCCACTCAAATGTCAGTGTATTCACAAGTCAGGTTTTAAGCCTGTTTATTTTACTATGATGCTTTAAACAGAGTTACAGGCATTCATAGTTCCTTATTTCGAAAAGGACATCCTTTGGACACAGTAATGTGTGCAGTCATTCAGAGCTGTGTACAAACTGCATTTGGACTTCTGAAGGAAAGCTCTTTCATCATCATCCCAGTTGAGATGTTTCTTAACTTTGGGGGGTTTTTTGTGTTAACTTGACCACTAGACTAAGGCAGTACAGCTTCTTGACACGTTCCTATACAAGTTTTCCCACTGAATCTAGTGGCACAGAGCTGGGCCAAAATTTGCTCCTGTGCCTGGCTCTGAAAGGCTATTCTATGACGCAGCTGTGTTTGAGCAAGGAAAAGTTAAATAAAATGGAAGTGTGATGGATCATTTCACTGAGAACTGGTGCAATCTTCTGGCCGACTGTCTTTGGTTTTGCATAGCTGTGCAGGGGGGAGGCTGAATAAAAGTTCTCCCTGTTTGTGATCCTTCACAGTGATTAATTATAGACAAATTACAGATAAAACCTTCACAATGAGCACAAGAGCAGTCTTCTCAGAAAGGCTGTGATCCTTCAGACAGCAGAAAATCAAGGCTACTTCCCAGGAAGGGGTGAGAGCTGATCCTTGTGGGCCTGGGTACTGCCAGGGCTTCTGCGTGCACTCTACCTACCTTACTTATATAGCCCATCTTTACGAATTCCTGCCTGACAGTAAATTTCCGACCTTCTCCTCGCCCCTCTCACCGTAAGACTACTTTACAGTGGGCTTTGTTAAAGGTAGCCTCAAAAATAATTTACAGCACTTCATTTGCGTTCTTGACCAAAATGGTCTTTCTTCCATGATGTGCAATTTTCAGCCTGCAATTTGTTGCTGCTTTGTTTTCCATGCTGTTTCTCTATACACAGGTAACCGCATGTGAGAGACACTACACCGTGTTTTTACCTTGAAAGTCTTTAGAAGATCATGCCTGGACTACATCCTCAGCCAAATTGAGCGAGGATGAAATACCTCACATGTCTGGAGAATAAAATTGAGATTAAAGTTGAGCTACCTAATGTGTTGGGACTGGAGAAATGAGCAGGCTCTTCTGATCAGCAAGCAACTTCAGAAGAAAGCAGACATGTTGTTCCTTTGAGCAAAAAGCTGTAAAAACATGTTAAACCCCTCCAGGAGGGGAGAGGGGCACTGCTGTGGGTGGAACTAGAGATTTCTTCCAGCAGAGAGGCAAAGAGCCTAAGGCAGTGTATGCCATTACATTTATCCAGCCTTCCTCTACAGACAGCTGAAAGCTGGGGCTCTGTGGCCACCATGCTGAGGGCAAGCTGTATTGTTTGGCTGCTGAAGTTAGGTCACTCTGACAAGCAGAGAACACCGAAGATGTATTGCTTCTCAGGAGGAAAAGAGACAGAAGAAAGAGTTGGGTTTTGTTGTGGCTTTTGTTTTTGTTCTGCTATTCCTTTCTTGCCTCAGAGGATGAGGCAAGGGCAGTATTGCAAGACTTCACAAATATAAAACAATTATATTCACATACTCATGCCCATTTGTATGAATTTCCTTTTGTGTGTGTGTGGATTTCAGTTTGCAAAGTCAATGAAAACAGGGTTTGAAAACAGTGGAATGAGAATATTGGGAACAGATGCAGAAACTTTCTTTTTCCATTCATCCAGCACATGATTTTGAATTGTATGTTCATATATGTTTAAATGGCATTATCCACCCACTGAAAAGTGTCCTTCCTAGCTTTTCTTTGCTCTCAGGACTTTCAGCCAGTTTTCTATCCTATGCCCTGCCTTCCAAGACCTTCTCTGTTATTCATGAAATAGAAATGATATCTGCAGCCCCAAGAACATTGCACTATACCTACAGAATATGCTTTGTCCAGCAATCTGTTACTAATATTTTCAGACTCCAGCTACACAGTAAAGGACAACCTCCCTGAATTGTTACTCTACAACTATCCTTAACTGAACTGTGTCATCTAACTTCCCTTTGCAACATTGGTGAGGAAAGTCTTCAAAATTTTCTCTCAAAAATCATTCCAGATGTTCTCATCTTGGGTATCTTACTATGACTGTGGGTCCTTTTGTGATAAAGTGTCTGTCATTTTGCAGTCTTTCTTTAAAATTGGAATAAAAGCTTTCATATTTATGAATATTCAGGGTTTTCCAATTTTTGTAGCAAGTGCCTATGTTTATTAAATGATAAACATTCACTTTGGGGAATATTACTGATTACATAGCTTGTGCTTTGGAAATGGAGATCCTGTCATGGCATTCTCTTTGTGTAGCATTGGAAATAACTGTGCTTTCTCAGTAGACTTAGCTCATGCCTGGGGATGGTGCATAAACTCCACCACTTAAGAGTGGTTCCCAGAAGTGATCTGACTCAGGCACTGTGCTGACTCACAATTCCTGCCCTGCTTCTCCTTAGCTGCAGAAAGTAGTAGTTTTCTTCTGAACTATATTAGAAGAAAAATAATTACCTCCCACACCCTTGGCACTGGTTTAGCTATGGAAATCTGTGTGTGTATGTGTGCATGGGGAAGGAAGGGGGGAGTCGAGAGTCCTCTCTTTTCCCTCTTATTCTTACTCCCTTGCTCCTAGAAGGTCATATGTGTGAGACTGTGCCTGTTCATACTCATGATTCAAGCAGTATTATGGTGTAGGCAAAAGATAGCCTTGCATAAACCAATGAAGGAGCAGAATCAGGAAGTACTTTCTCTGAAGATCTGGGCTATTGATATGATTAGAACAAGAAATCCAGCTAACCAAGTTTAGTCCAAAATTAAAGGCAAGTGAAACTGCAAGAGAGAACTGTGCTTGGAAAGGCCCAAATGTGTATAGGGGGTTGTTTTGTTTTGTTTTTTTTCCTGAGACCAGCCTACCATTATATTCCTTGGATATGTTCCACAGAACAATAATGCCAAGTGCATTTTAGCAGCTGGGTCCGGTGTGCTTTTTTTTGTGCCATCTTGCTGAGCACTGGTCGAAATCCAAAAAAGCTTGTAAGTAAACAATGTAGTATGTAGGTAATCCCATTGCTTTAGGTGTAGACACTTACATGCTTACAGATAAGCATGTTCTTCAGTAACTGGCTGGATTGAGGAGACACTAGCCAGTGCTTCACATGACTGAGCATCATCCTGAGAGAAACATACAGCACTGAACAATGGCTCTAAAACACCTGCAGCATTCCCAACACAGTGTATTTCCCTTAGCTTTGAGAAAGATGTACGTTGCATTGTACAGGCTCTTTTCTTTCCCTCTTTCCATCCCCCCTAGTCTCCAGTGGTGCCCTAAACCATTGGGTGGACACAGTCCTGTAGAGGCTGTAAAGGGCTTGACCTGGCATAAAAATCAATGTTGTTACCATGTGATAAATATTTAAAATGTTTTATCAGGGTAAATAAATGCTAAATTCTGTGAGCCCAGGGAATGGCATTAACGTGTTTTGCTTACTGTAACATTTATGGAGTCAATGTTAGCCAACAGAATGTAGCCAAGAGGTTTTTTTAAAGGTAAACTGAAGTGCTTTTAAAATAAATACTAAGAGCTGTTTAAGATCTTCAGTTATTAACAGAAGAAAAGACCAAGCTGGAAAACTGTAAACAATCCCCTTTGTGGCACTTTCCCTAACCTCTGTGCAGTTATCTTTTTGTCCAGCCCTGAGTGAGCTCCTCAGGGCAGATGCTGTGCCTTCACAGATGTCTGGAGAGTGTCTATCACGTGGAGGGAGCTTCTACAAATGAATAAGTACATTCAGAATGCCAAATATTTGAAAAACACTTCTTTCTATATCTACTTGCCAGGACATAAGTTCAGGGCTCTGTGTTTCTCTGCATTCATGGTTAGTCAATGATGGCATTGCTTGCTCACCTCTGTAAAGCAATGTAAAAACACAGCTATCAGCTCTGCTGTGGGGAGGTCATTATTGGCATCATCTGCTTGAAATCCAGAGGCCAGCTTTTGAGCCTGATCATATCACCAGGCATTCCAATATAATTACGATTGTTAGCTGCATGGCTCATTGCTAGGAGTGCAGTCCTCTGTCCTCACAAGGAAGAAAATCTCAGTGGTTTGTGGTGATGTGTTACAGCATGCAACAGGCAGTTGGTAGGGGGGACTGCATTACCCCAGTATCAGGAGGACCCATGTTGAGTGATATCTTCATGTGGCAGTGTGCAGACATTAGGAGCATGCATGAGCAGAGACAGAGAAGTGGTTTCTTTGTAAATTCAGCTATCTTTTCTTCCTGTGTATAGGAAAAGAGCATGTAAAAGCATGTAGAAGTTCTCACTATGGGCTAGAAAAGGTTTTGTGATTGCCTGTAAGGGGTTGATTCACCTTTGCTTGCCCTGAGCAGAAATGCATCTGATCAACCATTAGAGCTGCTATTCAGTTCAAACGCTGATCTGCACTTTTCAGATTTCAGAGCATAGTTTTGAAGCATTTTGAAGCATGTGTTGAGGGTGTAAAGAGGATGGGGCCAGACTATTTTCAGTGGTGCCCAGCAACAGGACAAGAGGCAACAGGCACAAACTGAAACACAGGAAGTTCCATTATTACGCTTAACCAACCTGATAGCCTTCTATGATGGAATGACTGGCTGGATAGATGAGGGGAGAGCACTGGATGTTGTCTACCTTGACTTCAGCAAGGCTTTTGACACTGTCTCCCATAACATCCTCATAGGTAAGCTCAGAAAGTGTGGGCTAGATGAGTGGACAGTGAGGTGAATTGAGAACTGACTGAATGGCAGAGCTCAGAGGGTTGTGATCAGCAGCACAGAGTCTAGTTGGAGGCCTGTAGCTAGCGGTGTCCCCCAGGGGTCAGTCCTGGGTCCAGTCTTGTTCAACTTCTTCATCAATGACCTGGATGAAGGGACAGAGTGCACCCTCAGCAAGTTTGCTGATGATACAAAACTGGGAGGAGTGGCCGATACACTGGAGGGCTGTGCTGCCATTCAGAGAGACCTGGACAGGCTGGAGAGGTGGGCAGAGAGGAACCTCATGAAGTTCAACAAAGGCAAGTGCAGGGTCCTGCACCTAGGGAGGAATAACCCCATGCACCAGTACAGGTTGGGAGTTGACCTGCTGGAGAGCAGCTCTGCTGAGAAGGACCTGGGAGTCCTGGTGGACACCAAGTTGACCATGAGGCAGCAATGTGTCCTTGTGGCCAAGAAGGCCAATGGTATCCTGGGGTGCATCAGGAAGAGTGTTGCCATCAGGTCAAGGGAGGTGATTCTCSCCCTCTACTCAGCCCTGCTGAGGCCACATCTGGAGTACTGCATCCAGTTCTGGGCTCCCCAGTACAAGACAGACATGGCACTACTGGAGCAAGTCCAGTGAAGGTCTACGAAGATGATTAGGGGACTGGAGCATCTCTCTTATGAGGAAAGACTGAAAGAGCTGGGCCTGTTCAGCCTGGAGAAGAGAAGACTGAGAGGGGATCTCATCAATGTATACAAATATCTGAAGGGAGGGTGTCAAGAGGATGAGGCCAGACTCTTTTCAGTGGTGCCCTGCAACAGGACGTGAGGCAACAGGCACAAACTGGAACACAGACAGTTCCATCTGAACATGAGGAAAAACTTTTTCACTGTGAGGGTGACAGAGCACTGGAACAGGTTGCCCAGAGAGGTTGTGGAGTCTGCTTCTCTGGAGATATTCAAAAGCCGCCTGGATGCAATCCTGTGCAATGTGCTCTAGGTGACCTTGCTTGAGCAGGGGGGTTGGACTAGATGATCTCCAGAGGTCCCTTCCCACCTCAACCATTCTGTGATCCTGTGATTATTCCTAAAAAGAAAGTGTCTCTGTTTGTTCTGCCTGTCTGTGGCCCTCCCCCTGTTCCTTTCATTCTTCTTCATCACCTTTCCACATTCTACACCACAGACTTTTCTGATTGTCCAGGCCTGGTTCCTCATTCCATTCCCTGCAACAGCTATTCATGTTGCAAGTGGCTGCTTGAACTGAAAAAAATAAGGTAACTTACTGGCAGCAACTATACTGGAGCAATAAGCTTGACAACAATACCAGGAGCATGGTGATGTGCATATATCCCTTGCCCCTCTGGAAGCAGCATTCAGTACATCTTCTGAGAGAGCATTTCTAAAGTAGCTGCATAGTTAGTGGTTTTAAACTTTCAGAAAATCTCTGAATAATTTAATGGTAATGTATATACTACTTGCTAATTAGCAGAATCATCTGGATTTGAAAACAGACTGCCCTAATAGGGTACTGCAGAGCACACACATCAATTCATGATAACATTATTCAATAGCTCTTCTCTTCAAAGTTGGTTTATTATCCTCAAGAAGCTTTTCTCTAATTAACCTAGCTGAAGCACCTGTAAATCTCCTGATGGTGCGTATTCCCCTTGGCTGTCTAAACACCTTGCTCTCTCATGTTTATGGTGCAAGCCTTTGATTTTACAAGCACTGCTTTGTTAACACAAGCAGCATTGGCTTGTGCTCATATTATCTTCTCTGGACATACGCACTACGCTACAGCACTTTAATGCTGTGGTTGACAATGAACCCAATTTTAAAATGAGAGAGCTTTTTGTTCATCATCCTTGCATCTGTCCTCAATACCCTCTCAAGATCCGTGGGTAAATCCTATGATGAAAGTTAAATCAATTAATAATGATAATGAAGGGTAGATAATGCCAGACCTGGTCTTAGAACTCTTGACCTTGTAATCTTGGCTATATTTAGGATTAATGAGGCTCCTAAAATCACTAAAAATGGAGGCCTTTTTTTGCTCCTGTGTAGATTTATTTGCAGCTACAAATATTTTAATCTACAAAGTTTTGGTTTCTTCAGATTCATTGACATCTGTACTCTTAACTTTCTTTTAATGGTTTTCATTGTTTTGGAAAAGGCGTGACATTGTTTTCATTTTCTGGTGAACCTCACATTCTCTTCTGCTGTAAAGTAGTGGATTGATGTTGATGTGGAATGCTATTCACTTTCTATATATATTTATAATTAGTAGACATTAAGGTGAGCAGTTAGGAAGAATGGGGAAAAAAGTTGGCTGCCCCATGTGATCACAGCAATAGTTTCTTCCCCAGTGAGGTTATCTATCCAAAGTAAGTACCTAGCGTAACTGAGCTAAAAGAGCATCCCACCCTGATATAGGATAATTTTTGATCCTGTCAGTATTGTACTTCATTTAAGGAACTCTTCTTGAAAGCCAGAATATTACATGCTGAATATCTCCCTCTTTGGATGGTAGTATGGGACATTAACAGATAGCTGAACCGACTGCAGACACCTGAAAAAAACCCTCTGACTAAAGGGATGCTAGTAGTCAGCTTGGGATTACTAGCAGACAGGGAATGATCTTGTTGACCTGACAGCTAATGCCACCTTTGATTGTTTCTACTGCATGCCATCATGGCTGGTGAGCAAATGCAAAGTCTCAGCCATAGCTGTCAATTGACAAGTGGATTGCCTACAAGTGAAAGTGTTTGTCAAGAAATGTGTCACTTTTATTCGACAGTATTTAAATTTATAAAAAAGGGGGGGGAAGGTAAAAAAAATGAAAATCTGAGATCTCAGATGATAGATTTTAAAAGTTAATCGTTATTGCAAACTCTCTTGGCAGAGGTATAACAGACACTTACAACTCATGATTCACATTTTTCAAAAATCGTAGCTAATGTCAACTTCTCTGAGGAGATGACAGCAAGAGACATTAATGGCTTCTGGCTCTCAGTCATTGCAAAATCGTGAGCTTGTAATTGTTTTGATCTGGCTATTCGTAGACTWTAGAGTCCTAGAGGTCTCTCAATACGTCCAATATTAACAACATGACAATGACAGCACTTGCCATCACTGTTACCAGCAATAATAACTTTAAGACCTTCGTAAATGCAAGGCTTATGAAGCTGGCTTTGTTTTCTGATTTTACAAGTGAGGAGAAGGAGACACAGAGAGGCCCATGAATCTGCAGCTTGTGTCAGCTGCATCTGAGGGCGCAGCTGCTCATCACCTTGGCAAGCCAGGCTACAAGTCACTCTGCCAGTGCCATTCTGGAAATGTGTGGCTGGCTCAGGAATAGGAATTATACCAGTCTCATGCCTTAACAACTGTGTAGTAACATTTTGTTCGTACCCCTTCCTGGGGACTTGGACAAGCTCTGTTACAGAGTCATCCCTAAATCTTGGTGCAAAACCAACACTGCTGGTTCTAACTCTCCCTCTACTCAGACTAAAGTAAGATGAGGTGGATCCAAAGTTCAGGGAGATCCCAAGAGGGCCAGGAGCTCTCAGTCAGGAGGAGCTTGGTGGTCCTTCTCCTTGAGACTGGTCTGATGTCTGGAAGGACTCAAAATCCGAGCAAGGACACGGCTTCAGTTTGCCATCCCTCCCCACACTCTGTGGTGCAGCTCCATGGCACCCCAGCATTTGTCCTCTTACATGTCTCACTGTTCTTCTTGTCCTGATTCAGTTCTGGTTGTTCTTTGTTTTTTCCATGCTTTGGCTCCGCTGAATACTATCTGGGGAACACCTTAGGTCTGGTTTTCAAGAACAGGCAAAATAGCTAATGTATTCCCTCCCCAGAGTGGTGGCATTTCAGTGACAGGTAAGGTAATACCTGTTTTATTTTAGCCTGTGATTCAGGCTACAGTGTTAAATTGTGAAACACTGGGAATCTTCTGGAGGGAAGGTCCTCTGTAAATTAAAGTCTTTACATCATCGAGATAATGAGTTCTGGTGGTGGTGGGGAAATGAGTTAGAAATGACATATTATTGTGCAATTTATAATCTCCCATTGGTGCTTTCTCTATGTTTTGTTCCCTCACTGATAAGTKCTTCCTTCTGTTCTCTCTGTAGGTCTCCAGGTGGTTTTAAATTCAATTATCAAGGCCATGGTCCCCTTGTTGCATATTGCCCTGCTGGTGCTGTTTGTCATAATTATCTATGCCATCATTGGACTGGAGTTATTCATGGGGAAGATGCATAAGACCTGCTACCATGTACAAGGGGGACTAATAGGTAAGGGGCATGCTTTATGATATGGAGCCCACTTCCTTGGTTTTCTGTCTTTTATGTAAAGATTTTTGCCAGTGCAAAGTGAGTATCAGGTGTTCCTGTTCTGCAGGGGAGTTCTTACATAGCCATATAACAGTCTGAGTGCTAGTGCAAACAACAACACCTAGTATGAAGCAACCATGTGTTAGGATCCCAAAGTGCTGGGAGCAGAAATAATTTGGTGCTGCTGATCTACCTTTTGCATTGAAACAAAAACTGCAGGATGAATGGAAACATCCCTTTGCACTTTTATTATAAAGGCCAGTTCCTTCATTGATCTCTTTTCCTGGTTAAATATTTGGTTTGCTGTCTTTAATGTCATTTCTTCTCCCTGATTTCATCCCTCTCAGTGAAATGAAAACCATTTGAATGGGGTTCCACGCTATGGGCACGTGAGCCAAGAAATAGAAGACACTGAGGCAATATGCAAAAGCTCTGTTTGTTGGAGAGATCATGGTCACTTAGTCATGCCAGGGTGTGGATAGCAATGCACTGCAGAAGCAACAGCAGACACAGGAGATGCTCTGCTCAAACCAGACAAAGAGAAATGAAAGCCACCTGAGGCTAGATTTTAGAAAAGTGACCAAGCAGCAAGTTCGTAGGTGCCTTCTGACCAAGTGCATAGGTGAAAAGGAAAGATGGTAATAAACAAAGATTTTCCRAGGGAGGCCTTTCCCTTATAATGGAGCATTTGTGCTAGCTCTGGAAATGGGTGGCCTTTTTCCCTACTGTGTATGTGTTTGAGGATTCACAAGAGTGGTAGTTCCTCTCTTCTGCCCTGTGGATGTGAATCAGCTTTGATGTAGAGAGACTGCCTCTAACAGCAAGAGTTTAGCTTTCTGTTCTTAGGCGCTTCAGTTGCTGGCCTGTCAAGGCTACAAGCAAAACTGTCAATTTTTGCTGAACACAGCTGTAGACTTTTTGTGGTCCTTTAGCACTAAAAGCCAAGCTGAGTTTTTTAATGAATCTCCCAGAGGCTCAAGCAACATTAAAGTAGTGATGATTTCCCCGCTAGCAGACTAAGCTGGAAATGAGCTGGCATTGTGGAAATTAACAACTCTAATATTTTATTATTAGTCCAATTCCCAAACACATCTTCATTTTAAACCTGTATGAGGGTAAAGGAGCATCTAATTGAGGGCCAGTACCCTTTTTTGTTTTCTTAATCACAGGCTGTGACTGTGGTTAGAAGTGCAGCTAATAAGAAAGCAAGGGTATGTTCATGGGAAGAATTACACCAAATCCATCAGGAAAGAACTTTCAAATTAGTCTCTTCAGTTGTATTTTTGCTCACCCATCTTATTGYCTGCTCTTTATCATTTGATTTACCCAACTTGAGCAGCGGTATGCTGCTGTGGGTGCCAATGACTAGGACCCAGTTCTGCTCATAACCAAGAAAATACCATTCAGGAGGAAGTTGTTTCAGAAGTTCTTTACTTTCTACTGTTATAATGTTGGCAAATTTCTTTTTCCGGAAATGGTGCTAGAGCCATAATGACTTGTGAGTTGCTTTTACATCTTCCAAGTGTATATATCTTCTTCTATACTGTTTTTATTACGCAATTATTACACAATTCCTACACATTACAGCATCTAATTCTAATATTGCTATTTCTGGCATGCCTTGGTGTAAATGTGATCAGAATACATGCATCTGTTATAAATGTATCACTAGGCTTGTATTAAAAAAGCTCCTATTGCGGGATGTTTTGTGCTTATAAAAACGCTTTATGTAGCATTTTTCACATGCCAAAGCATTTAGGCAGGCTTGCTGTATGGGTTCACAGATCTTTGGAAACACATCTACAGAGTAAAGGATGGATAATCAAGCATTAAAGTCTTACAGAACTTCTGAGTGCCACATGGGTACTGATAAAATGCCACACAGCTTCTAACCTCCAAAAGAGCAGAGCTCCAAAGGCTCTCTGCTGTAATTTAGCAGTGGCCCAGCATCATATCATCCTATCTCCAGAGCACTGAAGCCCATCTACTGCAGGGGCTCAGCCTCCTACAACAGCAGTACCTACAATGCTGCAGTTACCTTCTATGATTAACCCAGTCTGTCAGGTGACTGCAGTATGAAAATACTGGTTATAAATGTGCAGTCTAAGGAAACACGATAAATTTGACCTAATGTTCCCTCTAATGTTGAAGGGCAGTTTTGTTCCTGTTAGAAGGATATGCATTAAAAACTGTACATTTCAGTTTTGATTGTAAAGTTTGGCAGCTTGGCCATTTTTTTACAAAAAGAAATTGAAGCAAAACAAAACATCCCTCTGCCAATTAAAATTAATACAGTTTCTTGGGTGTCTTGAGAAAAATCTGTCAAATTCACTGCAAAATGCATTTGTCAAAAACAAATATCCTTCATGTGTTCATCAGTGTGTCGAATAGCAATTAAATCTCTTCATCTCCTTTTTCCCCCACCTCTCATTTAAGATACACCTGCAGAAGATGATCCCTCTCCTTGTGCTCCCCAGTCTGCACATGGGCGGCAGTGTCAGAACGGCACCGAGTGCAAAGCAGGCTGGGAGGGACCTAAGCACGGCATTACGAACTTTGACAATTTTGCTTTTGCCATGCTGACGGTGTTTCAGTGCATCACCATGGAGGGCTGGACAGATGTACTGTACTGGGTACGTATCCGAAAATGCTAAGTTGAAATGCCTGCTCGTGTGCTCCAGCAACATTGAGACTTTGGTGCTTTAGTTCGATCTTTGTTTTTCTTGGTCGTTCCACATAGTCAAGGCATGGTTGTTAGCATGGAGCTTTAATTAACTCAGTATTAGTGGGTGATACAGGAGATTTTATCTGGCATAGTTAAATCAAATGTAAATGTTGACTTACCATCAATATTAAAATATTGAAAGATTGCACATGGCTTATTGGTTTGAAGATTTGCAATGTACCTTTGTTGACCAGAATGTCATGTAAAGACCCTCTTTGAAGGGGTTAACTA
The DNA here is from genome assembly GCF_003343035.1 of Apteryx rowi. Classification (NCBI taxonomy): domain Eukaryota; kingdom Metazoa; phylum Chordata; class Aves; order Apterygiformes; family Apterygidae; genus Apteryx; species Apteryx rowi. The sequence continues at coordinate 2,152,330 of NW_020449530.1, read as the reverse complement.
TCTCATACATCTCCGGATTACTAATGTAAAAGTATTTGTAAAACAGATAATCGGGTGCTTTACCTGTGGCATTAAGGTTACAAAGGCATTACACTGATCTACTCATGGGTTTTTAAGAAAGGCCTCACAAACACCTCTTCACGCCAGCACTGCTCCTCGTTCTGAATTTTACCCTAATACTAATTCTTGCCCCCTTCCTAACTCTGATACTGATCTAGATCATGATTTAAAATGTTAGTCCAAATGTGACATTATCTTTACTCTAAATGCAGAATTTTAAATGGAATGAACTCGTCTTTTACCCTAATTCTGGAAGTTTCAATATCTTTAGTTTCTATACTGTAATTCCTACTGTGCTAGGAAATTCAGTGACAATACAATTATATTAAAAGAGTTAAAATCGGATTTAGTCTTGAACTGTAAATCAGACAAAACATTTTCTGGATTTAGCTGTTGCCATCAATTTTTGCAGCACTATCTTATGGTCCAGGAATTTAATTCAAACACAGCTCTGTCCTGTCTGTACAGGGCTAACCCAGACTATGACTACATTTGAAGATTGGCATGTTATGACACCTGGTTTTCCAAGGTGGTAGGAAGTCCAGTGTAAATAGGACTTGTGCTACAATACATGATGGAATTTAACTCATGRCAACCTAAAGCACGCAAAAGGATAGTCTGGACTGAAGCAGGCTTGCTCTGTTAATCAGCATCAGCTTCTCTCTTAAACACAAGCCTGAAACTGCATTCTGCCCACCAGTGGGTTAGAGTGTACAAGATTTTCCTTTGAAGATTTAGCTTATCTGCATTAGATACTCTATGTGGAACAGCTAACAGTTGTCTTTTTATCCTCTTACATTTAGATTAAAACCGTGACTCTAGCTTTCTTCTAACACCTGAGATAAAGGGCAGAGATCATAACACGAGGAGAATCTGAGTCCCAGAACACAAAAGTTGGCTTTACTTGAAATGAGGGTGTAAATTAATAAAATAGTGAAGAAGAGCAGAAGTTGGAAAAGGAACTGGGCAAAACTGCTCAACCGTTCAACTATGGCTATATATAATATAACTTTTTATCATGTTTACCTCACATTCCTCCAGTCTCTTAGTGCCATCTCTCTTTGTGTGATTGAGAGGACTTATGGGTAGTTCAGGGCAAATAGAGAATAAACGATATCAGGAATAAACATGAAGACACCTGTTGCACTGTATACCATTTTTTCATTTAAAACCTTATCTGCAAGTTCTCAGAATTTTCTCCGAAGGCACTTTTTACAAAAGACCCAATGAATCCTCATACTTCTGGGTTCATGCATCACTTGCATGACTGGATGTGAATCGTTCAGAACTCAGGTATCAGTTGTCTAATAACAGGAGCCAAAAGGCATATATTCACTGCTAAATGATTTTCTACCATGACTGCTGCAGATGGTCTCATTTTTTTATGGCATCCCTACAGCAGCCTGAACTTTAGCGGTTGGCTTTTGTTTGATATTTGGCCAGCTTTTTCACTAATTTCCTGAGCTGTTTTTTTTTCTTTCTTTCTTTCTTTAAAGACAGTATGGTGAGCAGAGACCTGAAATTAATACAGATTGATGGTCATTATTTTCAGGGACATTTTAGTTTTGTGGCTTTACTAGAAGTCTTGCTTCTTGAAACAAAAGTAATATTTGTTATCATCAGTTCCCAGTTATTCCTAGATGAAACTATAAAAGCTAGAGTTAGCAGTGCAGATACAGTTTCAATAATGGAGGAGGCAGAAACTTAGTTTATAAAGAAAAAACACACCATCTATGTTTAAAGGCCATGAAATACAAAGTTTGACTCATATTGTAAACACCTGAACTCCTGATATGATAGGCACACAGGATTAAGCTATCCTAAACAATCCTAAGAGTGCAATTGTCTCCATGGGACTTTTTGCCTCTTTGTGTTATATTGGCAAAGTGGCTAGAAGTCAGCACTGATCAATGTTTGCCATACAGTAGGTATCTGAGATGCTATGGGTATTTCCTTCTGCAAAGAAGTCTGTGGTACTTTTAGGGGAAATGTTGACTGGGCAGTTAACTACAGTGCACACCTACGAGAAGCATTATGTCTATAATACTGATATATAGAAACCATCTCTAAACACTCATACTGGAATTTCATCCATAGGTGTTTCAAACTATATCTGTTGTGGTTTATACAGTAAGTTTTATAGTCCATGCAAAGGGCATTCTAGATTAAGTTGGCCAGATCCAAGAGGAAGAGTACTTCTAAACAGTAAAGAATTGATAAAGATGCAACATTTCAACTGCCAAGAGTGAGGGAAGAATTTTAGTAAGTGGAGTAGGGTGTAAATAAGTTTTTAAAACATGTGTGTGAGCCACTGTTTCTTTAGTGAAGCCTGAGTCATATATAACTCTTTCTGTTCCCTGACATTTGCCTTTTTCAGCCAAAGAGTGGACTGGTAGTAGACAACTCATTGTGGGTTGTAGCTCCACAAGAGAGCAGAGAAAGAGGAAGCTAGTCTCTTCTTATGTAGATAGCCAGTTTGAAAGATCTCCTGCATCCACAGTGAGGGCATGCAAATTAAAATTTGCTCTATTAGTAAATATATCTTCACAGTTAAATTACAAATTCAGACTTAAAGATCCCCTCTCTCCAACTTTATCCTCAGATTGAGAGTTGGTGTTCCATTTTAATCCGAAAGGGAAGTACAGACCAAAGAAAGGTATAAGAAAGAGTTGTCTGCAAATCAGACAGTTTTGTGGCTGAAAATTTTAGGTCATGATTTTCCAAAATAATTCCTTACACTTAACGATGTAAGCTAATGGGTTAATTATTAAAAGTGCTGAGCATTCAAAGTTCCAAGCAGGTTCTTAGCTCATCTGAAGATCAGAGTAGATACCAAGGTTTGAATCTGGTACTGCTGAGGTCAATGGCAAAATGCCTATTATTGTCAAAATGTCAGGATTTCACCTTCTACCTTGTAAAATCTTACTCATACTGTCTGGGTGTACCACATGCAGTCATGTGCACCACACAAGGACTTACAAATGCCTATTCAGGGCCTTGGTGTTTGTTGTGATAACCTTCAAAGGACCTACCTGTGGATATAAGGAGCTTTCTTTGCTCTCTCCTTAAATCTGAAAATAAGAGCCTGGCCTAAAACTTAGCAGAACATCAGATAAGGCTCTGGGCTGAATTACTTGGCTTGAAATGTTTAGCCAGTGGAGCAATTCCCTTGGTTTGAACTTTTTCATAAGTGCTTTTCAATTATGCCTTCCTATTTCTTAAAAAAATAGCTTCTGAGAGGTACCTAGATCTCTGAATTTCTCTCAGTGGGAATGGAGGGAGCTTAGCACATGTCAGTATGATGCCCTAAAAAATAAACAAGAAATTTCATAAAACCTGTCTATCTTTTGCCGCACTTTGCAAGGTCAAACCTGCATGTTCATAAGTTAGAAGGCTATATGACCTTCCAAAAGGTCCTAATCCTGGACTTCTAATCCACTTAAATAGCTTTTCAGATTTTACCTTCAGGTTCCTGCTTGCTCCTTCATGCTTCCCATCATACCTCCTTCAGCTTTTCACCTCTTAAGTGAAGTTTGTCTCCTCTATCATCAAGTGTTATTTCGCAGCCTGTGATCCACATGCTCACAAAAAGATAACCAGGGACAGGAAAGCAGTAAACTTTTATTCTCTAGAAGGACTTGATATCGAGAAGATCAATACACTTCCCAGGCTCCTCCCTCACTCAACAGATAAGATTTGTGAATAGATTAGCTTCTTTTGAAACATGAAAGAAAAATGCTGGGAAAAACAGTTTGACACTGCTATAGTGGCAAATAAGATAATTACTTGCAATGAGCCAAATTTCATATGCAAAATAACTACGTTGGACAGGATGAAAATCAGTGCAGAACAACCTTGTTGACTCTTTGCTGAAGGAGTGATCTTTGCTGAAGGGAGCGTTAAGTGTTTATAGGAGCRCATCTCCTAAACTGCCTCAGTCTTAAAAGGTTTACTTTGTCCGACTAAAACTGCCAGGTGGCTTTGTCTCAAATGCAGGCAGATCATAGAATCATTGGAGTTGACAGGCACCTCTACCGATCATAATATTTCATGTGCGTTGTAGCAAGATTGAGCCTATTATTCTCAAGCCTCTTCTTAATGCGTGAGGGACTAGCATTAGCAGCTTGTTCCCTTGTGCAGACACCTATGCCCATTTCTGGAGACCCCTCAGTCTTGGGAACTTTCAGCAGAAGATGCAGACAAATGTTACAAATTGAGTCATTTTGCATTTTGTAATCAATCTCTATTGCACTCCATTATTTCTTATTGTCTTTTTGACTAATGAGGCAAATTAATCCCTGTGCAGTTTGTAACATCCTGTTTAAGTATTTGTAGGCATTTAGTGTCTCCCTTTAATCTTTTTCTAATCTGAGCAGATCCATTTCTTTTAACCTTCCCTAATGGGGCTTCTTTTTAATTATTTTTATCAGTTTGTTGCTGTCCTTTAGGGGAAGTTTCACTTCTGAGTTAAATACAATCTGGACAGTGCCCTGTCTCTAGAATGGGCTTTCATCTTCGTGTGAATTCTGCTCTCTACAGCTGAAGCCCTGTGACACTGCATACAAAACTGCCCACTGCAGCCTCTGTCCTAAGGGCCTAGTTTCTTCACCCTCCTGCATCTAAGAGATCATATAAATAAATGCAGACAGAGCAGGGAGCAAGTGAAAAATGCAATCAGATGTTGCATTGGAGTATTTATGCTGCTGAGTAACAGAGAACCTGGCCCTGGGATGCTCTGCATAACAGCTAGGTCATTGCAGCTTGAATTATAGGATCAAGTAATTCTACTTGATCTACTTGATGATTATTAATAATGAGCAGCCTTAAGCCTGCCATAGTTATAGGAGTATTGGCTTTGTCCCATGTCATTTGGACAATGCTTCAGCATACTTGGTTGAGTATCTCAAAATAACAAGGTAATGCGGTGTTTCTGGGGACAGTTTACCTCAAGGCTCTAACTGTAGACTAAAGAGTGTGTTATTATTACAGATGGACTAAAGCCAGCTCTGGATCAGATCCAGGGCATTAACCTGTCTCTGGAAGAGATGCCTGACCTGGCACACAATAGGCTGATTTCCTCAAATTTAACTGAACAATGCTTGGTAGGCTTGCCCAGCCTCTAGGAGAGAAAACATTTTAGTAATATAAGACAGTGCGCTAGAGCCACAACCAAGACAATGTAATGAGGTTGAATCAGTGGAACCATTCAGAAGCAGTACATCCCCAAAGACAGCATACTAGATGCAGTGGGTTAGACAGGATGACCTGAAAGATTTCTTCCAATCTCCGAGTCTGTGAAATCATACTTCCAATATTCACTAACTGAACTTGAAACTGGAGCTCACAGTCAGCCTTACAGTTCCCATCATGAAATCAAACTGGGGAACAAACAGGAAAACAGATATAATTTACTTTGCTAACAGCCTTGACATATCTTGTGAGCTTTTCTCATCCCTCCACAGCCTGTTGCAGCCAATGAGGAAGATGTTATGAGGAATACAGTGATATTGCCACAAAGTAAAGATGTTAAACGCAGAGCTGCAACCCCCAGTTTTCGCCAGCTGTGTTTTTCTTTCTAACCCTTTATTCTTGCAGCACTTGGGCTTGAATTAGTAAGGCTTTCCACACAAGAGAATTATCTAAGAATATATCTGTCTACGTGTTTCCATGGTGTTTATTCCTCCCTGGCCCCCCCCAAAAATGCTGAGCTTTTATTGTCGTGGGGCTGAGGTTTTTTTAATCATCTTTTTGGCAGAGTTTGGCATGGATGTGAAAAAATAACAAAGAATAAGCACACAAGTATGAGCAGCCCATCTCTGTGATTGCAGAGGTTATATGATCTCCATCTGCTGTAGAAGTGGTGGGTAAGGGGAGAGGGCCCACAGTTCAGAGCACTGAAGTGCTGCAGCATTATTGCATTGGAAAAGCAGTGGCCACACTTAATTTGCATAAATGCTGACCTGAATCTGATTTTTTCCATGAACAACTGCACATGGAACTGTTGCAGTTGCSTATACGGCTGCCTTAAAAGCGAGTAACAGCAATGACTTGCTGTTTGCCAGCTGCCACAAAAAAACTGCTGCTGAACATTTGTGGCTTTTGATGCAAAATGAGCACATATTGTGTGACATGAAGGCTTCATGAGCCCTTCGGGCCTCAACTTTGGGCCTCTCAGCCCTCCTCCTCTATATGAAAAGAAGCTCTCCATTAAAAATGAGCTCCTTCATGGGATGTTTATGGGGTGGTGTTAGTGGAGACCCTCTGCCCAGTGCTCCTGCTTGRGAAGGACCTCTTTAATAGCTCTGTCTTTCTGTTGCCCTTTCTCTGTTCTTYCTTCTTTTGTTCTTCCTTAGGCTCTTTCCTAATTGCTGCTGTCTAATCACCACAGAGACCTTTCTTGTCTTTAATCTTTTATCCCCGAGCTCTAAAATTAAGAGCTGAGCTACTGGGACACTTTTAAGTGACTTAGGATTTGAGTGCCTCTGTTTGTGGGTTCATTTCTCTGGCCATTTCTCAATACTTTGCTCGTATTTTTCAATGATCACTGGTGATCGTTGCCTTCTGAAACAATCGTATTTGGAGTTTTTAAGTTGGGATCCAGATCTACTAGTCAGATACACAAATAATGGACTTTGGCTCATGATCTAGTCCCTGGGAAAGAAAAAGACTGAGGAATATGTACAAGGTCAGAACAGAAGTGATAGCTCTAGAACTGACTATTTATAAGCCTCATATTTGAGTTTAATTTTGTTTCAGTGTCACATTTTCAAGACACAGGACCATATAGCTCATTCCTCATCAATCTTACTGTGAGTAGTAAATGTTCCCTGCCTGCACAGAGAGTTGGTCCACTGAGATTGGATTCTGCATTTCTTCATTGGTTTCAGTGGGATTTCTATCTGAGCAGGACTTGCAGGTCCTCTCATGGTTGGTCATACCTTCGTAAGCTTATAGTTTAGCTGCTCCCATGGTCTCCTCTAGAAGTGTTTTCTTCTCTCTTAGGCTTCTAACTCCAGTCCTCTGAACTGCACACAAATCAGAGGCCTAAAAATGACTGTGGGCACATTTTCCTAAATATACAAAGTGACCAGAAGTAGCAAATGAAGGATTCAGGACTCAGTCAGAGGTATAGTTGCCACAGAACAGCCAGACTGTGGTTGTTTAAAGCATATTTACAAGAAATCAGTTCTGGATATAATGCTGATGTTGCATGCTTGCTATTGCTGATAACACAAGAAAAAAAAGGATCAGCCTTGTATGCTGATATGCAGTTGCACTGCATTCAGGTGCTTTGATAGTAGTTTCTTCAGTGAACCTCTAGTGTTTGTACAGTATCTGTGAGTGGGTAGTGTGCCTATCAGATGAAGGTTTATTTTCTGTGCTATGAGGTCTAAATATCATGCATTTTATTGGTGAGTTTTGGGTGTGATTTCACAACTGAAAGCTGGATTCATCATCTAAAATGTAGAATGGATTTCTGGGAATATCATAGATTGGGGAACTGTCTACAAAGGAAACTGGGATATACAGATCATGTGCAAAATAAAAGAATTGACAGTCATGCCTCCACTTAGGAAAGAAGGTAGTGATTATCTACAGCTTACAGTACTGTTTCCATTCTCTTTATTTTTAAGGATTTAATTGACTATGTAAATCAATGAACAGTATGTACTTTTGTATTCCTGTGCATGCAGCAATCAGTGCTGTTCTGATGTACTCATGGTAGAATTTGCTATCAGTCTGCACTGAGAAAAATAGAAGTAGTTATAAAACAGCAATACAGTAAAACAGGCAGAAAATCCTTCCTAGATAGTCAGCCGTGCAAATGTAAATACAAAATAAACAGAGACAGGAAGGAAAAGACCAGTATTCTAAGATGAGATGAAATCTTTACATTTGGAAACCCACCATCCTAGGGGATACTTTCATGCTTGAAATCAGCTCTTTATTCTTTTGGAGTGAATTGCCAAAGCTTTTAAAAGATGAAAAGGTTTTTAAATAACTAAGCAGCAGTAAAAGATGTAAGTGCTGCAGTAGCTATAATGAAAGAACTATCAGCCCTGTAGCTAAATAGCCTTTGGGCTTTTGAATAACTTTTTCAAAGATCAACCTTGCCTTTTAAAGGGGAAATAGATATATATACACACACTTACATAGGAACAAGGCAACTAACATAAAGCTCTGTGACTTTTGCCTCTGGAGGCCTGAATTCAAATCCTGTTTAAGTCACACAAGTCCAAATAATTTTTGGAGGTCACTATAGGGCATTTATGAAACTTGTAAATTCACCCCAGCAAGCTAGCCCCCTTGCATAATTGGCTGCGTGAGAGAATGTAGAGTGTTAATGGGTGCTGTTATCTGTATAGGGACCTGGCTGTGCAGACAGTTCAAGAGCATAAATCTCCTCTAAGTAGATCTACTGTGCAGGAACCAAAAATAGTAGTGCAGTAATAAGGCAAAGATAATGTCACTACTGATGTTAGCTTTTGAGAAGGGAAGAAGTAGGGAAAGGTCTGTCAGCCAACTGTATCAACAAGCAGAATGACCAAGGACAGAGGCTTGGTATACTAGACTCCAGGCCTTATGTTTATAGAAAGTCCTGGAGACCTTCTGCTCAGTCTCAGCCTTGCATCTTTAGGAGTTTTCCCTGGGTCAGTGTACTGCCTTTTCTTCCCCAGCTAGTCTCTATGTCACAGTCAGCCCCAATGAAGAAATAGGGTGACCAAAGCCATCATTAAAAAAAAATCTTTTGAGGGAATAGTTTAGGGGGAATTATTTGTATCCTCAATATGCAACAGTTCCAGAACTCTCCAGAATATGAGTCACTTGGCAATAAATGAATATCAAGATTTCACTTTTGTTTAACACAAGCAAAAAAAAAAAGTTAAATCCAAAATGCATCCATGCAAATATATGGTTGATGTATTCCTACATAGAGGGATTTTTTGCATTTGTAAATTGGAAGTTTGCCTAGGTGTTTTTGAAAGTTGGGTACCAAAGAATTATTTTTAAGCTGCTATCACTGCTATAACATGCTATATTTTGTATTTTTTACATTGTACAGTACTGTAAATTAAGCAAGAATCTTCCCGGGGCAGATGGAACCTATGAATGTGGAACATAAGAATAGGGGACCTGATGTCCCTTTCCATCCTGCTGGGACACAGGTTCTCTGGTGCAGATGGAGCATATTCTCTGAATCCCAGACATGACAGCGGCAGAAATGCTGGGCTCTACTGCATCTTTTGGCTTTAGGCTGCCTCATCCACAGGGCACTGGACTGCTTCCACAGGGCTACAACAGTTTTGAGTCAGAAGAGGAAAATACTCTGAAATCAGAGGGTCATTTCATTCAGCCTCCTTCTTTGTTCCAGAAGCACTACAATCAGCTCATAGTTTGACTCGTTTTAAATGTATTTCATTCATCTCTCTCATTCACAGAACCAGTGTTGCCCTAAAGGATCTCAGAGTGTTCTGTAGACTGAAGGATGTTTTGATCTTTCACTGATGTAGGTTCAATTCACTGCCTTCAATAAAGTTAGTCTAGAATTAACACTTGGGCAAAGCAGGTCTGATTTTATTATGCAAGGCAGGAACCCAGGACTGCAGAGACAGTTATTAGGATAAGAATGCCATGCATCTGCCTGAATTTTCCATGCAGTGCTATAGGTTTAATGGGGAATAATTCATCCAGCTGAAACTGAAGGGGAGAACTGAAATGAACTGTCCATGACACTAATGTTGACAGCCCATACTACTGTAAAAAGTCCTTCTCAGGCTTACATTTCCAAAACTGAATCAATTCTGGCTTATTTTGTTTCTKCCATCTCAGGGCATCTGGACTAACAGACCACACATGACTTATTTCTAAATACTGCTTTTGAAAAAAAAAAAAGATATAGTTTTTCTTCCCAAGCTAACTATGGACAAAAGTAACCATGAGTAATCAGTTAGGATACCAGTAATTCTTTATTGACTCCCAGTAGAAAACATGGTCTGATTGATCTTAAATCACATGAACAATTGTTCCATGGTAAACTGAATTGAAATACATTTAGAAATAATTTTTTTTTTATCTTTTACCTATTAAACCTGCAGAAAGAAGGTTAGCTAGCAAAGTTGGAGCCCAGAAGTTAGCTGCCTTTGATGTAAGGAATTCTAGCTGTGTAACTAATACTTTCAGTGGGTGTTCAGAATCTCTGTAATGCTGAACATCCTGCAGAGGTACACAGACCCCTCCAGTTTTCACAGAAGAAGGTTAATACAAAAGTCCCACAAAAAAGCAGAGAGAGTACAGGCGGGAGGAGGGGAAAATGTAAATGGTACATTCTTGATTTTCATTTTTCTGTTTTCCATCCCTTAATATAGTTGACTATAGGATTTCCCAGTGGTACTTTTCACTCACAAAAGTGAATATGCAGAGATTATGTCAGCAAAACATACTTTTCAGATAGTTGATTTGCTGTGGTAATCCATATCCCTTTGGAGCTTTACTGGTGCTAATAAATCTTGTAACTTTGTGAAAACCCATTAACACTGCAGTTTTCTCTAAGTCAACAGAGAGCCTAACTTTTTATTCCTCTGTTTTAGAAAGAAAAGTACTAAGTCAGCTGCCRGTAGCCTTTACCATCAATGGAAGTTGTATAATAAACTTGGATGATGTCCATTTAAAATCACAAGTTTAATTAAGACGAGGAGTAAACGCACCTAAGCCAATATTCCCCCTACCTCTCCTACAAGCACAAACTAACATGCCATAAAAGTACAGAATCAGTGAGCATTTTCAATGTGAGTAGATTTCAGGGGAAAAACAGTCCAAGTCAGTCATTGTGTGCCACAGACATTTTGACCTGCTGGTATTTGAATGCAAATTTTAATTTTCTTCCTGCTTTCAAACCCAAGATCCTAAAATGACATGCACAAAGATCTTGAAATTCCCTTAGTAGTTCTGTCTTTTAAAGAATAGCTGACAGGAAAAAAAAATGTGCACCCAAACAAAAAATAGATGAAATATGAATACAGAAACTGACCAAAGAATGAAATAATATTGTGGAGTCCAATGGTTATACACTAGGGGCTAAAAAGCACAGTGCAAGGATTCAGTGTCGGCTTACAGTATCAGTAATTTGGGACTAGATGGTTGAAAGTTGGTGTTTTTAATGTGTCTTAGACTTCATAAGGCTTTACCCAGCTGAGAAAATGGACATATTCTTGAGAAGGTGGGGCCAATATTTAATGATTAATGAAAATATAACTCAGTGCTATTGTAAAGAAACAGTCTTGGCAAATTCTACTGGTAGCAATTCACTTCCTGCATACTGTATGCAACAAAACAAATACAGTTTGTTTCATGTCTTTTATGTGTTCCTCATCAGAGGGAGTTCATACAACAGCAAATTCTGCTGTGATTATGTAATTTCAGAGAAGCTCAAACATGTGTTTTACATGTTTTCAGTTTATCTGTCATCAAGCAGCTGACACTGCTTCTACATCTTCAGTCTAGCCTTGTTCTTGCACAGGTTGCAGCAGCCTGTTAGGGCCGTTCTGCAAGACTTCCACCTTCGCAGAGTCTCTCTGAGAAGTGGGATCCTGTCAAGGTGTACCTTCTGCAGGAGTGTGCGCTCTCTTGACTCTGAGATTGAGCCCATCAGGCTCAATGCTTTCACTTGTCTTCTCCATAGTGGTGTGTGGGAAGCTTGGTCAGCTCTGGACAGAGACTTCCTGTGAAGGAAATCAGGCAGCCTAGCAGTGAATTACAGCTAGACTGAAAGGGTTTTTAAAATAAACCAGGAATTATGGTTCACCTGGATCAGAGCAAGCAGCAAGCATTGGGTAAGGACACCTAGAGCAGATTCAACATAGTCTTTGTTAGCAGGGATTAAGAAGCAGTCTTATCAGGCTACATCTTCTCAGATCTGTCTGCCCCCTTCCCCTTCTTTCTTCTGGATTCATCATCCCTTGCTGCAGTTTCTTTGACTTTTTYCCAAGGGTTCTCTATTGCAAATTAATCTCTTCCCTTAAGGTTTCTGTTGTCCTCATCAAGGCAGTCCTTTCTCAGCTAAAGTCTCTTTGCCTCCTGCAGGGAGTTCTGTACAAATTGCCAATATTTCCAGCTCAGGATGGAATTTTAATTTGCTCTTTTCATCACTACACAACACACATAACAATTGGAAAATGAATGTACACACAAGAATCTTGGAATGCTACATGTTATTCTTCCCACTGCCCACATATGGTGGCTCTTGTCTACATTATTTGCTTTGATCCTACCATATATCAGAATAACCTGACTGAAGCATTCCCTACCCTGGTTCCTGATCCTTGTGCACTTGTCTGCATCCAGCTCTGTCTTGTCTTTGTGCTGAAGACACTCTGAAAAAAGTCTCTATATGYACATAGGGTTATTTGTAAATTTGATTATTTGTAAAATTCCATAATTCAGGTACCACAGTAAGAAGAGCCTTAAAAATAAGTGCTTCATGACAACAGCTGAGCTTAAAATTTGACTTCTCCTTCCCTACTTCAAAATAAAACAAATATGAGAATCAAAGCAAGTATTTTTTAACAGGAGCAACTGATCAAGTGCTGCTCCTTCCTGTGAGTGTCACTGGGTCAGAGTGAGGCTGGGGTAAGCTCTCCAGTCTCTCCTTTGCATCCTTCTGATACTGCCAGCTACAAAACGCAGAGTACAGACTTAAAGAGCGACTGTGGCTTAGAGCACCATGAAGACTACCAGGATGTTGATTTTTAGAAAGAAATTCTACCCAGAAGAGAAACAAAGGCACCTGGAGTCCTTTTGCTTATATTTTATGCCACTCAGAAGCAATTTTATTCTGTTGTTCCCAAGTACATAAAAGTAAGTTGAGCTTCTTTTAATTTGTATATTTTTGCTTATTAGAGAGTTTGGGTTTTTTATTTCTCCACCCCCCTTCTCTACCTTTTGCCCTGAGTCAGCTCTGAGACCTTCAATTCCTGCTTCTTATCACCGGTCTTACAGATTCAGGAAGGCTAAAAGAGTATTTCAGGTTGACAAGAAGAATGATAATGCTTCTCATGAGGCACTAGAATGTCTAGACTGAAATGCTTAAAGCTTTTTGTTATGAACCAAATGATTTCGTCATCTCTTAGTCACTGTGTACACAAAACTTTTCATTTTATACTGCTCTTTTTCACAGGGAATTTCAGAAAATGAGCTCCTTATCATACATTTTTCCCAATCTTGCACCCCACCCCATTCAAGCAAAGCACTTAAGCATGTAAGTTCATTTCTGCTGGTAACAATATTACTGACCATTGACTTCAATGGAATTACTCAAATGCCTTAAGTTATGCACATACATGAATATTGGATTAAAAACCAACCAAGCAAAGACAGCTGATTAGATTTTAAATATTAAGGGATCTGAAAGGTAGACTCTTCATCCCTAGGACAGTGATGCAGTAAGTCTAAATCTAGCGTTAGGGGCATATGATGGGAAATAGCAAATATGATCCTTTACTTGCTTCTTATGTGAACAGTTAAGTCAGATGGATGTATGCTGTGTAAAGACTTACTTGAGATGTTTTTGGAGACCAGCCATAGAATTCTCAAGCAAAAATGTGCTCTTTTCATTTCTTTATAGACATGATATGCAGCAGCCTCACACCATTTAGGCTCCAAATGCACCTGCAGATTCAGGATCTGTGGGATTTCAGTGCTAAAGAAGCGATCCCACGCTTTGTCTCACAGGTTAGAAAAAATTCTTCGAATCCTGACATATACAGAAATTCAATTTTAGTACTGTGTCCCTTTTTACTCCCTCATAAAAATCTTCCTGGGGCTTCTTTTTAGGATTTATAGTTTTGCAAAAAAGCTAGAAATTGTGAACAACAGTGAGCAATTTCTTTGTAAAAAGCAATGTTAAGAGTAGTGTGGCTTCCAATATATTGCAAAGTGCATAATTAATTTATTTATTGCAAGTGTTAAATGAAAAAAGAATATAACATAAGCAGTACTGTTAGAGGTCAGAGAAAAAGTGTGCAGACTTTGTCACCAGAGCTAACCAGCAGTTATAATTTTTTGCAAATTCAGGGGTTGATTTATTTGTGTCACAGTCTGTATAGTCACAGTCCAATTAACTAAGAGCTGTAAAAGAGCATGACCACTAAAGAGCCTGTTATTGGATATCTTAGACTTCTAAGGACAAGAAAAATTGTTGATAGAARGGAAGGAGTCAAGCCATCATGTCATGAGTCCTCTGTCTACTCTGACTACTGGCCAGAGCTTTTAAGGCAAAGATTGCAAGTATTTCAGAACCAAGGTATTCCTAAACCAGAATCAGCTCTAGAGTTGAGAGATTAGCCATAAGAGAGTAATCTATTGAACAAACTATTTTTTTTTTGCAGAGCAGCCTCAAAAACACTCCATCACCAATTACAGTTGTTAGTTGGATATTCTTAGGAACTGCCAACGTTATCCTTATTTACATTTAGGATGAATATTTTGTTCCTCAGCTATTTCTGCTGATGTAATGTATCTAGCATAAGTAAAAGTACCAAAATGAATCTCTGGGTTTTTTTGTTTCTTCACTGTACAGATTTATCCAGACACTTCCTGGCAAATTCATTCTGCCTTAGTTGCTTCTGATGGGTCACATCAGTTTTGTGAGATCATTTTATTTCTCTGACAGGATGAGTGCAACACATTTAGGCAGTCAGTGGGAAGGTTCAACAACAAAGCAAAGCTTTAACTATCATGAAGCATTATGACAATATAATGGAAGCAAAAGAGATAACAGAAGAACAGAAATACTTGAAAATCTTAAACCTGTTCCTTTCTGGGCTGTGTAGCCCTTGCCTGCTATGTAGGTTTTATTATCTGTAGTGAATTTTTTTTTCTTGCATATGGTCAGCATAGGTTAGGTGTAGTGGTGAAGGGTGAAGTGCCACCCTCTGTTGTTTACTTTAATTGTTTTTGTGCCTGAGTTCTGATTAAAAAGGTTTTAGGAAAACTCTTTCCCCCTCACCCCCGCCCCAGTGCAAAACAATGTCTCATCCTGTACAAAAGACAGTTTCTAGTGCTGCTTGAGCTGTTTAAAGTAGTAGCTCCATGAGAGTATGTGTGAATAAAATTCATTCACCCAAATATTCATGGAAAGAGGAGGAGTTGAAAAGGAATTTTTTTTTAATCCAAACCTCTTTATTATTGATAAATGTTAGATATCTAAGTCTCACATTAGTATATGCATAAGCCTTTCTGCATCACCTGAGCCACGCTTATCAGTATGATGCACTTTGATCTTTGATCTAAGCTGGCAAAATCACTTATACATCCTTAAAGTGCTTAAGTACTTTTTGTGAAAAAGATGATTTTCAAAATGAAGGCTTCAAGCAGGAAGCTATATTTAGGGATAGTTAAGTGTTGTCTGTGCCTCCTCTTCCTTCTCCTGTCTCCCTCTCCACGTGTTCTCCAATTTTATTTCCCTATATGACTACAAGCAAGATTCAGTTTCACCTAGAGATCTTGTTATTGGCATTTACCATTGCATTTGGCTAGATCGCTTCCTGAGGCGGTGAATTCCACAGATTGGTTGTAGGCTGCATAAGGCAGCATTTCTACACACAAGTTCCAAATTTACTGCCCTTTAATTTTATTGAGTAGTCTGTGCTTCTTGATTAATGTTATTCTGTGAAAGGTTATACACTTCATTATGGAGCACTTGAAGCACTTGACTTGTATTTAAAAAAGTCTGTCATAACATTCCTTAGTCATTAAAAATCAATTAGCAATTTATTCAAGAAATGGAAAGCTAGTGCTGTTGTCCTAGCTAACTTGCTCTCCCTTAACCTGCACCTCTCCAGTATTTTACACTGAGCAAGACAAACTTCAAATTTTTTCCTTCAACTATCTGTACTTAGCATGAGCAGCTTGCTACTTTCTAGTGGTAGCTGTCCTTTTATGATGGATGAAACTTTTCCTGTAGCTTGAGTATGTCAGTTGTTTTTGAAAGACATTTGGCACAAAGTGTAAGAGTGTGGGTGTGTGAATTGTAAAGTCAGGACAGTTTAGTGAATTTTGTCAACCCTCCCCATTAACTGGAAGACAGATCTCCTCTATGTGCCTGGTGATGATAAACCATTATGTTAATAGATAACATGCATCTAACATTATCTTTGAACTATGGTGCTGGTGTGATCAGTGAGATGCTTGCAAAATGTGCCTAACACCCCTGGAAAAAAACAATTCTCTAAACAGATAAAGCAGAATAACAGCTGTGTCTCATGTCCCCCCACTTATATCTCTTCACTTAGTTTTGCAGAATCACAAGGCACAAGTGTCTTAGCTCCCTCTTTTTATTCCTTGGCACTACTGAAACTGTAGGTTGTAATTGTGGTTAGCAAACTACAGAATTAAAAATACTAGTGTCACTGCTGGGAGATACTCTGTATCATCAAGATAAAAGCCTTCAGCTGAACGTTGAAATGCTATAGTCATGAGAGCAATTGAGAACAATGCTTGGTAAAAGGAAGAGTTCTTCCACGATACACAATGTCCAGCAGACCTTCTGAGATGTGCTGAAATACCTTCTTTTCATCTTGATGCTGAGCGGGTTCTACAGTTCCCAGGAAGCAAAATTATCAGTGTAAAGTATCAGAATTCAATTCCCCTGGTCTGTGGGTAATGATGTTGTTTGTACAATAGTGATGTTTGCTTGGCCCAGAGAGGAAAGACTGGCTCCAACTTTGTTAATAACAAGGGATATGTGTTGTAGCCAATACAGTGGGATACTTGGGTTTTCCCAGAAAGATATTTTTTGTAAAAAACACCAACACAGAGTCTATGGCCATGTGGCAGTTAAGAGCTTTGACAAAATAATAACTTGTTTGTATCCATCACATCATGTTTCTCAGTACTTTACTACAGTTCCTTATGTAGGAGAGTATTAGTGCTTCTTACAAGTGTTTATTGACGGGACCCAAGGCAAAAGGATGACACAGATCCAGAAAAGTTTGAAGAGAATGCCAGATGTGTTTCTTTAATCACAGTGTTTCCAAGCATAACTAGTAGGTCTCTGATTGTATAGTCCAGTCTGAAAGATATCAAATCTCTTTAGTTCTGGTTGAGTACCTTGTTTAGAAAACAGGAGACAGCCTTGCCTGCCAGAAAATGCAGTTCTCTGTCCTCTTACTCAGGATCTCAAGGACCAACTAGACAGTAACTTGATTCATTAATGCTGAGAACTGACGCATAGTGTAATGGTGGACCCTACTGTTGCCACAAAACTGACCAACTAGCCAAAACAAAGTTGATGTTAGAGGGGAGCTATAGTTGCTCTTCAAAGAAAATGACCCTCCTGTTCCTTTCAGTGCAAGTGGTTGAGGAACCCACAGCATGACCAGGCATTTGCACAGTGCAGCAACTTGGTTCTAGTCCCAGTCCCATCAACCTGAGTCCAGAGCAAGGTTAGAGCATTGCTGAATGAAAGACCCCGCTGGATTCTGCAGATGCCATTTGATCACTAAGGAGTCTCTTAAGCAGATTTCTTTCCTAAGAGGTACAATAGCTCAGCCTCATTCAATTCCAGTAATCCTGAGTCTGGCCAACTTCTGAATACTTAGATGGTAGCATTTAATCATACAGTTCTCCATAGGGCTAGGTAGTATCCCATTTTGCAGATTGGAAAGCTGAAGCATAGTGAGACAAAGTGATTTCCCCACATTGCCGGACAGCGCATATAGCAAATCAAGAGATGGAATTTAAGACCTTATCCCTGAGGTCTCTCAGAGATCATCTCTAAGGGATGATAGATACATCAATATTCAGAAATGTGCCAACCTTCTGATCACTGAGAGTAGTGAGATGTTAGTGTGGAGATGTGAGCTGTAAAAGGTCTGGCAGCCTGAGTTAGAGATCAGAATTATTTCTATAAATGACCATTTGTAGATTCCCACCAATGCTGTGCTTATAGCTGACCTAGTAATTGTCTCATACATACTTAAATTGACACCAGGTTGCAGTCACCTTGACCACTATAGTGGGAGTACTATCGCTCATACCTACAGTAGTTAATAGTCTTTGTTTGGAACTGTAAATTTAGAAGATGATCCACCTTTCCCGTTGAGATTCATATGGTTAATAGTAAACACACAGGAAGAAATAAGGGGAGAAAAAGTGCACTCTGCAACCAGGCAGCTGAACTCCATGTCAGGAGTTGTACTGTCTGTACTAGAGAGGTAATCTATAACAGAACCCTTTTCTGTTCAATATAAATGCTACAAAAAACATTCTGCCACTGTCATTTTCTGCACTCAGTGGTGTGTAGATGGTAAATCTCATTCTGATCCTGTTGTGATGCTGTGCAGCTTCTCCACTTCAATAGCATAATTAGGAAAATTCAACTGTACCACCTAAGTTATGTTTGCATAACTTAAGTGGTACAGTTTTGCAGTAAAAGCCTCCAGCTGCAGTCAACAAGATATAGGTATGCATACACATGTGATGAACAGCTACATATTTGAAGAATGCTGATAAATTTCCAGGAAGGAGTTTGAATCAAAGAGAGATGCRAGGTTTCTAATGCTGATGGTATGGGAACATTGTTCAGTTGGGCACAGTCTATTATGGACTTACAGGATACTTCCATTTTAGACGAAGCATTTCCAGGTATTTGGTAGGATGCAATCTTAGCCAAGAACTTAATGTTTCTTAAATGTTAATACTTTGCTGTTATTGTTCTGAATAGGTGTATTTCTTTTTTCCCTCCACCTTCTGCCAAGCAGCCTAGGTATCTGTCTTGCGTCTCTCCTGGAGACATTTTTCAAGCAAATAGTAAGCTCACAATGTACTGTCTCATTATTGAAGGGGGTATTTTACATAATTTACCAATGACCTAATGCTATATCAACATATAACATACATACCTATCACCTGTGGCTCAGTCTTACAAAGTATGGAGTACTCTCACCTCCTACTAAAGAAAATGAGATGTGAGAGCACCCAACATACAGAGAAGTTCTATGTGATGGATTCCAGGAAGAGATACCACTTTCTGCAAAATGTTGATGGTTTCTTTGCTCTTGAGAAGCTAGTCTCAGCTTCTCCATTACTTATATGATAGGGCAGTAAAGAGGAGAAGCCCCAGTGCTCTGCTTTATCAGGAGGCAGGTCTATTTTTTAGGACTCATTTGTGCTGATGCTGGTTGGCACAGTCTTTATGCAATTTACAGGCATTGGGAATAGGTGGAGTACACTATACTCTGGTTATGTACTTTACCAGGCCACGATGGAAGTTTTTTGCCAGCTGGAAATTTCTTCATAACAGAATAGTACGAAGGGGCAAGCACCTGAATTATGTACCAGAAACTCTGGCATAGGGTACAAGGATCCACTTGTACTACCACCCTGGAAAGCTCTACTTACTCACTTTCCCATCTGATTAAAAAAAACACTGATAGTTAAGTACCATGTAGCTGAGGGTTTTTTATCAACATCAGTGATAATTAAAGGGAAATCAAGTCACCACTGTGCCTGTGCTGGTAATTTCTTATGGCAGTTTTTCAAAGTGATTTATAGTCATTGTGTGGAACACTTTATATAGGTAGTGACATTCTTTATATAAGAGAGGGGGTGTTAAGTCTTGTTTCTTGACCTAATTCCAGCTTGGGTAGTTATGCTTTGTCTGCCCAATTTCTCCTCTGTGACTTGAGATAAATATGCTATTCTATCTTCTATCATGGTATTGTGTTCTCTTTAAACCATTGCTGTGTTTCACAGCAGAGGTATCAGTCTTTAACCAGTCAGTTACTTTTTTTTAGCTGTGTGGGATGAAATGTAGTTGCAAACATAATGAATAATTAGTATCATTTACAAACTAACTAGACAGTTCCACAAAGGTATTCAAAGGGAAACTGAATGATATGCTTGGGGAAAGTTTTGGGAACTTCTGGGTTTCTGAAGAGAGGTGTTCACTCTCTTCCAACTACAAAATTTATTAATCCTCTGAGGAAGGATTTGATGAACTGTTTTCACAGAGGCAGATTTTGAGCTTGTTCTTTAATGAGTCTTCTTCAGTTAAGTTGCAGCTGAAGGAGCCCTGAGATAGAGTTCTGGATCGCCCCATTGACCATGGACAGTTGCCAAACAAGGACTTCAGTGACTGTACTTTTAGAGGAAAATGGATGATGTTCTATCCACAAAGAACTGATTATATTAGTGTTAGTCTCCTGCCTTGTCCTACTGAAGGTCTGAAATTCCTTTCCTGAGTTGTTATGAATCTTGAGTCAGATTTCCTCCCCTGAAGTGTGTCTCAGTGCCCATGTATGGAAGAATATTTCTTCTGTGATCACAACGAATGCTTAGGTTGCAAAGAAAAGAGCATTTTCCTAGAAGGAGAAAATAACATAGGAGACAATTTTTAAAAGCATTGAAACCAAAGGAACCTAGGCTGCTTTATGCCTTTAGGTACTTTTAAATCTGAAATTTACATTCATAAATTGCTTTAGTGCTCCTGAAAATGTTAACCACTGCCTGTTTCTTTAATGATACAATGTCTGTAGTGTTTATGAAATGTAAAGAAAAAGGGGGCTGTGGTATTTATGACACCATCATGTGAATGAGATTCTATTAGGGCCTCCAGCAACTTCCCAAATTTTTGAACTTCAAAGGAGTCGTCAAGATAAAATGGTGTTTGTATGTACKAGAGCTTTTAGAATGCATAAAATATCATATTATGCACTAGAGCTGCTCTATGCATAATACAGGTTCTGGTGCTAAAATGATAGTCTGCCTGCTTCATTTGCAGATACCTGCAGTAGTGTTAAAGCCAGACCTGTGCTCAAGATGTTCAATTTGCAGTCTGAAATTCTCTGAGTATTCAGTTGTGTAGGGGTCACATTTTGCCATGGAGGAGAGATTCCTCTTGAGAGAAAGGAAGTTTGTGGGAAAGCTTGAGAAAACACTTGACCAGATCAGAACATGATGGGCCTTGATAGGACTTTCCTCTAAGGGATACAGGTACTGCTCTGACTGTGGTAAACTAAAAATTACCACAGCATTGCCAGGAAAATATCAATATTTGCCCACAGTTGCCACCACAGGTTTCTCTCTGAGGTATGTGAACCTGTGTTACAGATGGGAAATAAATGTGATCAGATAACACATTGTAACAATGCTTAGCAAGCACTAACAATATTTACCCTGGCAGCAGACAGTCATACATACATGCAGGGGGTTAAAACAGAAGTTTAGAAGTCACTGGATGGACCCTTGTGGTCCTGCGAGTAAACTCCAGAAAGTGATAGTATGCAACTTGGAGTATTCAAAAAAATGCCAGTATGGCACATTGGTGTATCTCAGCCTACATTAATCTTTGCCTGTAAGGAAACAGGGAGAGAATCATGCAATCAAAGGAGAAGACACATCAGAAAGAACATACAGAAACACTTGCTGTGATTATGTGAAAACAAACCACAGGCTCTGTTTACAAACCTTTCCATCTGTTCCTTTGCCTAATCATTTCTGCTTTCCCTCTCTGTCTTCTAACTTTCCTTCGTCTTTCCAGATGCAGGACGCTATGGGCTATGAGTTACCATGGGTGTATTTTGTCAGTCTGGTCATCTTTGGATCCTTTTTCGTTCTAAATCTGGTTCTTGGTGTGTTGAGCGGGTAAGCCGACAGTTTTGGTGTCCTTTTTCCAATGCTACAGGGCAAGACTCCATAATAAGGGTTCTTCCCTGTCACCAGGATTCTTTCTGAGGGATTAAAAATCTAAATCCAAGAAAGTTTTCACATCAACTCTGAAATATTTTTACAAAATGTTCAAATTTTTCAAATAAAAATACAGGTAACAGAAGGAGTTATTCTCTAACAAAGAAATTCAGCCTGAGGGCATCCAAAATTGCTAATGCCAACCTTTCATAAATTTCCATAAAAAAGACTATTGAAAGCCTTACTGCTGGTGACTTGGGATCTCTTTGGCTGGAGCCTTGCAGTGCTCAGAAACTGAGCTTGTCTCACTAATTATCATTCCACTCTTCCAGGTCAATGATGCCATAGGAAGGGACTGGCCCTGGATCTATTTTGTTACACTAATCATCATAGGGTCATTTTTTGTTCTTAACTTGGTTCTCGGTGTGCTTAGCGGGTAAGCAGTACCAGGAAAATGTTTTATTATTGTTTATTTTTAAAAATTTGTATTTCTATTCCTACTCTCTGGTTACCAAAACAATGGGCAGTGGTGGGGTTATCTCAGCAACCTTTAATAGAAGGCCTGGGTTGTTGTTGTGCAAATGGCAAAATACAGCATTCCAAATGGCACGGAAGGAGTCTTTTGAGCAAATCAAAGGAATGCAAGACAACTCTTTACCTTTAACATATTCCTCTACCTAAAACCTCTACCTGTGCTCTGTGGGAGGAGCACAACACTCTATATCCCCCATAAAACTGGCTATAGGTGAAGCATACTATTCACCATAGAAGGGGATTGCAGTAAAATCTCTAGTAGAGTCACAAGGACTGAAGGAAGAAAGAGAGCACATAAGGCAAATCCCTTCACATTTGTGGAATGAGATTCCTGCCAAATTATGTCTTCTCACATGAGAAGTTTTCACATTGCTTAATATCTCTAAAGCACAGTCTGATGGGAGACTGTTTTCCCTAGAGGGAGTCTTGGACATGTTTCTTCTTCAATAAGCACATCTTCTCTGTTGTGCAGATTACAAGCTTAGGCATGATACAGGGAGAAAAGATCATTTCCYTCTGACCTAAGGATGAACATAAAAGAAGGAGAATTGCTTCTAGTGTTTAAATGTCCCTAAGACATCTAGACATCTAGCTGTGTTTCAGTTCTGCAGTGTAATCCTCACTGCAAGGCATCACTTTGGTAGCTTTGGTTAAAAACAATTGATACTGTACCCAGTAGTTAAAAACTTTATTGTCCTTGGGGAGTGAGATAATTAGAAAAATCAAGCCAACAAACATTCCTTGCAAGATTTTTTTTAAAAAGTTCGCCTAGAATTAGGCTTCATTTGAGCATGACTGGGTGCTTAAAGCCATTTTATGTAGATGCATAAATATGGTATGAGGATTTTTATGCATCCTCTTTTTGTTTGTTCCTAACATCCTGCCTCCTCTAATGAGCTCCAAATGAATTTGGTCAGAGCCTTTATCTGTTGCCTGGATGGGCAGTCCTGAAGTCTCCTGTCTTTTGATCATAAGAGGGGACTTGATGCCTCACAGAAATTATATCCTCAGTACTTGGGCCAACAAAATAGGAAGGGCACTAGTAGGACCAGAGAAGATCCTCCACTGACCATCCTGCAAAGAGACACGTAATAGTGGATCTACAGGAGGTTTGCTATTGTCTTTGTTACTCTGTTGAAGGAGACATGCAGCTAAGACAGCTGCTGCAAAGAGAGGAGTGTCCAAGGAGTAAATTGAGAGGGAAAAAATCCCCAGAATGAAGTGTCAGGCAATAGTCTGTGTGGGATATCTGGAGAGTGATACTCGAGATACAATTTTAAAACATAAGCTCCTCCCTACTTCACGTGGATACTCTAATCAGCAGGTGAGGACATCAGCAGTAATGGAGGATGATGACCAGTCAAAAGTGGGTAAGCAATTTGTCATGTCAGAGATGCAATCAAGGACCATGTAAGACTGGTTAAAGATTATATAGTATCTGATTGGTTAAACAGTGCCCATGAGCCCAGCCTTGAGTGTCTACTGTTGAAACAGGGCTGATTCACTTTACCAGCTCTTGGATTTGTATCTGTACCTAACTGAAAATTGAATTTCCTCTCTCTTTCATTTTTCAACTCAAGAAAGTGTTTTGGGACATCGATCCCCCACCTTCTGAGATACTGCAGCTAGACTTCACCACAGCTAGTGGTGAGAGATGGAAATAGTCTGTAGGGGGAATTGAAATCAAACATGAAGTTCACCTTGTTTAAGCGGTGAGTCACTCTTCCTGGCTGTGTTCACAGTATTATGACAGCTGCACTGTTTCTGCAAAATTTTTCCCAACTAGAGAAAAGTAAAAAGAAACTTCAGAATCTGCATCCATGAAAAAACACAGAAATAATGGGAGAAATGTTCCAAAATTTCTCTGGGCTAAGTAAGCAGTTCTTAAACAATTAACTTTCTAAAGCAGTTCTAAATTTTGCTGAGTCGCAAAGTGTCTTTGCTTTGCAGATTCAGCTTTTTCTTACAGACTTGCCATTGCTATAAGTTTGTTCTGTATGGATGACCCACTGATTTGTTCTATATAGATCCAAAGCAGTATTCCTGGCCATCTTCATACCTCCATTCTGGGCATCTCTGATTTCTCCCCATGTATTTATTCCAGGAACTTCACCAAACATGTCTTGTAGGTAGATTTCATCAATGAGGGATAAGCTTAGGTTTTTTAATCACTTCTGAATATGTAAGTGTAATTAATTGTACTCACTAAGATGCTTTGATCACACCTAGACTTTTTGCATCTGCAAAATTAAATGCTGAGTTCTGCTCTGCCTAAAGATCACACCTGTAATTTGTTTTCCCTTAAGTATTTCACCCATTCATAGTCGTTTTGGTGAATTTAATAGTCACTTGCTAAACTAAATAGTATGAAAGAATATTCATGTGTAGAGCTGTAATCCTCTTTGTGTCTTGACTGAGCACAATATAAAATTCAAGTATTCCAAAGGAAATATCCAGTCAATAGACCGCAGAGTAGACCCCCTTAAGCATAGGCAAAAGGATTCGACATCATTGTTGTGAGTGAAGCCATTGTTAGAGGTCTCCAAAGATCAGAGATGTTTGTATCTGTGGTATCTGTTTCAGTCAATTAGTGAGGAAATTAATGGCAGTGTTACTCACATATCTTGCCTAGCAGTGATCCAAATCCCAGGACACAGGCCAAGCAAGCAGTTGCCTAGGGCAAATGGAGGGCAAGAGAACAGCTGTTTCTTTTGCTCTGAGAGGATGCTGGAAAACCCATTTGGCTGCTTCTGCTCCTCTTTCTGCCAAGGAAGAGGTCAGAGTGAGTGGGGGGCTAGCTATGGTTGTAGCTCCTCCTGGGAACAGCCGGAGCAGTATTTCTGACCTTTCTGGATTCTTCCCCAATCTTCTGTCCCCTCATCCAACCCATCCCATTCCTTGCTGTAGCTGTCAAGATGGATGAGGTTCGAAGCCATGCACTGTGCTTTCAGCAGTAAGCAAGATCTTTGAACTTCTAGAATTCTGTTTTGCTCACTTCCCACCACTTCTCAAAATGAGAGTAATCATAGAGAAATGAGATGCAGCCAAGAATTATCTATATTCCATCATCAGGATGGGCAAGAAAGTTTTCTTCTGGATCTACACAGGATACAGAGCTGTGTGTTTATATTTATGATCTTGAGCTCTCCCTAACCTCACTAAGAAAACCTCTCTCCAGAATACTTTGCTTTTTGGTCTTGTTCCTATTGGCAGATGTATCTTAGAGTTTTCTGGGAGAAGAGAGGGAAAGTGAAGCAAACTGAATTCTAGTAAAAACAATTCAATTCACAATATCTTAAACTGTTGTTTTCCAGCCCACTGGAAAGAGACAGATTGCTTGGTAGCTCTGTAAGCCTCTGTCATCCTTACCTTGACATGATAGTGCAATCTTTTTTTGAGAAGGCCGCCTCCAGACTCAAGACGGCACTTCCATCAGAAAGCTTATTTGGTCCTTGGCCTCCCTGCTGAAACTGCAAACAATGAGCATTTATTGCCAACTGTGATGGTGGCAGAGGTAATGTGCACACCTGCCTGCAATAGGAACTGGACTGAGGTCACCAACTCATTTCACACAGGATAGTAAATGACCATTCACTGGTAGCAGTTCTTGGTTGTTAACTACATTTGCCTGAATACAGGCTGGCATTCCACATGGGAGGTGTTTTGTATTGCATTAGCAATTTCCTGAGCCACCTGTTCTCAAAGGTTTAATGTTAGTAGAGCATAGAAATTAAGATCATTTAAATAAGTTGTCTTCTTTGGAGAGTCATCTGAGATGTGGAATACCGTACATTGTACAAGGGAAGAGACATGCTAATGGGTATCATTTAGACCAGGGGATCGCAGTATTTTCAGCTGTGCCATTACAAAATTAGGTAATGAATTCACTCTTATGCAGACAGTCAGTGTAAAGACATGGTGCAGAAATCCCACTTTATTTTTGTCAGCTCTCCCACCCCGCCCAATCCCCTTTGAGAGAGACAGTAAATGGGGCCTGAAAAGACCCAAGTAGGTATGCAGCTTAAATGCATCTAATGTAAATGATCCACTTTAGTACACAGTAGGAATTTCACTTTCTGTGAGCTGGGCCATGCCATACTGTTTTTCACACTTTGGTGTCTCAAGTTGCCCCTTCAGGTAATGCCCATGTAAATATAAATAGTTCTCACTTGAGATTGAGGGCCCAGTCCCTTTTAAAATCAGRCCTGTTTGTTATAGGTTCTAAAATATCATTTTAGAAGTCTACAACTGAAATATTGGGATGTAATTTATCAAATAGGGTTAATAATACATAGCCATGTTCAGTGATTTTTTTGGAGAGTTAATTCATTAATTTGGGTAAGGTGCTATGAGAGACCCAGAGGAAAGATGTTATTGAAGCAGAAAATATAAATTGGATTTTTCAAAAACCTTTCTTTTGTTTCAGTTTTTATGATTGTTGTTGTTTTTTTATATATTTTTTAAACAACAAATGGCCCCAAGCAAGAAAAAATTTGATTTTTCATTCTTGCCACATTTGCAATAGCCGTTTCTGTCTTGTGGCCAAGTTTGGTCCCAGGGCTGACTGTGATCTTTCTTCAGGCTTCAGAAGCCGGTGAATCACTTCTTCATTTCCACTTTAGTTATCACAGTTTTGTGGGACAGGCTTGAAACCTTAGCCATGTGATAGAGGTGAGGATTACACAGGCATCCTTTGTCACATATTGTGGCTTGAAATGAAGACCTATGCCTACTTTCATTCTTCTGCAGTGCTGGTGTCATGTCCTGCTCATAATATAGAAAGCCTGATCCAAAGCGTATGAAGTCAATGGAAATCTTTCAGTGGATTTTGGACCAAACAAGAGGGAAGTACTTCGCCCTCATTATTAGAAACTCATCTCCATGTCGGTTGCTTGAAGATACTTGTGTGGCACACATTAACATTTTTGGATAGGATTTTTATAGTCTTAGTGTTACTGTTGTCAAAGTACTGGTGGGTTTCCTATTACTTTTTGCAGGAGCAAGTGTAAGGCAAAGATTAGGGGGGTTTTGGAAACACCGCTCATTGCTGACGGTCACCAGCTAGGGTAATGGATGTTACATTGGAGAGAATGAGTTTACCTCTCATTTCTAGAAACAGTGGGCCGTATTATGTGCTGTGCATGCCTTGTGTAGCTATCAGCTTCAGCAGATACAGGACTTAATGCTTAAATGCTCTTGGTCCAGAACTCTTCACAATCATTAAGCACACTTTTAAAAATACAAACATTAAAACCTGGTTTAGAACCACAGGAGAGTCTCTAAATGGAGGCAGATCAGCATTTCTAGAAAAGAAAATAATCCAGTATATGAGTCTCTGACAGAGGAAGATACAGCCTACAGCCAAAAAAGAAGACAAAGTGGACACCCTGCATCATAACTAAGCAACATGAAATTCTTGTTCCTACACTTTCTGTTTAAGCCCATATTCCCAATAGTGGTCTTTCATCAAGCCACCAACCAGTTCACTTTCTGGTAGAATCTAGTATTGCTCATGTTTGTCTCCCCAGCTTGAGGTTTGAAAAATATATTTCATGTTGAGATAACAGGCCTGAATACTGAAAATCTGCAGTAAAATATTGAAGTCTGAATTTTAAAATATATTGTCCAGTACTGTGGGTGAAATTACCCATAATTAAATGTGTACAGAATTGTGGGTACCATTAATTACACTTGCAATTAGCCCAATTTACTTGTGATTACACCTGTAATCATAAGGTCAGATTGAGAACTGGCTAAAAATTAGAGCCACTGTCTCACTCTCCAGATGTCAGATTATTGTCAAACAGTTCATTGTTGAATTAAATTAATCATTATTCATATAGATATTTGCAGATAACAGTTGGAGTTGTAAAGAATATTAGGAAATGAATGGTATTCTACATAAATGTTATATATGAATTTTGTTTGAATTATCAGTCAAATGTTGAGAATGATAGGATTTAAAAAAGGTACTTTAAGTGCTAGTAAAAATGTGGCCACTCCAGCTGTTTTACCTGTGTATCTAGCAAGAATACTCCATACGTGTGTGACTGAAAAAATAGAGAAAGTTGGTGGTGCTACATAGGAAGTGGAGTCTTTCTGGTGGAAATCCATCTAACCCATTGTTTTTCAATCTCTTCCTCTCTTTCTGCCCATATCCTGTCCCTCCCTCCCTCTTGCTAGGGAGTTTTCCAAAGAAAGAGAGAAGGCTAAGGCTCGTGGTGATTTCCAGAAATTGCGGGAAAAACAACAGCTAGAGGAGGATTTGAAGGGATACTTAGACTGGATAACACAAGCAGAAGATATTGATCCAGAAAATGAAGATGAAGGCATGGATGAGGAGAAGCCTCGAAACAGTAAGCAATTTTCTTCTGTCTCTCTTTCTTACTGTGCTTTTAGCAAGGGAGCTCGTGCCCATGTAATCTAGTGCTGAGACTGCTTATTAGACAGAACAAGTTCTTCCTGGGACTCTCACTATCCTGATGCATGAGGCCTGTATAATGCCTGTAGGAAACTGTGGGAGGGTGAAATACACACAAAATAATTGATATTGTTCTGCAGATCTCAGTTTCTTTTCTGTAATACTGACATTAGATGCTGATACTAAATAGAAAAAAGATTGATACTTGCTGTTAGAAGTCTGCTACTGGGATAAGTTTTAAAATATACATCTGTCTCCATTTATTTAATTGCAGTTCCGTGTTGCTGGCTGTTGACCCATGGTTAATTACTTTGAAAGCAAAGGTTTCTAGGCAAAGCAATACTACAATATGGGAGAAAGGCCAGATCAACCCTGTTGTACATTAAGCGGGCCATCTGTAACTCCATTGAAATCAGTGGAATTGCATTTGTTTTTGCCAGACTGGAATTAAGCTCTCAGAGATTTCTTGTAAGGGAATTATCTCTTATTTTTCTTTTCTGGAGTTGAGAAGATGTTTGTGCAAAGTGAGAATTGACCAACTATCTCTGCTAATTAGAAATGCTGAAGGAGGAAGGGTTTGAAGAAAGCAGCAATTCCCTGCCTTCCTTGAATCTTCTTCCTCTACCTCCTCTTTTACCAGCACAGGCTGTGTAACACCTAGCAATTATCATTACAGGTCATGCAGTCTGGAAATGTCAGAGTTGGAACCTTCAGACAGTTACAGTTAATAGCCACTGGCACTACTCTTAGTTTTCATTACTGAAATACGCATCATCCTGGTTTGATTCTGGAAGAGAAGACATGAAGCATTTCCCTAGAGAGTGCCCTTCCAACCAAATAAGCAAAATCCGTGGGATGATCTCATTAGAACCATGTATTCCATCAATAGGAAGACTGAACATTAAAAGTTGTGTCAGGAGAATCAAGTAAGATTTGTATCAGACACTTGTGATCTTTGGAGGGGAGTCAGCCCTACTCCATGTAGCTGCCCAAACACTTAAGTTCTTGTTTTAGAAAAAAAATGCAGGGTCTTTAATATCAAGTCATATTATCTTAGGTATCTGGATTTGAGGAAGTAACCAAGGTTACTAAGTATTCAGACTTTCCCCAAATCAGATTGGGGTTTTTTTTGTGTGAATA
Source organism: Apteryx rowi (assembly GCF_003343035.1). NCBI lineage: Eukaryota > Metazoa > Chordata > Aves > Apterygiformes > Apterygidae > Apteryx > Apteryx rowi. The sequence continues at coordinate 2,122,491 of NW_020449530.1, read as the reverse complement.
AGCCTACATAGGGCTTATAGCTTCATTTGAGCATATAGACTCAGTAATCGCTTGGTAATGAATTTACTATTCATGGCCAGAATTTGCTGGTCTGTGGCCTATAATAATCCACGAAAGGGTCTGGTGGTCTAATTTCAGTTTTTTGTAGACAGGACTCCATATTAAAAAAAACACCCCTGTAATGAGTTCTGATTGGTGTCCTTATATGAGGTCTGAGTGGGGAAGCCAAGGCCTGAAGTGACACACAACTTCACTGAAGTCACCAGGAGGCCTTCCCTTGACTTTAGTGGGAATTGGATCATGTTCATCACATCTGAACTGCCCTCTCCTSTTAGAGGCATGCCTGTCAAAGGAAGTGTAGCCATACTGACAAGGTAGTGTGGTGAAAACCTGCCTTGGCTACTGGCTGGTTTCAATTTTTGTTTTTAACATGAAAATAACGCTGCTTCAGTAAAAGAGTTTTGCAATAAGTCAGATGTAGCTTCATTGCAGTTGTCTTGGGAGGCAATCCAAGTCTGAGCTAACAAACTTCATTTGTAGGTGGTGATGTTTAGAACTGAACAATAATACATCTTCAGCTTGCTTTCACTTCTTCATATCCAGTTTAATAAGGTTGGTTTTGTAAAGCATGGTTTATAAGAATTAGTCCTGTTACGAATCACAGCTTCTCTAGAGTTTCTCTTGGTTGTCTGTTAATGACAGAATTACATGCTAGTAGCAAACTAACATGTTATCCATTTCTTTTCCAAACCATTAATTAATGCAGTGTCTTGGTGCCAAGTATCAGGTCCAAGGGCAATGGTTGTTAATCAATCCTTACTACAAAAAATACCATTCACTGTGACACTGTGGTTTTGGATCACTTCATCAGTTTTTGTTACGTGACAGACCAAGCTTGGGAACAGACGTCTGCCGTGCCTGGTGCTATAGAGTAGAATTGCACCTCTGTTGAGAAGAATCGCTCAGAATGTGAAGGAAGGCTGTGGACTGATGCTGGCCAGGTACTGGGGACAACAGTCATGCTAACAAAAGACTCTGCAGAACAGAATAGCAGGGACCAAGCAAACAGATCACTCAATGACACATATTTTGCTGTTCCTCTGATATATATGCCCCTATCTAGAAGAGGCTGTTAATAGCAGTATTCTTTTTAGCATCTGTGGCCTGCATCTAAGAATGCCAAATTAATCTTTCTTCTGGCTTTGGTATACTATTCAGTGATTTACCTGGGCCTCCTTCCTGCCACAAGGTTTTTTGGCTATGGAAGTAAAGGGTCTCTATGCTGCCTTCCTCTGCTGGGTTAGTAAATAGCTTCTGGATCAAAATGGTAAACTGTTAGTGTCACTAAAGCACTGTTGCCTGTGCAAGCAGTAACCCCCCGCCCCACCCCAAAGCCCATAAGAATACTTGGATGCGTGCTGCACCCAGGAGAGTTGGGGAGTTTGCTTTCTGGCCTTTTGTATTTCATAAAGCATGATCCTTTTCTTTTCCAGTAGGCTGTTGTATTTACTTTTGCACAGTGATAGGTACCATATTGTTCAAGCCCTATGGTATTTTGTCACGCTATGAAGGTTCTCTAGCAACAACTGAGACAGTAACGTAATAAAAAAAAATGTTTATTTCCTCACGCAAGTTCTTGGATTAGTAACATCCATTAAAATAATGCAATTACTAATTTAGAAAGGATAATCCAAAACCATCAATTACTAATTTAGAAAGGATAACCCAAAACCATCAATTATTGTGCTATTAATTGGAAGCACTGCTTATCCCTACTTGAAAGCTTTCTTGTTCACTCTCTTAGTGAGAGGACTCTCAACCTCGAGGAGTTACCTTAATCCAGCGTCCCAGGAAAAGGGGAGGGGGGGAATGAGAGGATGATCAGGTCCCGTTCCCATCCCTGCTCCAACTCTCCTAGCTCCCAAGGCTCTTTTTATACGGCTGGGGCTCTGGGCAAACACTGCTTTTRCTGACTTTTGCGAGTTTCACAATCACAGGACTGTTTGTTTGTCTGCTTGGGAGGACCCTGCTAGCACACCTCCGTATTGTTTCTTCCCTCCCTGGGGGTCCATGCAGATTCCAGGTGGCAGACTTCTTCAGTCTTGTTAATTCTTCTATTCCGCAGCCTTGCGCATATCAGTCCTTGCGCATATCGGTTGGTAGACTTCTTTAGTCCTGTTAACTCTTCACTCGCCCGTCATATTTCTTGATAGTTCTGAGTTTCAAACTTTATTCATGTGACAAGTGATGCTGTATTTTCAAAGCCAAATAGCTTGCAGGCACCCTATCCTAAAATGTAATACTCACTTCACTGGCTGACAAGCTTGTCTCCCATGTATGCTACATAGGAAGAAAATGCTGGTATACTTATTGTATCTACCTATATACGCATCCTGTATGTCCTACTGCCTACAAACATACCTTCTACAGAGTCACGTCAAGCCACTTGGGTGCTGAGACCAGCATTTGCCTGATACCCACCAGAACAGAGCAGCTCTGAAAAGTCCTTTCTGCTCTCCTGAAGCTGAGTCACATTCCAGGTGTACTGCTCATGGGGCTTGGTGGATCTGCTAGAAAATTAGTTGAAAGAACACTGTGTAGCAAGATCAAACAGAGAAGTGGAGGCACTTTTCTTAATGGCATCAGCTTAAGACAATGCCATATAAAAAGTGCCATGAGTAAGTGATGGGGCGAGGGATTGTGTGTGTTATCTATTACGCTGAATGTTTTGGCATTCATGCCAGTGTTCAATCCCTAGCAGGGTTAGACCAAGGGAGGAAGATGGTATTAAATCTCTTCATCCAGACCATCTACAAGATAAGCTCCAACTATATGGGACAGATGGCACAGCAATTAAGACTCAAYTGTAAATGCCCTCAGGAATCCCTTAGGCTTGATTCCCTCCAGCACATCTGAATCCCACCTGCTAGCTGTGCCAGGCTGCTTGGCATTGCGTTGCTGAGGCTCCACGTCCTGCTTCTCTTCTTGTGTTTAGTCCTCCCTGAAGGGATCAGATGTCTCTTCTGTTACTTCATAGTGGTTATCTCTTGAGTAAACTTTAATCCCTGGTATCCTTCAAACTCATTGCCYCCTGTCTTCAGTATAAGGTCCTGATCTTCACAGTGGAGTGTTACTGTCTCTTTCTAACACACTTTCTTCAGTGATGTATTTATTAACAATTTTGACTTCTAAAGTATCAGCACTGAGCCTTTCAAATAACCATTTACTGACGTGTATGAAGCAGATCAGACCTTCTACAGATGTTGTTGTTTTACTCGTTCAACAAATTTTAGGGGTTGCCTTTACATCAGTTACACATGCACTGACGCTCAGGAGCACCTGAGCACCAGCATGAACTCTGACAGTGACTCACGCTATTACATCAAACAAGTCACTTAAGGCTTTACTGCCTCAGTTTCCCTAGTGTTTTGGAGGTTATTTGGAGTTTTCTTTCATGAAGACCATCAGAAGAGTTCAGCAGCAAGTAACAAACATAAATATATGTATTAAACCAGAGTCTCAGCAAATGTAAATCTGCAACTCTGAGATTGAGCAATTCATACCATCTGGCTCTGGCCCAAGTAGTCTACCTGAATTAAATCATCCCAAACACGGAGAACTTCTGTTTCTAGTCTCTTCTCTGTGCTTGGCTGGAGAGGCAGGTTTTGCTGTCTTCCTGCTCTGTAAGGAGAGCTGTCTGCCTGCCAGCATGGGAATTGCATTCTGTAAAACAGAACACAAGGCAGAAGTGAAGAGAAATTCACTTGCATCCCCATTTGGTCTGATTGCCTGTGCCGGTCCTTAGAAGTGCTGCTGGCCTTAGGGCATTATCAGTCCTATTTTGTGTGTGCCACTGCTTTCCTGAAGCTTTCAAACCAAGCTCTAAGTCTCAATGGGTGTTAACAGCATCTAAGGAAATGATCAACAAATCCAAGTACTACAACAGTGAGGACCTTGGTGGAGGAAAGGGTGAGCAAGGAAGGTAAATGTAGCCTGAGCTGGACAATCTGTGCAGACTTTAACTGATACTTCCCACTGAATAGGTCTTTGCATTCCTTTGAGGCAATTTAATTACCAGTGTCTCTCACATGCATTGAGGGGCATTCACAGAGCAAGTTGAATCCATCCCCTGTGTTCTGGGAAGTGGCAGCTTTTCTTTGTTGTTTGCAAACATGATTTCACCATTATGGCAGATATGAGATGGGAAATGTGAAGAGACTTCTGGGGGCTGTACGTGTTTACGGTTCTCTTCTATGCCCTTCCTCTGATGAGCCTTTTGCAAGGGAAGAAAATATTAATTTGACAGAGAGAGAAACATGTGTCATGGCACGAAACAGATGCTGAGTCTCAAAATTACATGATAGGGAAGAGAATCCGCCCTCCTGTTACCACAGCAACTGGGAATTTGCCCGTTTTTTCTTCCTGATAGTGGTCTGGAATGCGTCTATATTGCTGTGGGCAGAAACAGGAAACCTCAATCCAAGCCAGATTCTCCTCCTATTGAAGGTAATGGGCAAAACTCCCATTGACTGCACTGGAGTCAGGAAAAAATTGTGAATGGCCAAGCAGAAGTAACTTGTCATTTCTAATGGCACAGATTTTGCCCTTCCTCTGTTTCAGTCCTGTTTGGTTGCTGCTGTTTGTAATGCAAGTACAACCCCATTGATGTTAGCAGAATCCCTAAGTGTAACAGAGCCCGCTGGTTGGCCTGGTGTCTGATAACAAAGCCATTCTGTGATTCAAAAAAACACTTTTTTTTTTTAATTAAGTCATATCCTAGGCAGGTGCGTAAATTCTATGAAGAGCTGATGTGCAAGTAGTTTACCCTACAAAAATTTAAAGCCTAATCATACTCCAGGGCTCTCTTGTAATGGGACTGATGACTGTAGATAATGAGGTTTTCATGTAACACAACAGAAAAAGCAGTGGAAATCAATGTGTTGCCTATCAAAACTATCTAGGAATAGTTTAGAGAGTATATTAGATAGTGAAAGGTACAAGGGTTTTGATTGCACATGCAGATTTATGTCTCAATTAAACTGGGAATGCAGAGGTGCCCACATGAAGACAGAAAGTATAGAAATACAGGCAGGTTCTAAAACTTCTAAAAGTCTAAGCTGCTTAAAAAGAAACAAACTTCAATCTTCACTTTCCAAGCAATTTTTGTAGGACCTTAGTGATCTTTGGAAATGTTTGTTAATGTCTGAGTTCACTGTCCCTAATGAATCAACTGTGACGTAATCTTTAGGCAGACTGCACGTTTTGCCTTACACTTAAAAGCAATGTTTCTTGTGAACAGCAGCATGTTGTCATGACTAGGCCTTAATCCTGGGCAGAGAAGTATATTTAATCTCGGGTTTGTAAGGTTTGACTTCCCTAGGAGAAAACAGTTTTGAGAAAGGAAGGAAGTTTTCAGTTGCAAAAGTAAAACTTTTAGAAGAAATAGGACCTCTTGGACCATTAGAACTTTTGGAAAATCTGCATCTTCCAGGGAAGCGCTTTGTGCTTGTGAACATCAGGCCAGAAATAAGGACAACAGGAGAGTCAGTGGTTCAAAACAGGGAAAGAGAAGCATTTGAGAGCTCCAGAAGTAAAAGCCTCAGTGATTTTAACCCAGAGTTTTATTCCCAAGAGCTCCAATAGTAATTTGACTCTATTACATAACAGTGATAAAAAACATGACTACCTTTTTTTAAAAAGTTCATGTAAAAGTTTTTAGGATTTGTCTCTCCAGTTCCTGTTGACTTGACTTCCTTTTACAAAGTCAACTTTTACACCATACGTGGGCTCCACTGATTTCAGTGAGGGTATGTATGAAAAAAGTTCCATTGACTTTAGTGAAAGTTGTCACTAAATCTTGTGCAATCCTTTGGAAAAGTTAGTGGTTTGAAACAGTTGACTAGGGAGAGTTTTGTGTGCAGATCTAATCAGGATACCAAGATAAAAGAACACCAACTTTGTTAAAATTTTACATTTAGTAATTTCATATGTCAGCTTGCTCTGTGGCTTCCAAATCATGTGCTTAGTGTACTGACAAGGAAATAGATTATTACTTTCAGCCTGAAAAATGGTATGGTACTGCAGGATAATTTCTGAGACAGAAGTACATAACAGGATTTTCAGAGACCTGGTTAAAGGGTAAAATTTCAGGATCACCTAAAAAGCTGTTGGTCCAGTTTCTATGATGAAATTCAATGGGGAAATTGCGCAGCTAGGGAATTAACATGGAAGATTCCATGTGGAAAATGAGTATATATAGAAGATGCCTCTTTTAACTTCAGTCTTAACCATCACTTCCTTTTAAACTCATGTCTTCTGACTCTACAAGCAAAAAGGCAGTGTGCTAGGTTAATTTTTGTCTCTTGTTTAACCAGAATGCATTGAAGTAACTCTGTTGACAGCAATTCAACTCACCTTGATTCATTCTAGTTTCATCCTCTGCAGAGTCCAATTTTTTAAATGTGTACCTGGAAGGACATGGGCAGCCCATCCTTGACAGGAGAGTACAGCTTGATATTTTAGAGGATTTGGGCTATTGTTAAAAAAAATAAAAAGTCTAAGGTGCTCACATGGATTTTGAGGTCATCTAAGCAAAAGCTGTAAGAGGCACAGACTGGAAAATGAAACCCATATCAGTTTAGTTCCTGCAAAACCAGTTAGTGATTTGAGAATGGTATGAAACAACCTGGTTGCATTTTGCTTTTCATGCATAAATCCAAGGAAATAAAAGCCAGTGTTGTGAAATGATTTATTATCTGTCAAAACCTCATCTATAGACGAAGAAAGCACAGTGTCATCTACTTTTATCATTGTCCACTGATGTGGAAAATAATCATCTGGTAACTAAGAAAAGATGAGCTTTAGTGCCAACAATTGTAGGCATTTTGCAAGGGCATTGATAGGTGCTTCACAAGGAGTTTAGTAGCTGTGATAGATTCATTCTCTTTCACCTGGAGACAGAGGGACAAAAAAAGTGCTTCCTGGTGTTCACTGTACATACCCAATTCTTCTAGAGAAAAAATTCCATATACTCATTTGCAGGTTCCAAAACATGATTTGCTTGGGTAGGAGTGACAGCAGTTCCCAACTGTGTGCTGTGCCCGGTGCATGCACTAGCATTGTGCCTGGTGCATGCACAGTCCCGGTGGCATTTTTGTACCTTTTCATCTTTTGAAGTAGCTCATACACTACTCTTAATACAAATATCCATGTTGGAGTACAGTTACTCAAAGGCGTGTCAAAGTAAATTATGAGTCAGCTTTGTCTTTGCTTTGTGACACAGAGAGGCTCAGGTTGCAAAATGCCACATGGGTTTGTGCTACAGATGTCCAGCTGGAGTCTCTAATTAGCATGCTGCCTAGAAAGGGACATTGGTTCTCACATGGGGCTGAATCACTCCTGCAGTCCTTAGGCAAAAATCCTGCTGAAGGTGCTAGGCATTTTGCCTCGGTAAAGACTTGGGTCCTGATCTGTCTCATCTGAAGTCAATAACAAAACGCACAAGTGTCAGCTCTTGAGAATGTTGCCCGATCTGAGGTCTTGGTGCGCCAGAGGCTGCTTTATGCTCACACATGACTTCAGTATTGGGTAATTGTTGCCCTTTGAAGGGAGAGCATGAGATATCTGTGATCTGAAATTACTTACAGGACCGAATAGTCCTGATAGTAACATTTGCCCCAGTGCATAATTCCACTGTCTAAATGGAGTTGTATCCATCATGAATTTGACCCATTGTCTTTACTAGCATTTCACTTCAGGGAATGTGGGATTGGGCCCTGATAAGCTTTTATATTCTAAAGTGGAAAAATGACAGATAAAAGAATGAGAAGGCATAGTGACCCTCTATGGAGCTGCAGTAGCAGAGTACCTGGGGCAATTATGTTCAGCTCTGTAGGTGAAGATTAGCATGTTGCCATTTTAAAAAGTTCATGAAGTAACAAAAAAGATTGTTTTGGATGAAATACTTCCCTTTTTGCCCTGTGTTTCATTGATGTCAACAAGACTATGATGCCACCATTTGACTTTTTCCCCACTGGAGTAAAAATAAAAATAAAAATGAGAGTTTTCCCTACTGACTCTCTTTAGATCTTGCTTTCTTTTTTTCTTTTCAGTGAAAAAGCAGGGAAGCAGTAGGGCCTTTCCCCTTGATTGCTTGTCTTCCTCTCCCTTTCCAAGAGAAGAAAAGAGGAAACACTTATAAAGAAGGAGAAAATTAGTTTTCTCAGCAAAGTGAAATTAGAAAGTTTGGGTTCTAAATTATGCTTAGAAATATTTCACCTACAACATCTATTCTTTAAGATATGTATGCAAGTTAATATTTAGGGAGGGAGAAAATTTTTCTGGTTCTTACATGGAGAAAATGTTCTGTTTTGTCTCGTTTAGAGAAAAAGGCACAGAAAGGTTTAATGACTTTTTCAAGATCACCCTCCCCCTCAATGTCAGAGCCCAAATAGTCTCTCACACCATTGTTCTGCCTTCTAAACCAGAATTTTGACCTCAGATTGTATCAAATAAAGTATTTACAGGTTTTATCAGGATGTTTTTGAACTATTTTCCTTCTTTGGGAATTCACTGTATTTCTTAATCACTTTAATAGATACAGCTTTCTTGTTCCCCTGAATGTATGGAGGATTCACTCTGTCAGGTAATCAACAGGTTGGTTTGTAATTAGTAATATAATTTAACAACCCAGCTTTAACCAAAGAGCAATATTTAGCTTCATCATTACATAAATTTCACAACTTCCTAGTTTCTCCTTCTCCCTTTCTGGCTGAAAGGAAGCTTTGATCATAGAACAAAATGCAAGCAACCATTTGAACACATCCTTCCCCTTCTTTCCCTGGTGATAGTTACTGCCAAGGGTAGGTAAATCCTATCCAACTAAATGACATGTAGAAGCAGTTTAGCTCAAGCCTGCCTTTTACATTAAAGCACTGTATGGAGAAAAGGAATTGTTTCCTTTGTTTGAATGGAGAGCGAGAGAAGAAGAGCTGCTGGTAGTCAGAAAGCCTCAGGACGAAGCTATGGCAGATGTTACAGTATATAACTCTGAAGTATTTGTTCCAGCATGGTGTGAGAAGGCCTGGTCTTGTTTGGTGAAGCAGAAAAAGCATTTTTTAGAAAGTAGAGCAGAGTAACTCACTTATTTGGGAGAGGTGGGCCAAATTCAGACATGTGTCTGACTCCAGCAGCCAGCTTCTTGAGTGAGTGCTGGTGAACAGAGAAGGCTCAGAGGTAATTAACTAACCCTGAAAGAGTCACCACATGAGCATCTATCAAATCGTCTTTGCCACTGCTGCTCCTGTTGTGTGGAGGAAGGGAGGGCAGTGTGGAGAGCAAACTCCAAAGCTGTGCTAATTTCTGCCTGCAGTCTCAGTTCTTCTTCTTATCCCCTTACAGCCATCAAAAGCTACCTAAATTAGGTAAGCCTCTAGGCTGCTATAGTTCATGCTTGGGGAAAAGCTCTGCCTGTAAGATCCTCTGTGACTGAAATAGTTGAGTGGTGATCTACGTGCACTCTGCTCTCTAGCGGCTGAGGATCTGGCTTGTGTTGTTCATCATACAGTTTTTCCGGCTTCTCCGTTCCCTTGCTCTGGTAACCTGAAAAATGAACAACGTTACTGAGAACTGCTAGAGCAGTGAAATGTGACTAGCTACAGCATATAGAAGCTGACATTAATGTTGATAGGGCATTAAGTTTATCTACTATAAAGGCTATTTCCCTAGCAATGTATGTCTGGTGAGATAACACCTCTGTTTTGCCTGCTGGAAGAGAGACTTATATTGACATAGGAATCCTCTCTAGTACAAGTATGTCAAAGATAAGTATCTTTGAAGGTGAGGCTTTAGAGAGAGTCCATTGTTTATATGGTTAGGGAAGGCACCTTTGTGCAGATAAATTAATCTCCATCTGCCCCATTAAGAAGTACTTCCTGAAGCTGTCTGTGCTTATCCATTGACCCTGTGATTCCACTTCTCAAGAAGGGACAGTAAAGGAAACAGTCTGTGAGAACACTGCTATTGCCATACCTTCTGACATGATGAATGTGCTTTATTTCCCATGGTTAGAGAGGTTTAGAAGGCATTCAATACCAAGGTTTCTACAGAAAATTTTAGGAAGAAAAGCCACAAACCCCTGAACTGACTATTTATACAGCAAGGCCATTTTTTAAAGTAAATACCCAAAGTGTGCTCTTAAATCTTTATAAGGGCACTTAAAAAGTGTTTTTCAAAACTGTGGTGTATTCATCAGTTCCTGCTGAAGTCAGTGAGAATAACCAGAGATCAGCATTTGAAAACCAATTATCATTGCAGATTTAGTCTTAAAAGTCTCTTCATTGTGAAGAAAGCATTGGTGAACAGGACTGATAACAGCTGAAATCCTAAGGACTTTTTAATGTGGTATAAAGAACTGTCAGGAGAGAGGCTGTGGTGTTCAGCAGTGATATCTGAGGGACATGGAGCATGTCTGGAGTTAGGAGCAAGTGTTGGGGGTGAGAATTACTTGTATTATAGTAGAGCCAACTGAGATTGAAGCCACAGTGTGCCTGTGTATACACAAACAAAAATATGTATGTACACACATAAAAGACATCTTTGGCTCCAAGAGTCTGCAGTCTCAACAGTCAAAAGACAGCATTATAGTTCCTTTTTTTACCTAGGAAACTAAAGCATAGGTAATATAGATGGGATTCAGCTGCCTAAACATAGTCATCTAATACCTACTTGGACACTTCATGGTACCTAAAAACTTTATTTTGGACTGGCAGATAAATATAGCACTTGGGGCTTGCACCCTTCTGCTGTGATAGTTGGAAGGGCATCCTCCAGGCAGGGAAATCAAAAGAGGTGTCAGAAATGGCATCCAGTGCCTTGGTAGAGACAATTGAATGGAGTTTGTCCAAAGACCCATAGAAAAAACTTTGTGCAACTAGAAACTTCAAAACAGATCTTGTAAGTGCAATGTCTTAGAAGTGTTCCTGGTAGATATAGGAATGTGATAGGACCAACTGTTACAGAAATTGTTCTGCTATGGGCTTTTTTTTCCCTCAGTGTCAGTGTGTATTCATCATGACCAACCTGCCTGTCTTTCTTCCCCTTTCCATTTTGTATTATATCTTGAAGAGGCATGTGCAGGAAGATAAATACTGAGGCCTAGACAAAGTATTCCTGGGCCCTAAACAAGAACTGTGTGGGGGCTAGGGCCAAAGTGGAAAGTCTCTAAGAGGTCCAGACAGGCTGGGGGAGGCAAGAGGTGCATCAGCAGAGCTCCCCTGGGGAAATTGTTGCATCCTCCACCTTCCCTGCCCCTGACTGCAGGACAGCATGAGTAGTCCATCACTTTCTTAAACAAATTCACAAACGAGCACACAAGAAGGCAAAGATAATAGTATTTTGTTTTAAATTCAGGTAGGGTTAGAAAACTGACCCTGCTGTTGTAATGGCAGTGCAATGGAGCAGTGCAGTGAGCTGTAGCTGACGGGAGGTCTGTGACGCTGAGATATTCCTGAGGCAGACTTTAAAGACAAGGAGTCTGGGTGACATTACACAGCTGAACTATACGTATGCTACTGAACTGATAGCCAGTGTTGGCACAGTTGAAAAGAATAGACAGTTGTGGATGGCACCCAGCCCTTTTCAGTGTTTTGCTGGGAAAACTAGGAAGCTTGCTGCAGGACCCCAGTATAGGCATGACTAGCAGAAAAGCAGTCACAGTTTTGCTCTGTGACTCCTCACTTCTGTTTATTGGGTGAGAAACTTCCCATCCACTCCAATACAGTCTGCTAATAAGATGAAAATCTCCGGTTGTGTTTGTTCCTGGGAAGAAATGCAGGTTCCTCTATCCCAGTTATCTCAAAAACAACATTAAGCCCAGAGAGGTGGTGAGGGAAGGAGAGAGAAAAATGTTTCCAGCTGGGGAACTGAACTGAAAATAGCTGTGTCACTGTGTCTGCCTGCTGGTTACAGCAGCTCTTCAGTTAGCAGGACAGTACAGATAAATCAACAGATTTGGGAACTGGCCTTTCAGATTTTGAGGCCTAGATTTAAATTAGGGCCCATGAATGTTCTTTGTGCTGCTTACATTCTTATTTCCATTTACATGACCACAGCATGATGCAGCTCACTTTTCCTTATCCACTTGAGGAAGGACTGCATTCAGAGGTGTCCCTATAAGTAGACTGTAGAGGTTTGTAGGGGATCCTAGGATAGATAACATAAGGGTTACTGGAGATCAGGATGGGGATGTTACCAACTGCATTAAAACCCGTAGGCTGAAATAGCAGAGGGGTTAAACATCGGAACGGAGGTGCAGTGGCAAAGCTGCGTGGATCCTCACAGATGTGCAGATCAAAATATAAGTGTATTATCTAGCTGTTTGAAGAACCACGAGCAGAATAACAGGGGCTATGTCAGGTCACAAATGAGTTGCTTTAACACAGCTGTGTGAGGGAAGCTTGCATAACACCTGCCCACACTAAGCTTAGCTCAAGCTGTTGTTATCAGTCCCTCACGCTCCTGAATACTAAAAGTATTTGCAAATTAAAAATCAGTTATTTCAAGGCCACTAGAAAATGCCTGTTTCTTTGGCTTGGAGTAATTGACCTATTCTCAATGTCCTACTCAAGAGGTGCAAAAGCTTTAATTACATGTTTGACAAGCTGATTTTAAGGACAAAATCCTTTAACTTGAAATCTTTGCTTACCTCCTGGCTGCACAGTAACAGAGCCTGCCCAGCTAGCATGTCTCATGCTTCTGACTCATGATATTGTGATAATAGTGTCTAGTATCAGACTAGTCATTATGTTAGCAAGTGTCTGAAAGAACACCACATGCAGGAGCAGCACACAATCACAAGCATTTTATTTACTAGTCACAGAAGAAATGTAATAGACTAAGGTTTAAAACAGAGTTTTGTGCACATTTCAGAACAGGAGAGGTGATTTCCATTTCTGATCATGAAGCCGAATAGAATCTGTTCAGTGTGACCAAAGAATATAACTCAAGAATGATTTACATCCATCGTGTGTGTTCCTGTACCTGTTGGTCAGTGAATTGAATTGCTTGGTCATTTGCCATCAGAAAGGCATCATCTAGAAGGCTTCTCACATGTACTGCTTGAATACTGGTATTAGAAAATGTCTGCACTTGCTGAGAATTAATCTCTGTTAGGTACTGCATGTGCAACATGCCTGCTCAGATGGAGAGGGACCTGCTGCTCTCTTTTCCATGATAATATTAATGCTGAAATATTTTGAGCAAGTCACTCCCAAACTGAGTCTTCCAACTTGCAGAAAACATAAACTACTGTTCCAACTTGCTGAATGGTATTTCAGATGAAAATATTCAGTCACTGTTGCTCGTTCCCACAGCTTTCTCAGATGTGTCTCAACCTCTGTCCAGGTGACCTGCCTGTCCTTTAAAAAGTACAGCCCAGTTTCTGTCTCACATTCACTTTTCCTTTTTTTTGATGTTCTACTAACAGGGGCCAGCCTCCAGGAGAATAGTTTCCTTCCTCTATACTAGATGTAGTCCTCAAACAGACCTACCTTAAACCACTTCTCTGGAGGGAACACGCACAACCCTGCAGCTAGGAAGCTGACTTCAGCAGGAATTTTAGTTGAGTGTGTTCCCTCCAAAAAGATGTTTGTTGTGAGCTACTGGGCATGGCTCCCCACGCACTGCACCATCCAAACAGAAGTACAAGCCTGCTGTCCTGATGCATCCTTTTATGCACTGTATCTCACAAACCTTAAACCACTCACTGAGTTTTCAGGTGTCACTCACCTTGAAATGGCTTGTGACGGGCAGGAATGTCATAAAACTGCTGGAGCTGCATCTCAGTCACTTTGAAGCTTAGCAGTCTTGGTGGTAAGCAACACTCCCCCGAGAGTTTCTTATGACCTAAGCGTATCAAGTTGAAACTGGCTTCTGCAGTTTTTTGCTTCTCCTGGACTCTGCAGGGAAGACAGATTCACAGGGCTGCAAACTGAAAGAATAAAGATGCTTTTGCTGAAGTAGGGATCCTCATCAGAGTTACTATTCATCAGAGTTACTGATTCGCCACCCAAGTGTATATCTATGTGGATGGCAGATGCAGAAGTTCTCCCATGTACAAGTTTAAGGAAACGTGACCTGCTAAAAAAACACTTTTGTGCTTGAAGCTTATGTGTCGATTATTGTCATTAATAATAATGCTAGTGAGCAAAGTATGAGAAACATCATGATTTTTAGAGGGGCAAAAATGATCAAAGTGGGGGAAATATTTTTTTTTAGATGTTGATCACACTGTCTTGGCATCCTTTCTCTGTGGTTAGTCACTTTGCTCATGAGCAGGGGTTTTTTGTATCATTTCCCAACACATTATGCACAGCGTTTGCAGCTCTTGGGCACCCATTTCTAAGGCACTGCCAGATCAGCCTGCAATAGTAGAATCCTTCTGACTTTCAAGTGGGGATTTCTGCTTTGCCCAGAGCATCACAAGCTAGGAGGAGTCCAGAAAACATGCAATACTCCTACTTGTTGTACCCATGGATCATTACGCAGGGTGGATTCAAGCACAACTGATGGCATTGCTGCTTGTCGCACCTTCCTTTGCTGAAAACCATAAAGAATACAAAGGGATCTTGTAGAATGATTCAGAATGTGTTGTTCTGATTTGTTCACCATCATGAAATACTGTTGAAAGAGTTGTAGATACTCAGTTGTTTCAGTTTTCCTTTTTCTTTCTTCTTTCTTAACCTTTTTTTTAATGAATTGCTCCAGAATTCTGTGGCGAACCGGAGGGGTTGCTTGAAAATACTAGAGAGGCACCAGAAACTTAGGGTGTAAACCATATCCTGGTCTATAAATGCCTTGTGCTTTGGCCCAGTAGTTGTTCCTAATGGCAAGGCAAATGAACAATGCAAGTCATTTATCAGACTAGAAAACCGGTTCAGGATGTCATGAGAGGATCCATATTCAGAAGAGAGACATCTTTTACTATTTGTTCTGGTAGCAGCTCTGTCAGCCTGTGACCCAGCCCATCTGCTGCTCCTGTCCTCCTTCAGCTGCATGGATTAAGCGAGTTGCTTCCATGGCTTTTGGAGGCAGGTACTCTGCAGAGCACTGAGTGGGCTCCTAATGTGGACTCAGATGTTAGCTCAGCAGTACAACCAGTTACCCAGGGAGACTGCTCATTTTGCACTTTTTAACAGAGAGTTAGGCTGCTTTCTGGAAAGTCTGCTTTTGAGTGAGAGTCCTATATGCTGTGCTTATGAGACATTTGAGATACCACAGGTTAAGCAAAAAATACCTCTGCAGGGAAGTGTGAAGAGGATTTTAAGTTCTTCCTTTCAAATACAGAACAGAATACATTTAAGGCTTGTGACAGCCATCCCTTGGGAGGGCCAGAAGTTTAACTGTGTCTGTTATGTGGTCTTCCGTGTGATGTGCATTCCACTCGCTGGCTGAAATGAACAAATATTTATGGAACACTACATATTACTGTCAATATTATTATGAAAAGAAGAAAAACGGATGCTGTTTAAAGTTAACTGAGAAGTTCGGCTAAAGTAAGTTCCAGAAAGATTAACTAGTGGCAAGGTAATGCATTCATAGGTGTGCAGTAATCTGCATGTGTTAATGACAGATCTGGTTGGCACAATTGAAACCTTCCTCTGCCTCTCATATTCCTCTCTGTATATGGTGTAAGCTCACTTAGCCCATGGTTGTGTTCCTTCAACATCACAGGATGTATTTGTGCATATGGTGAGGCTTTGGAAGGAGAGGAAGCCATGTAAAAACAAGTCTTATATGGAAGATATATATTTAAATCGTATTGTAAAATCTGTAATTTAAACATAAATGAAATCTTTGACCTACAGTTCTCCATCTTAGTATTGGCTAACGCTTCCTACTTCTGCTCCATTCATAACTGCATTGCATCAGTCTTCTGTGATGCAGTCCAATGCCCAGCCTGGTTTTGCTGTAGTAACAAGCTCTGTTACTACATACTAGGTACTCCATCTTTGCTGCTGGTTTACTGGTGTCAAGGTCTTTTTACCTAAAGCCTTTTTCCGTTTGATTGAAGTAGGTGCAGCTGACAACTGCTTTATGGCTTTTTATTGTTGTCCTAGATCCTGTGGACAACGTTTAGTGAAAGTGTGAATCAAGCCCTTTCCTTCTAATTGCAGGCATTTGTACATACCCCTAAATTAGGTTATACAGTGTATATATATCACATGTATGTAGTGAAATAGCATGTGTATAATACTTTCTGTGTGGACATTGGCCTCTGAGCCCTTGATAAGCATTTTCCACATATTTTCACCATTTTTCTGCAATTTTTATTGTGCTAGATTCATTGATCCAGTCTGTCTAACTTTGGGAGGTATGTAACCACCGAGATCCTACAGATAATTTAAATTCCCCTTTCTCTTCTTCTGTAGAAGCTTTCCTAATGCAGAACTCCTTTTCAAAATAGAAACCCCCAAAGAATTCCCCAGTAATAGCTAGTATATTTTTCTGCCAGAACCAGGAGGAGATCTAAAGAATACTWGTCCTTTATCTCTGCACAGTTTCCCTTCCGCATGCTGCTTGCATGTAAGAACATACTCACTGATTGTTACTAGGACACTGTATGCATGTAGCAGAATGAAAGCTGTATCTTATTAAATTAGTGAATAAGATGAATGAGTACAGCATTTCCAAAACAGGCAATGAGAAGAGAAAAGCTAGGCAATATTCACATATTAATTAAAATGAGAGCTCTCCACAGAAAAAAGATGAGTCCATTGATATTCTGACAGCTGCCCGTAAATTCATTTATGAAATGATGGGCATGAGAGGCACCACGGGAAGCAGGGTTCTTACTGGAGACAAAGTCATTCACTTGATGCACATTCTGTTAAAGGAAGCAGCCTGGATACTGCAATTTATTCTTGTTGTGCTTGATAGAAAAAGAAATCTTAAATCCCAGCTGGAGAATTAATGGGACTTCTTTGCTCTTTAGATTTGCTTTATAGTTCTTCAGAGTCTCACTTGGGAAACATTAGCATCAGTAATAACTATAGTACTTAGCACTTATTGTAATGTGTTTCATCTGCAGATCTCAGAGTCTGCAAGGTGAGTGCAGAATTATAATCCCCATTTCAGAGAAAATGAACACGTATCTAGAAAGGTTTGATGATATGGCCAAGGTGACACAATGAGGTGAGATGTTGGCAGAATAATATGGGGTTCTTCTGACATCAGACACCACTGGGGGCAAAATGAGTGATTTAGCCCCATATTTTGCAATGTACTTCAATACCAGTAGAAATTGGAGTGTGCAGTCCAAGTGAGCACATCAGAAAAAAACATCAAGTGTATTGTTCCCTTCTCAATCTGAAAACCAAGTACAGGTCTTTTTTAGTACAAATGAACACACTGTTGGGTAGCCATGCTGTTTCAAGTCAGGTATCTAACCTAAGGGCATAAGTTAAATGCCCAGGCTGTCCATATAGTTGATGGAGCCATCAGAAGGCCTTTCAGAAAACTTGCAATAGGAACCTATCTGCCTCTGTAGCCTAACTCAAACAGCTAAATCAGAGGCATGAAGTCAGGCAATGTGAATAGCCTCTGTATACAGTTCTAAAACTAATGCAGAGTCAGTTAGGAACATGCGTTCCATTAAAATCTATGAAAAGTAAATGCTTTATCTACATTTGTGGATCTGGGCACCCTTTGCCCAGGCTGCTGCTTCTCTGGGTCTTAAATTATCACAGCAGTTGAGCAAGAGTCAGCAACTAGTAAGTGTGGCAACATTATAATCTATGGGAATAAATCTGAGAAATTGAATTGCGCAGCTTCCACTGCTGTGGTGACAAAAGTGTCATAAATGCAGGATACAGCAGTGGTAATGATATTTCTGAACTGGGAGCAAATAATATTCTCTAAGTCTGTAAAGGAAAAAATTATCTCAAGACTACACAGAAGGGTATTTGCTTGTGCCAGCTTTTTGTTTGAGTGGTTGGCTGTTTCTTGGCAACCTCCCGTCTAATAATTTATTTGCATGCCCATGGGGCATTTGGTTGGAGCAGGGACATATGTTAGTGCAAGAGTAGAGCTTGTATCAATGCTTGGTGCCAGTGACATGAAACACAGGCTCTCAAAGGGTCTTGCATGTCTGTGCTGTCTAACCAGTCACAGAATTCAGACTGTTTGTCCTTATTTCTGTCTACTGGGCCTCAGAGCTAGAATTAACATAACAGGAAGCATTTCTCAAATTTATTTTTAAGGAAGTTGCTAGATAGCATTTGTTGTTGCTTTGTTTGCTGCAAAAATACTATGTAGGTAATATGAAATTGAAGTTTAGATAGTCCAGGAGAGAAAGTTTGTATTCAAAAATAAGCCACACTGTGAAGAAATTTAAGAAGTGCAAACACTTTAGAAGCAACTGCAGAGAGAATATAAAACCTAGTGGTCCTTATGTTTTGTATTCCGTTGAAACCATGAGATATACCATTTCATGTTTTTAAAAATTTGTTTCACTTCCCTTTAAAAAAAATTACTACCTGGAGTTTTCATCAACCAGAGTGAATCATGGAAGCGATGAGTAAGGATAAATCCCCCAAAAGAGATTGCCATGTAAACAAAGCCACCTTAATTTGCCTCCAGGTAAATACCTAATATCTTCTACGGGACCTGTTCCTGTGCTGTTGTTAATGGTTCACGGTACCGCACTGGCTGAAGCAAACTGCCCACTGTTTGGGCTCATTGCCCTGTTAGCTGCGCTGGCATTGCTGGTGCAGTCAGGCAGAAGCAAACTGCCTGACAGACATGCCTCCTGGCCTTTTTAACAACTTCCTATCACTTGCAACGTAGGGGGCGTGGGCTGAATTGTTCTCTACAGCCAAGGAGTCACCTGTCTGTATCATAGGTATTTAGTCACTTGACCAAAGGTTGGCTGTTGGACGCTATGCACTGGTGCACAGGGATCAGTCCCTGCTTTAGCCATGCTGCAGTTCGGATACTGAAACATCCTCAATATGAAGTATGTGGTAGATGGAAGATTCACTGGTCTGCTTCAAAGCAGGGAGGTGGGGAGGTGGGGAGCCCACACAGGGACAGTGCACCATCTCCAGCTGGCAGAACCCAGCCCCGCAGGGACCTTTGATTTGGATACATGCAGCAGAGTTTTAGAAGCTGACAGGGAACCACTCTTGTAAGAGTGCATCAGTCACTGAGCACACATGGGACAGGAGTCGAGGCACCAAGATTTCCGGTGCTAAGTCGCTTTGTGCCCAGGTGGGAGGGAAATGTATTTATCCCTTTCTTGCTTTTGTCTCTGTATCCCAAATGGCAAGGCAGAAGTGGCCATAGTGATTGCATAGTCTGTATAGCATGGTCCCAAACATAACTCTGGTCTGGGCTAGAGCCCACCATTTAGAAAAACATCTTCTCCTGATTAAAACATTCCTGTGGTGGATTCGCCACCAGCATTTAGCACATAGCATGGTTCCAGTAATTAATTACCCTGACTGCAAAAAATGCCTGCCTTGTTCCTAGACTGGAGCCTGGATGCGGGCACAAGGTCTATGTCTGAAAGCAGAGTCAGATAAGAATGCCATCTGGGCAGTATTTGGTCTACTTCCTCTCATATTCAGCCCTAGTTTGTACATACCTCTTCTGCAGCTGCTTCTGTTTTCAGGATTTGTTAGCTGGCCTGAATGAACCTCACAGCATCAGTGCACGTGATTATCCCCTGATATTGAAGGTGATGGGAGGTGCCAAGAAAAATAAGTGATTGCCCTGCTGAGTGCATACCACGTTTGGAAATACAGCCCTAATCTCCTGTCTGTCCTGACCTTTAACTTCTAGCCCATGCTTCCTCTTACACTTGATACCATCTTAATACTTTTTATTGTCCTTAACATTTTGTATCAGTGCATTATGCACTGAGTGTAATGAATGCCAGTAAGGGTGACAATGAGCTCACAGCCTGAACCACAGGAATCTCTTCAGCCCACGTGCCACTGCACCTGCATCCCTCATTTTAATTTGGCCTTCCAGACACACAGTAGCAGTAAGATTAGGGAAATGCAGAGTAAGCTCTAAGACAGCTTTGTGCATACACCTCTGATCTGTGTGGGCTGAGGACCTCTGTGTGTAATAAGCGGAGGATCAACATTAACTAAAGGCATGAAAAGCCATGCAGCAGAAGGACATCAGAGGGTAAATGCCAAATGTAAACTCAGATGGAAATCATAAGACATAGTTTAGAAGTATACTAGTTTGGTTAAGTGTACCTCTGAATGCATGATGAGGGTTGTTAATCTCTGTAGATGGGGAAAGACAGAGCTGTGATCACACCAACAACTTTCCATTGGCAGTTCTGCCGGTATTGGAAGAGTTTCTTTATATTGGAGCAGTTTAGAAAGAAATACAGGAAATCTCATTCAAAAATAGTCTGGTCTTGATTCTGGCCCTGAAGGACAGGGGATAACTTAGGGACAAATTGTGATTGCCTTAGTCTCATTGATTTCAATACATCAGACAGTCAAAAATTTTGCTATTGATATGACTGGGAAAAGGATTTGGCTCATAACTTTAATTCGGCAACTCAATGTTCTAAATATTCAGATATAAAATAAAAACAGAAAACAATTGTCCTCTGATGATTTCTATTATAGTATTTCATACTTCCATATACCTTTCATTCTGTATTTTTAATTCACGTGATGAAGTTTTCAGACAGAAGTGGATGTCATGTGTAAGCTGAGTTCCTTGTTTTTTTCTTCTGCCTATCACTGGCTGCATGTTCTCTMTTGATGTCTTGTTCCTGGTACTTGACACTGACCATCTTGTCTGTGAAAGGAAGCACTCCAGCTGGCTTGCCTGATAAGAAGAAAGGGAAGTTTGCTTGGTTTAGTCACTCCACAGAAACCCATGGTAATGTTCCACTGCACTCTGTGTCCACACTGTGTGTAACTGTGTGTGTTTATATATCTCTATACATACCTACGTATAATGTATCTTCATATACTCATGCATGCGGCGTGCCTTGCTTTTTCTGTTGCTTGCGCAGTGTCCTCTTCATGCACTCAAGATAAGCTCCTCTGTAAATCAGTTTCTTGCTAATGTCTTCAAAATTGTTTTCCATTTGCAAACAAACTCAAATATGTCTTGAAAGTGCTTTACCTCATCTTTGAAGATGACTTGCCAAATATCAATTTTTTTCCTAAAGGGCTTAGACAGGAAATGTTAATCATAGATGTTGTTTTTTCATACAGCTTACCTTGTTCTTTCTTATGCATCAAAACATGAATTTAGCTGATTTCTTAATTTGTCTTTGCAAACAGATAAGACAATTAAAACATCTATGCTTTGTGAAATAACAGACACCATTAGAGTAGAGTATTTCATGGCTGTGTAGAGAGTGCAAGGGAGTCCATTATTTCATATGGTCCTAAGAACACAGTGCAAAAACTTTCAATTTCCAAAGAGGCACTTTATAGGCACTTGCATTGTTGGGATGTGATAAAGGAAAGATTACATTTTGGGGAGACATTTCTACAATGATGTTTCCAACGCAGGAACACAGGACCTCTTTGGAAGGATTCTGATATCTTTTTAGCTTTTAAAAGAAGACTTGATCACAAGGCCCATCAAACCTCTGTCCAATTGAAATGCAGAGCCTGTTTATTCTCCATTGCTTCCTTTTGCTCCAGGGACCCACAAATAGACATGCTCTTATTAATGAATAATGTATTCTGACAAGCTATTAAAAGTGTCTCCAACAGCTAATATTACGTGCTCTCAAGTCTCATCTGAGATATATATCCAGCTGCTATTGCATGTCATGTTCTGAAGTTCTACCAGGCATCTGAGAGATCTGCCCAACTCTTCTATTGTTCAATCTGAATTTTTTTTTTTAATTTGTTTGTGTACTTGAAAAGGAGGGGGGAGGGAAAGAGGATACATATACTGGAATGCCATCCTTTGTCCTATTCTATGTTGAATGGTTTTGTATTAAGGAGTTATTACAGCTCACCACACAGTGTATAGGAGACCTGGGAGCAACTGGTAGAAAGGGAATTGTGGGGGTTATATAATATATATAAGAGTAAATATTCAGGGTTTAATAACACATAGGATATGTGACAGCTGTTTGAATCAGGAAGAGATAGGTCCAGACCTAGGGTTGCTTTCATTTGATGGCTATTCCATGACATTTCTGTAAAAGCCTAGGAGACTCTACCCAGTTCTTAATTGATGGGTATCTACACAAAACCTCCACAATGATTCTTTTGTTGGTAATAGCTGAATGGGTCAGAAACTCTGAACTCCTCTCTTATCCCTGTATGTCCAGTTTCTAAGTGTAAGGTTGAAGCACATTAATGGGTAGTATGTGGCAGATGAGCCACCAGCATTATTTATGCAGTACCTGCTTTCAGGATAAACAGAAGACTTGTCTGAATACCTGTCAGTCTAGTACTTTTTATATGCACTCCACATATCACAAAAGAGGCTGGGGAAGGCAGTGAGGTGATTTGGCTGGTGCACATAAAGGAGCATTTTTTAAGTGTTCTACTGAGTCAAACAAAAGTTTCTTTTGTTGGTTTTGCCATGTTCTCTAATTTTCAATGGTTCTTATTTTCCAAATTTTCAGGAACAGACTCTCAAAGAAAGAGAGTAGCTGCTTCTTCCCCTTTCTTTAGCATTTGGGTAACTTGTATATTTTCTTAAGCTCCACTTGCCCAGCCTGCCCTGTGCAGGGAGGCAGCAGACTTGCTCAGCAAATTGCTTACTGCTCAAGAGCTGAGGCTGAATATCTTTTGATTAAGCCAGTTCCTTCACTGCCACATTTGACTAATAGGTGTACTGGGTTCTAATGGCCAACCCTTTCTTTTTCTTCCCTTCAACTCTTACAGTGAGCATGCCCACCAGTGAGACTGAGTCCGTGAACACAGACAACGTCCCTGGAGCAGATATTGAAGGCGAAAACTGCGGTGCTAGGCTAGCGTGAGTACATATACACAGAGATATGTATGTAGGGGCTGGACTGAGCTGGGTGGGTTAATACCAGGGCAAATTTCAGGCTTTTTAAGGGGGAGGAAAATACACAATGGCGGAAAGGAAAGAGTGCAGATCTATTGATCCCGGGTCTTTATCTTAATTGCAATGTAAACTCACTCTGGATCTTAGCGGAGAGACTCTGGGATTACATAGATATAAATAAAGCACAGAATTCCCAGGATAAGCAGAGCCTGGTTTTGCATAATAGCTAAAAGAATAACTGATAGAAAACAGTGTTCTTATTTAAAAATTCCTCTGTAGTGATAGATAATCAAATCCAGCATATGTAGACCAAAGAGTGGAAATAACTGTTCTATTTTAATATCTCTAATGATTCTTATACATTTTACAGAGTCTTGTAATAGAAAAACACTGATAATAAGTCCCATCCTGCAGCCCAAATTACCCCTTTCAAGTTCTGAACACACCACTGTAGTGACAAAGAAATACATCAGTTAGCAGGGGTTAATGCCTCCTTGTATTTGCACCATTGTATGTCCTGGACACACAAAAATGTGTGAGACAGCACTTATGGAAGCATTTATACTTTATGGTATATTTTTTAGCACCACAGAGAAAAGGGATAGGCAAGAGGAGTTCTGTTCCCTTTTGCATGACTTAAATAAGAATGGACCTTATGCTTTGGGAGAATGTGTTAAGCCCTCCAAATTTCCTTGGAAGAGGGACTAAGCACATTGCTGCTATTGCTTGCGCCATGCTGGAGTACTTTGAGGCACTCTTTTGTCCCTGGGACGTACCTGGAACCCTTCAGTGCTGGTCAACTGCTGATCATAAGTACATAAGAAATGTCTTTGTTCAGACCTGTGGTCCAGCTGGCCCAGTGTTCCAGTCCTGGCAGTGACAGGAGGGCAAGTGCACGAGCCTGGACATTTTGTWTGTTCCATTCCCCTTTTATTGCCTCCAAATTCACGTTCATTAAATTAGAGATGTTAGAGGGCACACTTCTGCCTGTTCCCTTTAGTGGCCATTTATGGACCTGTTGTCCACAGATTTATCTGATTCTGCTGATGCTGTCTGCCCCCACAATCTCCTGTGGAAACAAGTTTCCAAAGTTCACTACCTGCTGTGTAGAAAAGTATTTTCTTGTATCTGTTTTAAGCCGATCTCCTACTAGTTTCAGTGAATGCCCTCTCCTTCTAATACTGTGAGTTTTGGTGAACAACAGTTCTGCATTCAGCTTATACATCATTTTTATGACTTTGTAAGCCTAGATTGTATCTCCTCCACATGCCCCTTGGTCTTGTCCTCTACAAACTGAAGAGGAGAAGGAGATCTTATCTGTATCACAAGATATGATATGTGGAATATTTTGTAAATTCAGTTTGCTCTGATGCAAGTGTCAGCCAGTGGCTTACAAACCCCATGAGAAATTATTTATGATAGCTTTCCTACACCTGCCTGCTGTTTTCTGCCTGCTGAGTCTGGCATTATAGTTTGGATTATGAACTCTTTTCTGAAGGAACCGAACTAGACCTATTCACAGTGCTAAGGCAGTTGTAGCCCTCCTATTAGCACCCCACCAAGTTGCATGTGCTTTCGTGGCATTATGGGAAGCAGCAGCTGGATATGTGACCAMTCCTGTAAGCTGGATCCAATTTGGAGAACTATGTCTATTCTTCAGTTATAGTGCATAACACAATGGGTCCCCTGGTGCTGCACAGTGCCAACAACAATGGCAACTGTTACTATAACGTTGCATATATTTTTAATATTACAGCTTACATTCATTTAATGTCCTTAATCCCAAAGKATCCTAAGGCATTTTTTGGACTGTATATGCAGGGCTTGTTTTCACAGCGTTAGAGTTCAGCCACCTTCAGGGTAAAATGTGGCAGATGTTTAAAAATATAAGGAGAAAAGGCACAAATGTATAAGGAGGTGTATGAGGGATGGCTTGTTTTGCACTGAAACTGCATGGGGAATTTTGGCAAGCAGAAGGTAATCTTAGCTGGAATGTAGCCAGGAGAGCTGAAGTTAAACCCAACTTTAAACATAATCATGACTTAGAACAGATTTTACTTAAAATAGACCAACGTGTCCACAAGAGAATGACAGTACTGTGGTCTGGCACAGTGATCACTTTACCCATGTACCTTGCTAGCCTGTGTTTCAGCAGAGCAGGACATGTGAGGTTCAGGAGGATAGACGGTTTCCTTGCCACTTGCCACTTCATTCAAAAATAGGTAGCATATAGTAGGGAATTGAAGTCTGTTATTGAGAAGGGTTTTTTTTACTCCTTTCACAAGGACAGTCTGCATTCTCAAGGCCCCACTGAGATTGCTTTTCATCTCAGAAAGATGGATGGGCTCCTTCCAACCAGGAAAATGAATGGCTGTATCATTGTATTTGAAAGTCTGGACTGAGACACAAATTTTGCCAATAGTTCCTGCCTTTATAAAGTGTCTGCTTCAAATCTGTGGAGTTGAAAATTACTCAAGGAAGCATAAATTCAAATCTGCCCTGAATTTTGAGGCTTGGACTCCTTTCTGGTTTGTTTTATTTACTGTATCACACACTCAGGCAGAGAAACCAGGGAGAACTTGCCTTTTTCAGGAAGTATTAAGTCCTCTTCTTCTTACTGAGCCTTCAATTAAACTAAGCCAACTATAAGCCAACATTCCTGCTGGAACATATCAAATGTAAGTGAGGATTTCAGAATTGCCTTGAATGAGTATTTGCCTTGTGTGGAACCTGTCTAAGAACATCAGAATAGGCCCAGTGATTCTGGTAATTTCAGCATTGCTCAAGAATAGGAATAATTCTTGTATGAAGTTGCCTGAGCTTTTCAAATAATTTCCTCATCTAGTATTGGTGACTTTCAGTGAGCATTAATAATTGTATTCAAGCCATCCTGATTTACTCCAGCTAAAGATTAGGCCTGGACTTTTGAGCAGTCATCTGCCCTCTGGATTTTGTTTTTGCAGTTGAAATGGCTAGACAAGTTTTTTGTTGGATTGTTGAGTTGCTTGTATTGTAGACAAATCTTGATTTTACCAGCCTGCTAAAATCACCTAGTGGCCGTGAGTCCCCACTGTCTTGCTGTAAACACATTTTTTCCCAGAGGGCAGAGACTGCAATGGGCAAGCTGCAACCAGAAATGACTGAAGCAACAGGGAGATTTCAAGTCAAAGGTAATATATTTATTTATTTAGTGGCATCAGGCTGGAAGGGCATTTAACCCCATCAAGGTGACAGGCTGACCTTGCCATCAGAATTTGCACATGACAAAAGGAGAAAATGACCAGGCATCTAAAAGAAAAAACATTTATATTGAAGATAACTTAGAATTACTGGCAGTTCTTTCTGTTCTTATACAAAGCTGCAGAGCTTTGAAAGGGTCTGTGAATGACAGAAAGATCTGCTTGAGAAGCCAAGCTCAAGTATCTCTTTTGGAATTGGAGATCTCCCCTGACAGCCTTTCTCAGCTCTATAGACACATATGCTATGTGAGATCAGGAGAGTACCTCTCAAACACAAGCTATCTCCTACTGATGAATTGTCTCCAGAGAAGCTTTTATTTCTATAGTATCTATACTATAGAAACTGCCTTCATCAGCTGTGCTGTCTGGAGCAATGCCAGCCTTCAAACCAGCAGAAGGAGTTTCAGGAGGAATCTAAAAGGGCTTCTCTATTTGCTTATTGTGTAAATCCAGTTTCTTAGAACTAAAAGAAAAAAACCCTTATTCATGTTCATCCCTGGTGTAATGCTGCTGCTATTGGAAGAGCTGCAGCAGACAGTAGTTCCTTTCCTAAGATAGGAATTAGCTTTATCAGGCTTTAGGGATACTGTGCATTTGAAAAGGATTTTGTAGGGTTGTGCAGGACACTGAAAAGCATCCCGCAACTTCCACACTGTATCATCCCTGTCATGATGTTGCCTTGTACTGCGCTGACATCTGCCCTGTACTAGAAACGCAACAGCTTTTATCCTTGAGGACAGCATTTGTAAGTGAAACTTTAACTTACTTCTTATGTGTCACAGCTTTAATACCCTGTTGTCACTGGTACAATGAAATATGTTTCCTCTACAACAAGTATCAGTAGAATAAACCCAGAGCTAGGAGCATGGTTTTCTATACACAGGATAGCCTTATACCCAGGACTTCCCAATAGAGAGTAATTTCTTTGAGCCTCTGTGGTTACTGCTCCGCACATCTTAGATTACTGAGGACAGGCTGTTGCTTATAATCAATAGTAATCTATTCTGTGCGGACTGTCACTGTATATAATCTTCCAGTACAACCAGAATGTTAATTTTCTAATACAACCATACAGATCTGAAGTGCCACAATAGAACTTGCCTTTATGCATATGTAATAGCTAAAGAAAGACATTTGTTGAAACTAATGTTCCATGGAGCCACATTAGAAAACTGAAGCACTTGAGCTCAAAAGGAAAGAGAGCTTAAAATGATCTGCTTTCACTGAAACAATAAGCCACTTAGCATTTTCACCTTGGCCAGGATTTCCATACATTTGGGGGACAGTTCAATTGTATTTCCACCAAAGAGGATTAAAACAAGATAAAACAATATGAACTTTCCAACTGGAAACACAGTGTCCTGAACATCCTATGAACAATGAAAGCTTTCCCTGGCAGCTGAACCATCAGTGATTTTTCCTTGTTGCTTTTCTGGCTGGCAAAATAATTCCTGTGCAGCTCTTGCAACAATCAGCATGGGAGCTGCTGGTGAAGAGGAAAGAGTCAATTTGCTTGCAGGTTTGTCATTCACTACTGTTGCTGCTGGTTTTCCCCTAATGAGAAGATAGCATCCTTCTGTGTAGACCAAAGTTCCCATCACATCAGGAGCAATGGTAAGAAATCTCTGCCAAAAGCCCTGAAACCACTGCTGACTTCAGCAGGAAAACACACAGGACCAACCCCTGTGTGTCAGCCTCAGCTATTGCTCTTCCATTTATTATAGGCATAGTGTTTTTGATATTCACAGTCAGCCCTAGATATGTGTCTAAAGGACAATAGCATGCCCTTGTAGAAGAGGAATTTTCTTCCCACTTCAAATTCTGAGAGGCCCTACCTGTGACTTGCCACAGAGAGAGCAGGATTATCCATTAGATTCTCGAGTGTTGTGTTTTCCCAGCCTGTAAGAAAGCCTGTTGAATAGCAAGCCACCTCAATTTTTAGCAGGACATATCCAGTTTTCTTAGGGAAGTTCTTTAGATTCTTATTGCTGCTGGCCAGTGATCACATCTCTCTTAACTTGCATCACTCCGTTCAGGTCAACATGCTCTTCAGTGCTTGTGCAGACACCTATACAACTGCCCAGTGTTACTTCCATTGTACAGAGGATAGCAGGTGCTTCACTGTGATTCTCAGAAACATACCTGAGGGTAGAATTTAGCCCTAACACCTTATCAGGCTGAGAGATTACCAGGAATGCAGCATGCATTCCCCAAAATGTCATGTCACTGTATGTTCTTGTCCCAGGAATGTGTGGAAAAGGACCCTGCATGGCCATCTTCTTTTCAGGGATTCCAGCGTCCTGACAAGAAACAAGGAAATGTACCTCCATCAGCAGGGAGACAGAGAGGGAAAAAGTGCTTTCCAAAGACTTCTTGTGCTTCTTGACCAGTAACAGCAGGGATGCACCATATTGCACCAAAGCAGAATCAATATCACAACAGGACTCTGTTCTCACAGTTCTTAAAATCTCTGATAAGCACAATGCAGCTCTTTGGATGTGACACTGTATCTCCAAAGTTGCTGTAACGTAAAGGCATAGTAAGTGAATTTCTGTGTTACTGCTTTTCTGAGAGCTTTTAGTAGTACCAAGGGATTTTGTAAGTTTTCATGAAGATAATTGCTAGGGGGAGTCATACAGTGTAAAAGTAGTTGTGACCAGCTTGCTAAATAATTGTATGGTCACATGTAGTAATATCAATATCCAGAAAACAACTGTAATGTGGCTTTCATATCATGTTTGGAGACCTGCAATATTTTTCCAGAATTCTTGTTTGTTGTGTGTACAATTACAACAAAGTCCTCAATCTCTGTTACCAAAGGTTGGCACACCCTTTGCAAGTGCCTGATTTCTCTTCTCTGGTGTACACCATGACCAGAGAAATGAAGACTTCATCTCTAAGAATATGGGATAAGTCACTACATTTGAATTATGCTGATTATCCTGAGTTTATACTGATGAAATCTTTAAATTTCACTGTCTTAGCTGTATTTGGTCCATAGCTATGTAAGGTTAGAAGAAGCCTAGAGAATTAAAAAGATAACTAGTTGAACAGTAAAGGACTGTTTTTTCTGCTTGTCTTTCTAAAAAATAATCTGAATTACATGGTTCCTATGATAAAAGCTCTCAGTAGTGATCTGAAATGGATTTTGTATAAGTTCCAGTACCATGATTTTAAAATACAATTTCTGAAGACATTCCAGAGCTGGACACAACAACTGGGGAAGCTCTCTTTCTCCCAGTGACATAAAGCTCCCAGGATACAAGGGTTGTAGGAGATCAGTAGTTAAACTCATCAACATAGAAGCTGGTCCACCTTGAATCCCTGGCAAGTGCAAATTTGGTGTGTCACAAAGAGGCCACAGCAAGGCCCCAAATCCAGACTTTTTGACAGCCCCTAGCAATGGCATAAGAGCATGTTTATAGATGGCATAGTTAACTGGGTTCTGAAGGACAAAAGATTCTTGATGATGAAGGTCATTTGAAAAGTGTGTTTCAGACTAGAACATAATGTTTGCAGAAACAATTATCGTACAATTCATGTTTCCAAAATTCCTTTTCATTCTTGGATTCTGCCTCTAAATATAAATCTCTTCCCCCTTCCTTCTCCTGTTCTATATATATAGCACACCCACATGTGATAAAGCCTTCTGTCTTAGCAGTAAGGCATGAGAAGCGGGGTGGGGGGACTTATTAGCCAACCTGTCGGAGCAGTGAAGGCACTTGGCTGCAGCTCATAATGCTCCAACGATATAATTATCACATGCATGATGAGTACTACACCTGCCGCCTCTCTTTTTTCTAAAATATATAAAAAGTTTCCTTAAATGCCACACAGCTCCCTTATTGAGAAACCTTCAGCTCATGAGGTCATCAGAGGACCTCACACTCCCCATCCTTGCCCTTCCACTAGTCGGGTCCTCCATGACATACCTCTCTCTCTCTTTCTCTCTCTTCCAACCTTTTCCTATGAATGTCCACACTATCTCCTTTTCAGTGCCCACCTTTTTCTTTCATCCTGTTTTTTAACTCTTCTTCTTTCTCCTGGCTTTGTCTGATCTTTCTGTCCCGTTGCCTGTAGATCTGATCTATTACAGTTAGTAGGTAGGGCTTTTCAAGCAAGACTTTTCTTCGGTGAGAGTGTTGGGATAGTCTTAACTTGAAGGATATGGTCTGTAGGTGCTTCGCTAGCCATCCTTGTTAAAGCTTGCATTGTCTCTGCAACATAATTTAGCATTCTGTTCAGCCACTGTATTATTTCTTCTTTATTGAAAGAATTCTTGTGTGTGTCTGTAACCACACTGCTGCCTAGTATGTGGCCTAGACAAGCTGCCGGTGACACAGCAAGAAAGATGTATTCAGTGTAGAGGCCTTTTTTTTGGCTTGGACCATCTGCTGGTGAAGTGTTCCTATCACTAAAATCTCTTTCACATAAAGAAACTGACCCATCACTGCTTACTTGTCAGCAACTGATGTCCTCAAACAGGGACATGACCATTTTTAACATTGCTACAGAAAGTAGTGTTGGATGTTTTGAGAATTACTTTCTCCCATGTCTGCTAACAGCAAATCTATTTTTAAGCTGGTAAGGAAGACCTTTTCTGACTGTTGTCAACAATGAATCACTTTCCTATCATAGAGGGAACCTTAAGAAATACTTCAGCACAGCAACAATATCTCATTGAGAGTCACTCCTCAGGTTCTCATTTCTTTTGTTATTGGTGGTGGATTTTGCAGCCCCCTAAATCACACCAGACTCATGCCACTGCATCCACATAACTTTATGTCTCTCTATGAGCCAATGTGTACGTACTAAGAGACAGCCAAAGGGTACAAAAGTCCTATGGTATGTATTTCAAGCAGCTTAGCATAGTGATTAGGGAAATGGAGTCTGACTCCAGCTTTGCCTGTGACTTCACATATAAGGCAAATGAGGTTATTTAGGTGAATGAATTTGACTGCATTGAATTAGATATTTAAATATACACAGTGGGAATGCAGCCCAGTATTCAGGAATGCTTAACACCCAAAATTCCATTGATAGCCTCAGAATCTGTGATTGTTCAGCCCCATTTAAATCCAAACCATTTTACATAGATAACAATAAATATGAGTGTTAGAATCTAATTTTGAAAATATCTACCATATACTCTTCTTGCTTGAATTGCTGGAAAAAACCCACAACATTATTTTCCCCATAATATCATAATATATTTATATATCCTGAAGAGACAAGTGATGTGTGACAGCAACAAGTTTGTGTATATAAAGTCATACATATTTTAATATAAGAACAAAACCCAGTGACCAGAAGAAAAGAGTCAGAATTGAAAAATAAATTTGATAGCAGATCAAGAGTGCCCCTACCATTAGGACAGCCTTTTACCCAAAAGAAGAGCTATTTCACTGATGTCCAAAGGTGGTAGGATCCCATCATGGCGTGACTCCTGCTTCTGACTAGTGAAACAACAAGATTTGGATACCAGGGAATCCTAGCCCTTCCCAGTGCCTACACAGGGGACTCACAGGGGATTCAAGAAGAAAGCAGCATCCATTAAAAATTAATTGTGCATAATTTTGTTTCTTTCTATTGCTGTTCTCAAAGAAGCTTGGGAGAGATGGCACAGGTTTAGAGACTTTAATGGTAATTCTTATCTTTCAGGCATCGTATCTCCAAATCTAAGTTTAGGTAAGTAAAGCAGATTTTTATGTTTTTCTTCATTTCCACTTGTTTTGTTCCTTACTTTGTAAAGTGATTTATTCCTGCATCTGTGGGGCAGGAATTATTCATCTACCTAAAATCAACATCCTTTTTCTCTGTTTCACACTGAAGTAAGGCACAAGGAGTCTTGAGAGCATTTCACTCAGAAGTACCTATCTGATTGCTACCTACACATCTTGAGCCATAAAATATAAAAGTAGAAGAAAAAAGTTCAGCTACATAATCATACTATGTCCATCAGCATCAACCCTGTCAGCTCAAGGTTCTATTTTCTACACTCTGTTCCAGTACTCTGTTCTGCTTGGTTATAAATCTCTCAACTGTTGAGATTTGCATCATCAAGTTATTTGTAGAATGCTTCATTTCACCATGGGAGACATGGAGTTTTTCTGGTGGTGTTTGGTTCTCTGTTGACTTACAGCTCTTAAAAACATGAATCAGTCCCAGGCTAAACATCCATGTGTTTCTATTGGAAGAACTGACTGACTACGTGGTACTTGTTTTTTGTGGTTCCAGTCCATTTCTACCTCTTCAGTAGGAACCCAGCTGCCTCTGTAACTCTGAATTTGAAGAAAATTTTATAAAAAAGTAAATTAACTTTCACAGTAACAGGGACAAGTGAGTAATTCTGCCCTTTAGCTTACCTAGGTAATAAACAATAATGTAAATTCAGGAATCCATATAATGCATACATACTATACATATGCATACATGCAGAGAGTTGCAGAAGTGATCACATTACTGCAGTCTGTGCATTACTGTGTAGATGTAAGCACAAGAAAACACTTATATCATCACATGGTCATATGCATGCACATTAGTGCACAAGTGCACAGTACGGTGTGTGGGATCAGTGATGATTTAAGGACACCATGAATGCTAAAGTGTTATGAGCATTTTTTGAATGTTGAGAAGACCATTTCTTTTCCCCAGTCCACTGCAAAACACACAGCCCTGGTTAAATCCTTGTGTTGCCTAGACTAGATGCTTTTACAAATTGTAKAGCTAAAAACAGCTCAGATGTTAAAAATGTTGCTGCAGAATTCTTGGACAGTGTGCAATGTTCATATTGCCTGGCATTAGTTTATCTAGATGCTGAACCCTCACCTCAAGTATGGTCACAATTTATCACTGGAAATAATATCAAAGAGAAGATTAGTCTATAGAAGTTCTCTCCTCAATTTGCCACTTTGTTCTGTAATGTTCTGTATGTGTGTTTGTCTATAGAGACACACATACACATGCACACACATATGTATATAATATCTGTATAAAACTATTAGATTTATTATACAGTGGCAAGTGTTGCCTGGAAACTGGTTGCTATGCAAGTTAAATTCTGAAGAGTAGGAGGTGTGTAATTAGCTTTAAATATCTTCTGTGGTTAGTAATTACCCTCAGAAATCAGTGGCACAAGGGGATGTGTTCATGGAAGGCAAACTTTAAAAAGGTCTGTTGATTAGCAAATGGTATCCTTAGTTCCAGGCATGAAGGTGCAATGCTGAGGTCCCCTGAGTTTTGTTTTTCTGTTCAGAGTTAGCCCTTAGATTTGGGCCTGGTCCTGAACATTGCTGAATATTGGAAACCCTCCTGAGGTTTTATTTGACCCCATCTCTCCACGAGTTTTATCCAAAGGTCCATGGTAGACAGTGGACATCTTTTCATTGACTATCCTGATGCTGGAACAGGTCCCATTTCAGTCCACAAGCATTAAATACAAGAAGAATAATGATTTCTGTGAGAACTGGGCTAAAAGACCTCTCACAGTAGTGGTGATGGATGTCTTAATCGGATTAAGACATTGCTTGAAGAGGTTCATTCATCCTTAAATATTTCAAATTGACTTAGGGCTAACTTTATTCCTATAGCTAAAGGAAGGATGGCCAAAACTGTTGACTCAGATAAAAATGAAAGAACATTTCTCAGGATGAATTTTAAAGTTATTCTCTACCACCCATGGACAATGAATCAGGACTAGAGTTGACAGAGAGATTTGCAATAGCCTAAGGAGCCCCATCTGAAAAGTACTTTTTCTTTTCTAATTTTTGAAGCCGCTACTGGCGCCGATGGAATCGATTCTGCAGAAGAAAGTGCCGAGCTGCTGTCAAGTCCAATGTTTTCTACTGGTTGGTGATCTTCCTTGTGTTTCTCAACACTCTTACCATTGCCTCTGAACACTACAACCAGCCAGACTGGCTCACTGAGGTCCAAGGTGAGGAGAGGCTAGTGGTTCTGCTTATTATTGTCAGTGTCAAGAAAGGGGAATGAGAGAGGAGCTGATGCATTAAGATGGCCGCATAGTGTAAAAGGAGTACACATAGCTGCAAATATAGTTTGCTTGGAAAAACTAAATTACACAACAAAAAACCTGCCTCCATTAGGAGAGGCTTCTGGGAATGCATAGCTTCCTGCTTTCCAACCAAAGCAGTGTTCCAATGGGTGTAGGTGAAATCAGGAGCTTATACTACATATATATCTGCAGCAGTTAGAATTCCAATTTATGGATGACTATTGGGAGCCACAGGTCCCCCAAAGTTTCCCCTGAAATGGCGTTTATGATAAATTCTAGTTACCAGGGAGGTGAGGAAGAAAGAATGATTTGTAAAGTTCTCCTCTGTCTGCAGAACAGCTGAATCCTCAATGGAGGTAAGAGCAGCTGAAAGGCTTAATTAAGCAACAGCAGGTATCACAGCAGCTTCTGTTCCCACTCTCATCTGCAGATGACAAGTGTGATGGGAGGTTGTGTACAGGATGGCACATTCCTGCCATAGAGGTTGTGGGGTTGTGTAATACATCACAGCTATATGTGCAATACATAAGAAGCACTGTAAGCATCTTTGTAAAACATTTCTGTGAATGAGATGGCCACACTTTGAAGGTCATTCTTTGACCCAAACTTAGATGATGTTGCTCTTTTAGATTGTTCCCAGAAGGGGTTTCTCATATGCAAGGGTTGATGGTTGGCTGTTATGGTCTTTTGACAAAGTTTCATTAATTTGTTTCTGTTTGCTTTTCATGAGACACTGCCAATAAGGTGCTGCTAGCTCTTTTCACGGCAGAGATGCTGCTGAAGATGTATAGCCTTGGTCTCCAGGCCTATTTTGTGTCCCTCTTCAACCGTTTTGACTGTTTCATTGTATGTGGAGGAATCCTGGAAACAATTCTGGTTGAGACAAAGATCATGTCACCGCTGGGCATTTCGGTGTTGAGATGTGTTCGACTCCTAAGAATATTTAAAATCACAAGGTACTTTTGTGCTTCTTGGAGGTCATCTCTGGAAATGAAGGAGGGCTACTTCTCAATGCACAACACATATGGGTACAAGACACACGCATGCCTGTCTTTTCACTTTCTCTACCATCAATTGGGTAGTGAGAGTACTAGGTTCATGGTCCTCATCTTCTGAAGACTGGTGCAGGATGGGGAGGGCTGGATGTCCCTGATGTAAGTGGCAAGGATTGGGGCAGAGTCTGACAAAGGGGGCTGGGGACACTTTATACCAAGCAGATTGATTAACTGAAATCTGTGGGGATAATAAGAGCTGAACTTAGGCTTTAAGAGTTGCCTGCAAAAGAAAAAGTGAAAATAAAACAGTAGATAGCCTTGTGACCTTTCTGTTGCCTTATGGTGATAGAGAGGAGCCCGAAAGACTGCTCTGAGCAAAAACATTTGACTGAGGAGCCCATGCCAGCTCCAGYGGACTCAACAGTGTCCTGAGAGGTAGATAGTGTCAACACCAGCAGCTGTAGGCAAAAGATTTTGCCAGCCCTTCTTCTCCTTCAGAAGAGCCTAGCGTGACAGCAGCAGTTCTGTGAAAAAGTCAGACACTTCCAGAGTCCAATCTCCCCTCTTTTTCCTTTTCCTTATATGTATTTTCTCTGCATAAAGGCACAGAGGTGCCTATTAAATAAGAGCCACTTCCTGCAATCAGGCACCTCCAAAACACCAGCTGGATTTAGCAGGAGTTTTTCAGCTCGAGGAGAGGTCATAGGAGAGGTCAGTTTCCAATTTACCCAAATRGAGGCTCTTGGAACAGACCTGCCGAGGTGGTCCCCAACGCAGCACAGGGCCTGCCTTTTCCCACRTGGGTGCCAGTTAGCATTCTATAAAAAGCTTGATTGAGGTAGTGAAAGAGTGAGTTTTTTGCAGGCTCAGCTATGAAGTCCCTAGAATCACTTTAAATTCCCCCAAAAGGAAATTTCTGACAAACTTTGGATAAAAAACACAGAGCATGAGAAAAACAAGACCAGAACTGGAAGACAGTCAAGATGGCAGAGTTTTGAGGCAGAAGAAAACAACAGGCTTGGATTCTAGTATCATGTAAGATTTACCCTTAAAGCTTCTGAACCTCAGCTCTCTGGCACAGTGGATGGTTTTCAGGGTCAGATGGCAGACAAGAAATCAGTTTGCAATCTAAGAGACAGTGGCCAAAGCAAGCCTACAACTATCAAAAGAAAAAAATATGGTCTGCATAGAACAGTGATCATAGGAGAGGGAAAAATGTTCCAGCTAACAAGGGTTTCCAGCAAGAAAGGCATCTTTGCCCTTTTAGAAGTAGTGGGGAGCTCTGGTTTGGTGACTGTGTTTTCTGGATCTTTGGGTCTGAAAGCTATCATTACTGAGTTCCAGTCTTGGTTTCTGGGGAAACCAGTAGCTGTTTCAGGCGTTGAGTAATCAGATAACCAGGGCAACATACCAACAGCTATAAAAGCATAAGATTTAGCACAGCATCCTGAAGAGGTCATTGTTTTTTCAGGATTTTTCTCCACTTCTACACAAAGTATATAATCTAGTTAGGAGAATTCTCTAAAAAAATGGCAAACACTAAGAGAATATCACTAATACTTTAGGAAAGTTGAGATATTGGAATATTCAAATATTTCAAAAGCTTCTGACAGTGATTTAATGTAGGAACCAACCAGCCATAGGACTAGTTACATTTATCTTCATCGTTCAGCGGAACTAAAATATAGTTCTGCATGGCAGTAAATGTTACCTGAAGTGAGTGTCCTGTAATTTGTACAGAGGTCTATGTGTAAAGCACAGTAAGAGCTAAGGAGTAATGAATAATGTATTAATTGGATTTTGTCTCCTTTCCTGTTCCTAAAATATTGGCAAGTAGGTTGCAGTAGTCTCAGATTTATCTGTGTTTTTTAATTTTCTTCATGATTTTTCGCCTCCGTGGGTGAAGTTCACCCTCATGAGGAAGGCCCTTGCACAAGCCTCCAAGCAGTACTCTAGGCCCACTCATGTCTGACTGCAGGAGAGAATGTTCTAGCATTAATGCTTAATTTTTACTTCTGATGTTCTCTGGTAAAATACGAATTTTTCCATTATTCAATCAGCTCTAAACACAGTGATGATTTAGTGACACTGACATTATCAATACTGGTAGAACACGCCACCTGAGTGCAATGATAATATAGAAGGATAGAATCCTGGAAAGGTGAGAAGGATAAGAGGGATGACAGTATAATGTTTTATGTCAAATATGTATTCACAAGCAGTGACATGGACATACAGTGGAGCTGGAAACAGTGATAATCAAGGGGATTTAAAAAAGCACAAAGCAGGGAAATTACTCTAGCAAGTGTATATCAGTAGGTAGCCTAGTGTTTATATATTTGTGTGGATATTCCACAGTAAGCATCAAGCACAGACAAATTTTGGGTGCATCAAGAAGATACACTTCTAGGAAAAGCATGAATATAGCTCCATAGTATAATAGAAACAAATAAAGATACCATCAGATGAACAGCACATCATTTTAAAAAACACTGTCAGAATTTCAAGAACAAACATTTCTTTCAAGATTGTAAGTACTATTCAGAATTATTTCATCTTGTGCATTAGGCAAGCAGTCAAAATAATCTATTTATTTTATTCTCCTTAATTTTTACAGTGCTGTCCAGAAAATCTTCCTTTGCTAAGAGAAGACAAATGATTGTCTCTTTATACGCAGTCCTTTACTACTTTATAAATCCCTGTATTTATTCCATTATATACTGAAGATAAATCTATTTGCAAGAGTAAACTGAAATTCAATATTTTAAACCCAAATCCCACCACTAAATGTTTGTGGATATCTCTCTGTTAACTTTTGGGAAGAGAGACAGAGCCCCCTTTCCTGTACTGACATTCAGAGTGGTGTTATATTGGACAAGCAGTGTGGGAAGCTTTACTACAAGGAGCCTGCCAGCTATTGCTACTGTTTTAAGCTCTGCATCTGTGATTGCCAGTATCATAAAAACATAGTGGAAGGCAATAAAGAGGAGAGGCAAGAGAATAAAGAAAGATGTTAGGTTCTAATCCAGTTCTGCAATTAAGTTTTGTGTGAGATATTGAACAAACATATAACTTCTCTGCATCTTACTCCTCTYTTTTGAAACAAGGATCATAATCATGTCCTACTCATTGGGGTTTTGCAGTGACCTGTTCATTGGCATCTTCAAGGGCCTGAGCTCCTCAAGTGGGAGATGTCAAGAAGCGCATTCATTTCCCTAGAAGTCTGAGGAAGCAGCAATTCTTTCTCTTGTACCTCCCATTTTATGCTGACTGGTCCAAAATCTCTGATTTTGTCCAGCAGTGCCATGAGATTTACTGTAACTGTTCTTTTTTTTTCCTTTGTAGTATATTAACAGAAGAGGATGGAGTGGTCAGAGACTTTTTCTTTGTCTGGGCTTCATTCATTCCTGATGTAGAAGCCTTGTGTTTCATTGAGTCACCCCAGATCTCGCTTTGAGGGTGGTGTTCGTATTAGTTCTGCAACCAGCTAATGTGACATATGGTAACTTCAGGCTTCTAGGACACTACGATAAGACCTTCATTAATTCCACTTCTTAGTCAAGTCAAGCCCTCCTTATCCGTTCCTTTTTTCTTTTTCTCTTTTTTTTTGGGGGGGAGGGGGTTGGTTTGTTTGCTTTTTTAAGGGTGCTGTATTTCTAATTAGCACTCAGAGCACAGATAAAATAGCAGGAATCTTATCACCAGGTCATCTCAGTTAATTGCTTTGAAGTTTGATTGTTGCATAAGAAACTGAATCTCAAGTAAGAGAGTCTCAGCCATTTGTARGAAGTGAAGACCTCATAAAAGTCTGTGCAGTTGTGTTTTGAGATAGTAAAGCATTTAAGCTTTAAGTGAGTCACTGAGAGTATTCACATTTGTAATGGCTTTATTCTGTGCTCTTAAGGGCATTGCTAGATTGAGACCTAGAAAATGTGTGTCCTGGCTGACATTGGAGGACTTGGAGAGATATTCAGGACCCTATCAGTTTCTGGTGTAAGACTGCTAAAGCCAGTGAAGTTCCATCAGGAATAAATTTGCCCCTTTTCCTGAGTCACTTTCCCTTCCTCCCAAAGCTTGAAAATATGTGAGCTGTAAGTATAAACGCAAATACAGAGAGCTGTTACATTGCACATTCAATGCGGACATTTGGTGGCACTGAGCCTGCAGCTTCTATGCCCTTACCTTTACTCTGTAGTTTTACATTGCTCATCTGTTTAATTGCAGTTAAAGTTTAAAGCATTTTAGTTTTCTCTGAAGTGCTGAAGCTAGGTTGGAGGGAAAACATCACAGTTCTCTTTGAAGCTCAGCCCCTGGAGATGAACTAGTTGCTGAACTTAAGAGGACATGGCAGAGTGCCTCTGCAAATCAGATTGCTAACCTTTACAAAGTGATTGGGCTGTTCTAATATTCCTGTCTCCCATGGGAGAAGGAAAGCCTGCTTTTCATGCTGACTTTTTGGGAATATTAATTTAACTGGGATTTTAAGAATATTTATCTCTAATGAATACACTGCCTGCAGAACAGACAGATTTGTATGTTGAAGGATCAGACTTACTCAGAGGAGTGAGAGCACTAGACATGTCTGCCGTCTTCTCAAGTGGAACTTCTGTCTCTGTGGAAAATATGGCTAGAAATTTAGAGTCCCTTAAGGAAAGAAAGGTCCCCTGTTACAGGCTTTGGAAGAAGGGAGCAGAGGAAGTTGTCCGGGGGGAAGCACAAAGCATGGTGGTAGGCTGGAAGAGATGGTGCTAAAAGGAAGACTCAGAGATCACTACTGCCTTGCTGACCCGTGCAAGCTGTCAAAGTTTGCTAGCAATGTGCATTCAAAGTGAGATGATTGGAAAATGACAGCTCAAAACTGCATAAAAGTGGTTATGACAGACTAAACTGCAGGGAAGGAGCCACTGAGCTGAGGCAAGATTGAAATGAAAGTTGCTTCCTGGGTGATATGGTGGATTCTTTAGAAAAATGCTGCCGTTTCCAACACACAGCTATTCTGCAAGCTAGCAAAGCAAGCAAACTCTCATGCAGGGGTAGAACATGCTACTGGCATCTCTTTGATCCCTGAATGGGACTACAAGGGCAAGAAGATCCTTTCTCTTCATCACGCATCAATTTGATCCAGGCACAAGTCTGAATACAGTGTGGAAGAACAGGGGTTAGCCATCATCCCTCTTTAATGGTAGCTGTTCTAAAAGCAGAAGTCATAGTTTTCTGTCATTTTGTGTGAGGCCACAAGTCATCTGTCCTTCTCTCAGTAGCTGGTCTAAGTAGGCTTCACTTTAGTCATATCCAMGAAATTTTTGTCAGTCCCAGAGAATAGAAGGAATATCTGTTGATTTTGGTCATTGTGATCAGCTGGTGCCTTGGTGCCCTGGGGATTCTGAAAATGTCTTGGCCAGCTGTCCTTGAACCCATCGCTAAGCCCTGTTCTCCAGCCTGCCTGAGGAAGTGTAGTAGGTTTGATACCCAAGAAGTTGTGATGGTGTGTTCTTCCAAGAGTAATGGGAACTCAGGGCCTTATGGATGTAGATCTGGAGTCTCTCTTTTAGGGTCTATATAAAACAAGCACTGGAGGAGGAGAAGGACCTTTAATATCTCCCTCATTCTTCCCAGTCCCAGGAAGCTTAGTAGCCTCTATCCATGAGTGAGCACAAGTGCATATACACGCACACTAGCTCTTGGACAAGTCTGTATTTGCATCCAAAATGTTTCCCCATCTGTTCCTATTAGTTATTACAGGCCATTCTCTGGAGTGAGGTATTCTGGCTGCCATAACATCTGTGAGGGTTGTAATGAGGTTGGTGAGAATGTAACTCACTGAAGCAGCAAGAACTAATCACCATATATTGATAGAAGATTTGCAGAGCCTTAGATGGAGAGTGCTGCAATAATCTTCTGGGTGTGTGTATGTGGTGGGGGATGGAGGGGATTGTGTATGTACATGTGTGGTAGTAAAATTACTCATTAGCTGCAGTAGTTCTCATTATCTTAGGCAAGCACATCAATGATTCACTGCTTAACAGGGTGTTTGGAAATGTCTGCTTATATGCAGAAGGCAGTCTGAACCAATATCCTCTGCAGTCCATGAGCACCTGTTTTGGAGTGAAGAAATTTTAACCACCTCTTTTTTCTCTCCCAGATATTGGAATTCTCTGAGTAACCTCGTGGCTTCACTCCTGAACTCAGTCCGTTCCATTGCCTCCCTGTTGCTGCTTCTCTTCCTCTTCATTATCATCTTCTCACTCCTGGGAATGCAGCTCTTTGGGGGCAAGTTTAACTTTGATGAGATGCAGACCAGGAGGAGTACATTTGATAACTTCCCCCAGTCCCTCCTCACTGTGTTTCAGGTAAGGGCAAGAGCAGTCCTGATGAGGCCAAGACATTGTGCTTGCAGTGGGAGAGAGAGAGCAGGTCTTGCACCCTTCCTCTGCAGGCTCACAGTCCCTGAGACTGGAAATTAGGCTAACAACACTAGGAGCCAGGCAGCAAGCTGTGCTGTTAGAGCAGGGGTTCTCCCTCCCAAAGTTGGAAACCAAAGCTGCAGTCCTCATGTGTAGCGAGATGTCCAGTGCTTAGCAGGGTGGGACAAGAGAATGGCCATTACCATGTCCCAGGATAGCACCTACGCGCCAAAGCCTAACCCTGCAGCTGTGCTCTCCAGTCACACAGTACTGGGGAACAAATATGTGTCCACAGCACCAGAAGAGAAATCAAATGCCCTTTAAGCTGACTGCTGTTTTCAGTCAAGAGCATCAGGATCGTGATTGCACATGCATGGTGAAGAGAAGTGGCAGGGAAGGCTGCACTGAGTGCTGTCTTCAGTGCTGTGGCTTGCGCAGCCTGTCTGAAACAGCAGGCATGTGGGAGGGAAATGTCTGGGAGAGGTGGGGAGACCTGAACAGAGTTGTCTTGCAGAGCTGTTTGGTTTCAAACATCAGTCCTCAAGGGGACATCTCTAGTTTCTTAATACTTAGAGCACAAGCCCGCTTTGCGTTCTCTTTTTTTTTTTCTTTAAATTTGCTAGATGGACACATCCAGAGTCCCCAAGCATCCTGGGGGAGGGTGTGATCTGTAGGATAGTAAGAGATATCTTTGTGTTAATAGGTTTTTCAAATTCTCTGTGTGGTCTAACACTGTATCCCTATTGGTGGGAATGTGTCATTTAGATCCTGACTGGGGAGGACTGGAATTCGGTGATGTATGATGGGATCATGGCTTATGGCGGCCCCTCTTTTCCAGGAATGTTGGTCTGTATTTACTTCATCATCCTCTTCATCTGTGGAAATTGTATCCTTTGATGCTATCTTTTCTCCAAGTGGGGCTGAATTTAAAGCCACCCTTTACTACTTTGTCATGTCAGTAAATAATGAATTTCATACCTTACATCTTTACCTTCTCCCAAGGAATTTTGGCTTTGCAGTGCCAAAAGTTAAACAAGTTTGTTTAATTTTAGCTAGTGCTAAGACTTCAGGCACATAAACAGTTCTAAGAGCCAGCTACATGCCAGTTCCGCATGCCCGCTTTTATTTAGAAACTTTACATGTTTAGTGGTTTTATTTTTTATTCCCCTTAGTTCCCCCATGGGTTTTTCTTTTCTGCCTTCTCCAGAAGCTAATCTCTATGTCCAC
This sequence comes from Apteryx rowi, assembly GCF_003343035.1. Classification (NCBI taxonomy): domain Eukaryota; kingdom Metazoa; phylum Chordata; class Aves; order Apterygiformes; family Apterygidae; genus Apteryx; species Apteryx rowi. Next base: position 2,079,596 of record NW_020449530.1, on the reverse strand, counting down.
CTACTGTATTTACTATGTATTTTTGCTTTATTTGCCTTTTCAGTAATATATTCCATCCAAACCTTATGTGGAACAAAAATACGTATAATCTACAATATGCTATATACAAATGCTGTAATAGGAGTAACATATGTTTGACATGATTGATCTATGTGAAATCATATATTAACTCATGTATAAACTAACGGGAACCATGTTCCATTTCACTTACTGCAATCCATGTGTTCTTCAAATAGAAAATTGTGTGCTCTGTTATCCACTAGCCTGAGCTGGTGTTAAGTATTATCAGTCTCTCTGGCTTCAGGGTGAAGTGAGGGCACTGTACGTATCCCAGGAGGTACAAAGTACATTGCGTGATTAGGCCGTGAGTATCTTTTCATAAGAATTTGCATGTAACATACAACTATGGTTTTGTTCCATATCTCAGTTTGCTCCAGATTTGTTCATGTTTAATTTCTGCTTCCCTAATAAATAACCCTATTGAGTCAGAGGTGATATTTCTTTTATACTGATTCTTCTATAAAGCCACCTTGTAGACTCAGCCCAGCTCTTTTGACCTTTTCTCATAATTCAGATTTCTCAAACCCTGTTATCTGACATTTCAGTTGACCTGCATGCCCTTTCTTCAAAGTGAGATGGTGCAATTCCACTTAATCTGAAGGTTGAATGAGGCAGCCTGCCTGACAGCTTACAAAAAGCTACAATTTGGATCCCCTTGTGAACTGCAGAGGAAAATGTGAGCCAGCTCCACATGCTGGCTAGCTTTGGAGCCATTAGACCTTGGAGCCCAGGGAGGAGGGTGGTTGTACTTCAAGACTAGGCCTTGAATTGGAGTTTATTTAAAAGTTATCATGGTGTAATAAGACCCACTCTCAATAAATTTGTAAAGAGGCTGATGTTCAGATTTGTGGCATGAGAACTAAACATTGACTGGCAAGACAAGAAAGAAGTTATGATTTCTTGCCCTTCAGCTGCACGTGCATGCCTGATTTATAATGTAGCTTCCATGCATGGGCTCTCTGCTGGGAGACAGCAGGGTTACCAGCTTGTCCCTTCAATGCTTCAAATCCCAAAGGAATTTCTCTATGGTCTCCTCAGAAATGCTTACTGTCTGTTGGATATACTCATGTCTGTGGGAGTACCTATAATGGGGTTGTTCAACTTGAGTACATAGGCCAAAACCAGGAAGCCTAGGTACCTAATATTATGAAGCTCTTGAATGTATATTTAGGTGCTTTAATAAAAATGACCTAAGCTATCAAAGATGCAAAGCATTCACAGTTCCCCTTATCTTCAGTGGGATCTGCTGAGACTCTTTTGAGAAACCAGAAACTAAAATGTAAGTGTTCAAGTCTGGACTTGGATGCTTTATATCAATCATTCTGGAAACCCCATACAGTGTGTTAGCCATTTGGATGGAAGGTGTAGGTTTGTGCATGCTGGATATGCGCATCTTGAACATTAGTGTGAACGGGAAGTTTGGAAAATCTGGGAGATCTGATGACAGCTTGCTAAAAAATTTCAATCAAGACACCCTTGGTACAATGTTGTTCTGCAGTTTTCAAAGCCCATTTTCTTTAAGTAGAACACAAACAGATATCTTGCTGAATGTATTTTTAGCCATTGCTGTGGACAACCTTGCTGATGCTGAGAGTTTAACATCTGCACAAAAAGAGGAGGAAGAGGAAAAAGAAAGGAAAAAACTAGCTAGGTAAACCCATATATATATATATACACATATCTATACTCATATTCATGCATTTGTGTGTGTGTATATACACACACATTATGCACATATATACGTGTGGGTATGTATGTGTTATGTGTTGTTTCTCTGGGAGTGTATATATATATATTATATGTATGAGAGAATTATATGATTATATATGTAATTATTTATATATAATATTTTAAATAATTGAAACTAAAAGACAAGAAGGTCTTGTGAGTTGGGAGTCCCCACAGTTGTGATGATGTGAGCAGAGGAAAGGAACTCTGGGTGACTGATGAGCTTTCAGGGTGTCTGTGGAGAAAGAGTGTGAAATGGTGTCAGTGTGATGCCATTTCATTCTCCTTATTACCTTCTGATTGCTCTGGACTACAGGCATGTTCAAGGCATGACAAGGATTGTCATTCCTATGACACAAGATTCAGCTGCTTTTTTCTCTTTTGATGCCACATCCTGTTCTCTTCTTGTCGGTTCTCTTGGTGTTTCTGCAGACTCTTAGGAGGCGTGAGCTGGGTGTAGAGCTTCTCTTTCATTCCCAGCTGCCAACAGTGGGGAAGCCTCTCCTTGCTCATTAATTCTATTCACTTTCTTCCAGGCTGTTTGGAGGAGATCATTCTGCTTTGTCCTGCACACCAGTCAGCAGGGTTTCCATGACTGGGAGTGGGGCAAGGGGCAAACTGTGATCCCAAAATGTTGGTAGGCAACCTAATGGAAGATCACAAACAGTTGAAGATCACAAAGAGTTGAAGACAGTTCATGCTTTTGTCCTTGGGTAGAACTATGTGAATGAAGAGGAGATCTSTGGTCACAGACTTAGAATATGCATGTGCACAAATGCACAGGCACATACTGTTTGCCACCCMCMCACACACACACAGAAATACATGCCAGTGAGAAAGCTACAAAATAAAAGGATGCTACAGAGAATTAGAGCAGATTCTCTGCCTTTGCCTGCAGATGATAAAAAGGTGGAACCCGCTGGTATGTAAGCTGGGTTCAGGACGGACATGCCAGCCAGCTGAGTGTTCTCATGATGTGTGCTATACTACATGAAGTTTCTGAAAGGGAAACAGCTTTTCACCTTTGTAACTGCTTGCTTTTTATCTTGTCAAATTATTAGGACTGCTAGTCCCGAAAAGAAACAGGAGATAGAAAAAGCAGCTGTGGAGGAGGAGACAAAGGAGGAGAAAATTGAGCTGAAATCAATCACTGCTGATGGAGAGTCCCCACCTGCTACCAAGGTCTGCTGCCAGCCACCGCTCTCTGTGCAGTGATGGCAAGAACAGCTTGGGTTTCTGAGGGAAGGAAAACTCTCTGCCTTGTCTGATAAAGGCTTTGCCTCTTCTTCTTCCGTTTCTGTCAGATCAACGTAGATGATTATCAGCCCAATGAAAATGAAGAAAAGAGCCCATATCCCACAACAGAAGCACCAGGTATTTCTCTGCTTCTTCTTATCCCTGATTCAGGAAAGAGAAGCTCCAGTTGTTAATGCACATAGAGCCAGATTGCTCTGTCTGGTACAGTCCAAAGGCAACAGGTGTGCTGAGCTTTTAATGCCTTCATGATGGGACAAGTTGATGCGCTTGCCAGTGTTTGCAGAGGTGTGGACTTGATCCCTTCCAGTCCCTATACTGATTAACAGCATTTGATTTTTTCTCTATAAAGCCCACATTATATGATTATATGTATATTTTCAGTCCTTTTTTCAGTACTCATTGGTCAGGGAAGACCCTTAACAGATACTCATGAAAGCCAAAGTGTTGACTGCCTTGTTTTGCACAAGTTTTTTTCCTTAATCAAAATAGTCAATGTGACCTATTAATAGAATACTAAAGGCACAAGCTCTTAGCTTAGAGTAGGAAAAGAACAAGCTAGAGCATGAGTTAGGCTAGTTTTTAAATCAGTTTGACCTAATTATCTTCCTCCTAAGGTCTTGAAAAGCTGGTTGAAGCAATCTTTTCTAGCAGTTTTTCGCTGAGAAGTCCTGAAGGCTGGATCTTTTAAGGAAGGGTGGAGCAGAGGAATTATAAGCTAGTCAGCRAAACTTCCATTCTTGGAAAAATGCTGGAACAAAAGCTTAAACAAACTATATGACTGCAAGATAAGGAGATGACTAGCAGCCAACATAGATTTGCCAAGAACAAATCATGTCAGACCTCTCTAATTCTCTTCTAAAAGGGGCCAACAGGACTTGCAGATGGAGGAGGAAAAGTAGACGTCATATGCTTTAACTTTGCTAATGCTTGTGACTCTGTCTCTTACAACATTCTCATAAGCCAGCTAGAAAAACACAGTCTAGATGATTGGGAGAGATATCAGTCAGACCATTTATGTGGAGAGCAGTTGCTCAAGTGAGGTTCTACAACACAAGGGCATCCCGGGGTCAATGTTAATGACCTGAATGATGGAAGAGGAAGTGTGCTTATTATATTTGCAGATGACATGAAGCTAGAAGGGGCTGGAAGCATGCCCAAGGGACAGCATTAGAATTCAAAGAGATCTTGAGGAAATGGAGAAATGGTTTAAAAAAAATTGAGAGTGCAATTCCCATAGGTGGGAATAAACAATTCACAAATAAAGGATTTTAGGTGACAGCTAGTTAGGTAACAGTCTTGAGAAAAGAATCTGAATCTTGTTACAGATTACAAACTCAACAGGCCAACAACATGGTACTGTTTTGCAAAAGGCAAACAAAAAGTGAATTTATAAACAGGAAAAACATGAACTCAATCAACTTACGGGTTACTTCTAACAGGCCAGTGAAAGCTAACCTGAGCATAGCAATTCTTTTATTCCGTTCACCATTAAGAAAATCTCAGCTGGAGTATTGTGTCTCATTTTTGGGAGCTGTGCTTAGGAGAAGTGGAGTTCAATTGGAAGGAGTCTAGAGGAGCGTGGTGAAAGCAATGAATCACAGAATCACAGAATCACAGAATCGCTGAGGTTGGAAGGGACCTCTGGAGATCATCTAGTCCAACCCCCCTGCTCAAGCAGGGTCACCTAGAGCACATTGCACAGGATTGCATCCAGGCGTGTTTTGAATATCTCCAGAGAAGGAGACTCCACCACCTCTCTGGGCAACCTGTYCCAGTGCTCTGTCACCCTCACAGTGAAAAAGTTTTTCCTCATGTTAAGATGGAACTGTCTGTGTTTCAGTTTGTGCCCATTGCCTCGCGTCCTGTCGCTCGGCACCACTGAAAAGAGTCTGGTCCCATCCTCTCGACACCCTCCCTTCACATACTTGTACACGTTGATAAGATCTCCTCTCAGCCTTCTCTTCTCCAGGCTAAACAGGCCCAGCTCTCTCAGCCTTTCCTCATAAGAGAGATGCTCCAGTCCCCTAATCATCTTTGTAGCCCTTTGCTGGACTTGCTCCAGTAGTGCCACATCCCTCTTGTACTGGGGAGCCCAGAACTGGACGCAGTACTCCAGATGTGGCCTCACCAGGTCTGAGAAGAGGGGGAGAATCACCTGCCTCGACCTGCTGGCAACACTCTTCCTGATGCACCCCAGGATACCATTGGCCTTCTTGGCCACAAGGGCACATTGCTGCCTCATGGTCAACTTGGTGTCCACCAGCACTCCCAGGTCCTTCTCCGCAGAGCTGCTTTCCAGCAGGTCAACYCCCAACCTGTACTGGTGCATGGGGTTATTCCTCCCCAGGTGCAGGACCCTGCACTTSCCTTTGTTGAACTTCATGAGGTTCCTCTCTGCCCACCTCTCCAGCCTGTCCAAGTCTCTTTGAATGGCAGCACAGCCCTCTGGTGTATCAGCCACTCCTCCCAGTTTTGTATCGTCAGCAAACTTGCTGAGGGTGCACTCTGTCCCTTCATCCAGGTCATTGATGAAGAAGTTGAACAAGACTGGACCCAGGACTGACCCCTGGGGGACACCGCTAGCTACAGGCCTCCAACTAGACTCTGTGCTGCTGATCACAACTCTCTGAGCTCTGCCATTCAGCCAGTTCTCAATCCACCTCACTGTCCACTCATCTAACCCACACTTCCTGAGCTTCCCTATGAGGATGCTATGGGAGACAGTGTCAAAAGCCTTGCTGAAGTCTAGGTAGACAACATCCAGTGCTCTCCCCTCATCTACCCAGCCAGTCATTCCATCATAGAAGGCTATCAGATTGGTTAGGCCTCACTTCCCCTTGGTGAAGCCATACTGACTACTCCTGATCACCTTCTTTTCCTCCACATGCTTGGAGATGGCTTCCAGGATGAGCTGCTCCATCACCTTTCCAGGGATGGAGGTGAGGCTGACTGGCCTGTAGTTCCCTGGGTCCTCATGAAAGTGGGAAGCAGGAAGTAAGATTGAAAGAACTGTGTGTGTTTGAGGTAGGGGAGACTGAAGAGAGATGTCTTCAAATGCATAAAAGGCTGTTACAGGTAGGAGAAGAATTATCTTTTCTCCTTCTCCTTCTTACAAATAAGAAGCAACAGACTAGATAACACTAGGGGAGAATTTTCTCATGGTAAGGCCAGAAAAGATTGTGAAGATGGTTGTGGAAGCACAGCATCCCTGACTGTTGTTAAGAACAGGTCAGAAAAATATCTGCCAGAAAACACTTACATATAATAATTGGGTGAGCCTGGCTTGGCAGAGGCATGAACTAGAGGGTCTTCTGTGATCCTTTCCTGCTCTGTTTTTCTGTGTTTCTATGATTATGTAACTGTCTGTAGTAGGTAATAAGTCACATTCTCTTTTATTCTGTTGATTCTTAATAAATGTCTGTAAATAGGTTGGTYTGATAGGGTGAAAAAAGACACAATAGTTCATTTTAGATGGACAAGTGTTTCAGACAAGCAGAAAGTAAAACTGTTCCTTCCATTTGATTTTCAATACAAACCCCCCTGCATTTGCTACACTTGTATTCATCAATATTTGTAGCCCATTAATCAGGAATAGACTGTGGTTCCAACGCCATGCAATACTGTTTTATCTTGACTGGGGGAGAGTACTCTGGCTTTAATCTTCCAAGCATCCCTGTAGGCACTGGCCACTTAGTGGACACCCATTGTCAGTTGCTAGGGAGGTTGGAGGAGTCTTTAGTAACAAGCACATATTAAAACAGCCTGGGACAGTTCTGGTCCTGGTTCTTGACTGGTTTTGATGTGCAGACCCGTACATTTTTTTCAAGTGAATATGCAGCCTCCTGTATTGCAAATTTAAGCCTACTRATAATAGAATTGCTTTCTTAGTTACCTTTCATGGACAGACTGAGAAATCACCCAGCGTGAAGACTGTATGTCAAAAACTACCATCTACAATTTGTGTTAGAGATGTTTTATCTGCAGCCATGGCTAGGACTAGARTGCAGAAAATTAGGTAAAAGCATTTCTAAACTCCTACTTTGAGGTGCCAGTCCCTGGCTTGGCATACTTTTAAAGCAAACCCAGAATCTGAATGAAAAATCTGTGTTTTCCTGACATATTTGGTTTTCCAAATGCTTAGGTTATCCTCTGTCTCCTAAAGTTTTATCAGTGCAAAGGGACAGCACCTTGATAATTTGACGTTGTATCATACTGTTTCTAAACAGATTGTTGCCAGAACTGTTTTTTTTCTACCTTTGTAAAGATTGAGGTTACTTTTCCTCTTTTCAAACCATCTGAGAGTGTTAGCTATTTGCTGAAAATGAGAGCTAACAGCTCATGCCATTAACTGACCGCTTCTTTCAGAGCTCGTGGAATTCATGGTAAGGTTCAGATAGTGTAAATTTTTATAAATCCGATATTAGAACAGATGTACCATAGTCATCTCTTCCATTCTGCTGTATAAAGCTCTGAAACACAAAGGTCCTCTCTGAGCTGACATGACATGTAGCATCTGTCTTGGATAGTCAATTCTGGGGAACAAGGCTCCAAGGCTTCCTCTGGCATTAGCAAGCAAGAATTTCCCAGTCCCAGTGTGTACCCCTGTTCCTTTATCAGCTTTCTTGTGTCCAGCCGACCAGTCCAAAGTCCTTTTGCTTATAGCTATTCAGTCTAGCTGTGCTGCAGGAGATGCTGTGTAACCACATCCTGTCCATCTGGGACACCTTTTCCTGCCCGCTTCTTGCATGTTGATGCATTTCAGCTGCGCTTGGAGTGCAGCTTCCTATTGCTTCTTAGCTGCAGTTAGCTGGTTCTGCCAATTTTCAGTTTATGATTTAAGGTCTTAAATGACAGTGACCTTCCCATGGCTGTGTGTCATTCCATCCTCTGAAAATCCTTCACACTAATCAAGTATTCAAAAACAATTTGAAATGGTCACTTCATCTATTTTTTACTTTATTCTTCAAACCTACCCCACCCAATCTCCTGTTAGTTTCCATTTACTCAACCAGAGTTTTYTCCATAATCTCTTTTGACTGTATTTGCTACACAGTACTGCTCTTATCCCCCAGAATCCTCCATGTACTTGCAACTCATCAGTTTGCCTATCCCCTTTGTTGGAAGGCGAGACTAGTTCTACCAGAGATTTGTGTATACTAGACAATTTATTATGATGATATGTTTATTATAGGAAGACAGGGAGCAAGTCTTGCAGTCTAGTACAGAAACAGACAAAGAATGCCGCACATCAGATGAAGGTAAAAACTTGGAATGATTCATGGGAGCTTGAAGCAAAGTAATGCCCTTACACAGGAGTTCTGGTCTTTGTATAACAAGAAAAAAAATTCTCATCAACAAATTTCTAACTGGTGCTACACTGTAGCCTCATGTGTGTGCTTATGGGTTCACAGCCAAAGGACATCAGCATTCTAATGAGGCATAATTCAAGATGACAGTCCTGGATTTGAATTTCCTTCAATTCAGGAGAGTTCAAACCTAGATCTGAACTTGGCAGCTCTGAGTCATGTTTCTTTATGATTCCGGGGCAGGTTTCACTAGAAGGGTCGCTTTTTAAACACAAATATACCTTAGGTGTAAAATATAGTCAAAGAGCAGGTGCTGGATTGCAGCAGATGTGCCCCCCAGCACATTTATGAATACCGCATTGACCTTTGCTTATATGCATGTTGGCAGCTATGCAACATACTGTTTCTTTATACTGGCAGATAGCTTAGGTAGTGGCCTGAGTTAAGGCTATAATCATGTGTTGCCCTTCGAGTATTTGTCCCTCAGCTTGTCCTTTCTTCTGGGCCCTAGACCCTACTTTAAATGAAAAATGTTTAGAACATTATTTTTTCTCCACAGCTGAGAGACTGAATATGTTTTCCAGTCTGAAGCTATATGGTTGCCAGAATTGTTAATATATTTCTCGCTCTATGGCAGACACAAGACAAAGAGAAGAGGAACAATGTTCTTTATGGTCTTCATGGGGCTGATCCTTCTGCATTGTTCCATGCCCATTTGAAAGTACTTTTTTTCAACAACCCTCTGAGTAAAATAAAAAAGAGTGATCCAATGGTAAAGGCACAGAACTGGGACTCAGAACACTGGTCTTTTAAGTGAGAGCTCTCAGATATTCTAAGTGATCAGGGACATTGGTATTGCAGACTGTTAAAGAAAAAAGATGTGCTTATCTCTCTCACTGTTTGCCAGCCCACTTTGAAATCTGTTGATAAGATGTAAGTTCAAAGTATTGTAATTATTWTATTATTATGAGCATTAACACCAATTTTACAAGTACACAAAAGTACTTCTGGAAGAATGCTTCTTAAACCAATAAAACCTGTAGAAAGAGTATTATAAAGTATATTATGGAAGAAAATTGAGCTGTTAAAAAATAGACCTGCTTAAAAAGTACAAACTCCTTGTACCAGCTCACACATTTATCCAAAAATCTATCAAGTGAATTCGAGCTGAATTCCTGCTACTGGAAGTGTACAGAGAGAAGCCTATTTGCATGTAATAATGGCATGCATTGAAAAGGCCACTTTTCTGCTGTCTCTAATATCCAGATTAGGGTCTGTGCTGATTCATCTGTTCTTTCTAATGTGTCCATTACCAGGCCAAGCACAGCACCTGACCCTAAAGGAACAGGCTCTTTCTGGAATTTATCTTACTTCATGGAGTCCAGATAAACCTTTTAACTAGAGTTTCCTTCTTTACTTTAGCTGGAAGATGAATGAGTTGCATCTAATCTGTCAGGCTCCCTTAAAATATTTCTTTTTGTCTTGCTAATTAAATGAGAGGATTGTGAACTTCAAAATAGCAAGATCCTATCATGTCATTTACAAAACAGCATCTCGCTTCAGCAGGTAGGAGAAATCCTCAAAAGTGGAAGGTACTCTTTCATATTCCCCTTAGTCCCCATCTCTGTGTTTTCTTCCTTGAGGGTAGTCAATGATATGCACAGTGCCTGGAGTCCTGCTTCATAGGCATCAGGTTCAAAAGTCTCAGCTTTGTTGCCTGCCCTTTCATTCTTCTCTTTTCTGAATTCTGAAAAGTGACAATTTTAAGAATTTCTGATTGTTGTAAGACAAAGTGCCTATCCTCCGTGTTTGCTCTGTGGCATACGTGCACTCATCCGGGCGCAACTCCAAATGTGGCAATGGTTCCATGCAGAGCTCTCACAGAGGAAGAGGAGAAAAGCAGATCTTGATAAACTGGAGGAGCGATCTGAGGAAAATAAGATGCAGTTCAATAAGGATGATTTCAAAATGCCACTCTTGGGAATAATCTGCAGCACAAATGCAAAGTGGGGAATGACAGGTTAGGCAGCAGTTCTGCCAAAAAGGATCTGTACTTTACACAGATCAGAAACTGATGGCAAATTAATGTCAGAATGTGATGAAAAAGGTGCCAAAAAGGACATTCAAACAGGAAAATAGTATTATAAGATATAAGAAGTAATCTAGTTTCCCTCAGCACCAGTAGGACCTAAACTGCAGGTACTGCAAGAAAGTTGTGGGAGAAAACAGGAGAAAATCCAAAGGAAAGTAGCAAGAATGATCAGAGGTCTAGGAAACACAGCACATTAGGAGAGACTGCTTTTGTTTTACTCTAGGAACCAGAAGAGCTAGCAGAGACATAATAACATACCTCACATATATAAAAGACTGCTGAAAGGAGAAAGGAATTATCTCTTTTCTGTGTCCATGGAAAATAAGACAATAGTTAACAGATTTAGACTGCAGCAAGAAGGATTCAAGTTAGCCATTAGAAGAAGCTTTCTTATAGAAGGGACAGTGAACCATCTGAAGAGACCATTATGAGGAGGTTGTGGACTTACCAGCATTGATGGTTTTACAGACAGACTAGATCAATGTCTGCCGGGAAGGGTGCTGGACAGCAGATGCTGCCTTGGAGAAGGGAAATGGACAAAGAACCTTGAGCGTGCTTCTTCCCATTTTGATGATCCTAAGCGTGTAGCTGTAGTTCTGATAGGGACAAATACCTCAGAACTGTAGAATGGATTGTATTGTGCATTAAAAGACAAAAATGCTTCTTGCAGGAGAGGAAGATGAGGAAGAACCTGAGATGCCTGTTGGCCCTCGGCCTCGCCCGATGTCGGAACTGCACCTCAAGGAAAAGGCTGTGCCCATGCCTGATGCCAGCGCATTTTTCATCTTCAGTCCTAACAACAGGTATTTAAGAGGCTGCTCTGCTGGAACCAGGAGAAGGAGACAGGTACCCCTTTGACCCTGGGTCCCAAAGGTTTTATGCTGTGGAGCTCCCTTTCAGCAGTTCATATCAGAGGTGTCTTTTCACCAGTCTTTCCTTCAAAGGCCCTGGCATGAAATCTCCATGAAAGCCTGAGTGTAGGAAGCCCTCTGACAATATGCCTGTTCAGTGGGAGTTCAGGGCACCTGCAAGGCTGGTTGAAAATGCAAATCACAAAAGCTTTGGAAATAAGGGACTCTGAAGCAAGTCAGCAATTGGAATTCTGCAGCATACACAGGTCCAAATTCAAACAAGCCATCAGGCAGTCAGTCAAGCATGAGGTAGGACCCCTTGTCCTAATGACTGCTCAAAACCTACTCCCAGTAGGAAGTTCCTGTGTCTCTGCTTATTCCTACCCTTCAGGAGTAAGCATGCAGGAAACAGGACAGGGAAGAGGAGAGTCCACAGCTCCCAGGGCAGGCTGAGGAGAATAATTCTTCTCTCACACTTTTCCCTCAGGCTCCTGCAGGCAGTGTGGCTTCACATTGCCCCACCTCTCTTCTCAGTACGGATGTGTGAGACAAGTACTGTGAGTAGAGGGTTGAGCTGTCACAGAAAGCAATTTATATATCTTTCCAGGGTGCAGAAGTGATCTCATTGCCCAGTGCTCTGTGCAATACCATGTGTCCCAACATCTTTCTGGCGACTACGCTTCCAAATACAGCCCTGAAGTAAGGCAGAGCTGTAAAAACAAAATGGAATTTAGAACCAGTCTTTCCACAGCAGGGCTTGTGCCACTCCTCCTTTGATATGTGTGTAACAGGGAAGGACTGACGAAGATTGGGACTCATGGACTGTAATGTCAACTTTGCCACCCACCCACTGTTGCTTGTTGAAGAAGTAAATTAACCTCTACAATCATCTGTAAAATTGGTATAATAGGGGCTTGGAGGCTGAACAGCCAAAAGTAGAGCTAAACAGACTAATGAAGTGCCTCTAGAATTATGCATAGGACTGTTATGAGACTTAACTCCTCATACTCTGATATTGTATGGAAAGTGCTTTAATGATGTCAAGTAAGCACACTGCCATTTGATGGGAGACTGCTACTTTCCTGTGCTGGTTTCCTGCTAAGAGCAACGAGCACTTTATATTAGGCTGAACTTTGGCAGACACCCTGCTTGGCATGATATTGTCCGACCAGAAGCCCTTTCCAGAAGCCAGCCTGCCTTACATTCATTTTGCTGGGTTTTGTGCCCTGGTAGCAGATGGATCCCTCATGGCTCCTGCCCAGTGACAGTCCAGTCCCAGCTCAGAAAGACAGTAGCCACTCCAAAGCCTGTTTCTGCTGCTTTCTCCTAACTAATTCACAATGAATGAAAGCAAGTGATGTAATTTCAGGTTGGCAGGTTTTAGACCACATCTAAATCACAAAAGGCTCTGTCGGGAGAGGCTGGCTGTTCTCCCTTCAAATGCACCAAACATGAGTCCTGCAGGCAGCCTATCACACCTTGTGCATCATTTCATGATACAGAGATCCAAGGGAGCACAGCACCCGGCAGGGCCAAGCACAGCTGCCTGGGCCATGATTTTCCCTGCTGCTGGGGCAGAGCAAATCTGCTCTGCAGAGCAGTCCTCCAGGTCCAGTCCTGCTGGCAAAAGAGGAGGGGGGTATGTTACCCATGTCTTGCCTTTCTCTGAGAGATAAAGTTGTGCCTCTCCTCTCTCTTGCAGGTTTCGTGTCCACTGCCATCGAATCGTTAACGATAACATTTTCACCAACCTGATCCTATTTTTCATCTTGCTCAGCAGCATCTCCTTGGCAGCTGAGGACCCTGTCCGACACCTCTCCTTTAGGAACCAAGTATGCTTCCCATTCTCCTTCCCTTGCAGTGAGTTAAGAGTGTGATACAGCAGATCATGAGCCAAAGTCAGGAAAGTCTGAAAAGACTGCATCAGAGGCTTCTGGAGTGACTTTCTGCCCTGATTTGTGCCTTTTGCTAGGCTTTGTGAATGTGAAATCACTGGGCTTTACAGGGGACGTGAGTCAGGGCAGATTTTGGCCCCTAGTTCATTTCATAAGCATCTGTTGGGGAAGAAAGGACAGGAGACTGAAGAAAAAATTACTGTTTCTTGGGATTTGAGGCATTAAAGATGGGGTGTAGATACACTGGTTGGGGTTCAGACCATTCTAATTCTTGCAATTTGCAAGTTCCCTTTGGAACATCTGCTCTCCTGCCACATGCTTGCTTTACAGCTAAAAAACCCAGGGTCTGATTCTTACTTTGTTTGCACTGGTATAAATCAGGAGTAACATTCCTGAGTTTGGCTCAGTCACTCTGGGGGAAGTCGGTGTCACTAAGGTTAGAATCAGACTGTTTGAACGCAAGTTGCAAAGTAAATTTGAGGTAATCCTCAGAAAATATGCCATGCTCCTCTCCTGGATAGGCTGGGGGAAGGAGAGGAAGGCATTTAGCACAGAGATGCATTCTCTCCTTCTTTTCTGGCCATTCCTATTAGCCTTTTGAAATGTTCAGTGGTCTCCTAAGTCTGCCAGTGGTTGTTTCCGTTAATCTGGGTTCACTGTAGAAATCAGAARTGTCAGCAGTCATATGTGACACTTCTGATCTCTGCTGTCTGCAGCAGCATTTTGGCATCTTTCTGCTTGAATGCTGGTAGAGATTGCTAGACTTGAACAGTGGGCCAATTTATTTATTGTTTAATATTAAAACCTGAATTGAACGCTCATTGTTCTGCCTCCCCTGAAATATCCTGGCCCGTATATGTATATGAAGAGAAGATGATAATGGAGGTTTATTCCTGAGCCTTATCTCAGAGCTGCTTTGCATTTTTTCCTGAAAGAGGGTGCTAAATAATACAGTCAAACCTATGCCACCAATGACCTACTTGCTCATAGCTGAGTGTGTCCACCATGTAGAGCTAAATGTATGTCAATCTTAGCATTAGAGAATGATGTCAGCTGGCATATGGGCTTCTGACATGCCACAGAAGCTGCTGAAGAATATATTGCAGAGAGATTTAAATGAGAAAAAAAATAGTCAAAGCTAGTTGTCCTGGATAAAGAGCTGGAGGTTTGGGACAAAGTGTTGTTTTGGCTATTTAAACCCACTGATGTTGCATGAAAATCTGTGCTTAATTTTTGCAGGTACAGATGTTTAAAATGTGTCAAACAAAGGGACACTGACAAGATGTTTGGGTTGCAAATGTGATCTGCCTTTACGCCTTGACAGTAGAACACTAAGATTGTGTCCTGCCCTGTGCCCACTCAGAGGGCTGGAAGGGAAGGAAATAAAGGTGCAAGCGAACTAACTGCCCTTGCCCTCACTCTGGGATAATATAATCAGACATTAACCTGTTCACATGGACTTTTGCAGACTGGTTTCTGCTGTTAACACAAACCGTCCCAGAGCAGAAGACAGGAATGGAGAGATCCTTCTCCAGCAAGGGCTAGCAAAGAGCTTTGGAAAGAAGCAGTCTTCTTTCCTGGGCTGGGCTAGTGGCTGCATCTTTCCTGTGTTGTATAGAGCTCGGGCAGCAGGTCTTTGGAAGTGTCTCTCCAATACGATCAAACGTCTTCAAAACCCAAGCAAGACCTGAAATTTTATACGCTCACAATGTTCTCCTGTTTGCATTCTGGCCAGGTGCTCTTTCATTTTAGTTTATTCTGGGTTAAATACTTATTTAGATGGTAATAAACGTGCCTGCTGATAAATGATACTGCCTGCACAGGTGATCTGTGGTCATTTCCAGCAGGCATGATTTCATCTAAACAGGAGGACTTTACTAGCTACAGCTTTGGGGCCACGTTCACCAGTATGGTCCAGTTGCTTTGCTGTGCTCTGGTGATGTAAAACAGCTGCAGACCCAGCTTAATCATCCACTTTAATCAAGTTTATGGCTGCTTTATGTCAGTGGAGTGATGCAAAGCAGTCTGAGAGTACCCATGAATCTGACCCATTGGTTATAAAATTGTTCCATTGATATAATAACCAAATATCAGGACCTAGCAGGCTGCAATGCACAGGGACATTTCCAGTTATAATGTGTACAAATTAATATGGGATGCAACTGAGGCCAGTCCATCCTTGAAATGGCCCTTTTTAATTCTCTAAGTTGTAAAAATTTATAGAGCCCAAACTAGCCTTGAAGAGTGAGAACAACTTCTACAGAAGTCAAAAATTGAGCAGTGACTTGAGGAATTTTAAGTTACACAGTCACAGTAAGTGATACATGTCCCTATTTGATCTTCAGTGACTGCAAATTGGCATGGATTTGGGTCATGCTTAAATGGTGCAATCTAAAATAACACTACAGTTTGCAATAGCTATCTCGTTGCCCATGGCATAACAGTCTATAAGAATCTAGCCACTCTTTGTAAACCTATAAGTCTGGGTTAGGACAAGAGCATCCAGATACAGTAAAGACCTGTGGGATGCATAACATCCTCCTGGTGGTGGAGGAGAGTTTACTGCTGTATGTTTATTAGTGTTTTAGCAGTAAAGGCTTAAATTCAACAAATGACCAGGTTTCTACTGCTTCTATATAGTGATTATTCAGTTTATAATGTGGTTAAGCTAAGAGGACAGTRATCCAATGGACTAATACTTTTGATTTTCACTGTTTGCAGTGTAGGTAAAACAAAAGAGTTTGGGATATTGGAATATACTGGAAAAAAGAGTCCAATTCTGGTCCCATTAGTTGGTAGTAAAGTTCCCATTTGCTTCTGGGGGATGTAAACTGGTCTGCAGTAAAAGACATCTCTGCCCTTAATGCTGCTACTTTAAAAGTCACGTTACACTTCTAGACTTGCTGTTGCCTTCTGTGGCCATGTTTTGTGGCCTGCTGTGTGTAACTCTGTTAAGCCCACTATGAAGTCTAAGTTCATGGGACTGTTGAGTTTTTCAGCTTGCCTGTTCCCCAGAATGCCAATGGAAAGATGCAAAATCTAAGCTAGGCATCTCTAGTGGATGAGCAAATTATGACTCCGAGATAGAAGTTGTGATTCTGTTCAATTGGCAGAGTGCATATTTGTTATTCATCCTAATTCAGGGCAAGCTGGGATAGAAAAAAAAAAGAAGAGATAGAGCAGCCCCTGTGCATCAATTTGCAGTTTGTTTTTCTTCCTTTGCAAAAGTCACAGAACAAGCCTGAAATTAATAAGAAGGAATTGCATGTTTTCCACTGAGAGACTAGACGTTCTTGTATTCTCAGTTTGGAAATCTATTTGGGAAAACCCTTGAATTGTCTGTTCTTTATCAGATACAAATATAAAAAAATAAAAATAAAAAAATCCTACAACAACCAAGAACTTGTTTTGCCTTCAAAACCCTCATGGGATTGTAACTCAGAAAAGATTATCATTTAATGTGCTTCTTGTCTCCTGTGCCAAGACTTTCACTGCATTCAACAGGACATCATTACAAAACCATTTCCTATATTTTCCTCTTTGTCCCTTCGTTAAGAGGCTTGTGTATTTGATTTTGAATTGTGATTTCCCATTCCAGCGGTCAGTCACTGATATACCCTCCCCACTCCTATTCCCTTTTGTTTTTACAGATTCTCTTTTATTTTGATATAGTTTTTACTGTCATTTTCACCATTGAAATTGCTCTGAAGGTAAAGTGCCCATCTTCTCTACCATTTCTTGATCACGAGCTTACTAGTTTTCTGCCGCTATCTGTTGCTAACACACACGCCTGTTTGTTCCTGGGTCACGCTCAGTACCACTAACCCAATTGTGCTTATTTTTCAGATCCTAGGCAATGCAGACTATGTCTTCACTAGTATCTTTACATTAGAAATTATTCTTAAGGTAACCAATCTGAGCAATACACTTCTTCCTTTTTTTCTTTCTCTCTTTCTTTCTCTCTTTCTCTCTCTCTCACTCTCTCACTTTTTTTCTTGTATCACCTTAAACCCCAATATTATATCTACACACAGAATTGTTTATCTTTTGATTTTATCCTTTTGGTAGTTGTGTAAGAAGTCTTCTGTGAAATTTTGATATTCAAACTTGTAATAGACAGCCAATATCAGCACAATGCTCTTCTGGGGAATCACAATGAAAGGATGGATTGGGAAAAGTAAGAGAGGACCAAGAAAAAGGCCAACACCCTAGAAACTTGCTCTCTCCATCCTGGCCAATCTTTCCAAAACCGGCTTTGTTTGCTGTACAAAGAGCCCTGAGCACATGCACTTCCTCCACTGCATATTAAAACCCAAAGAGAAGGTATCAGTTCTGCACAAGTCGTGACACTGGGCCAGAGGGAGCCAATGACTTACATAAGATTACAGTGTGCACAGCTGAATGGGAGATAGGAAACGGTTCTACCAGGGAGCCCAGTGCAGAAACTCAATTTTTAGGTGTGGCAAGGGAACTGAGAGTACAAATCACTGAAACTCGAAGGACTGTAGCTGAGAATGAAAATTACTGAGCCACCTGGTTGAAACCTGGCTTTAGATTTCCCAGGAATATGCTCTGTACCAAAGGAAATGCGCAGGAGAATCGTTCAGCTGGGAAGCAAATAAAAATAGGCAGCCTTGTTCTTAACTCTAATTTTCCCAAAATATTAGACTAATAATTTAAATAACAGTAATTGAGCAAAGTTCTGGCTTTCCAAATGGTAGGTTCACTTGGCAGCTTGATCTTTTTCTCAGCAAGATGGTTCTAAGTGCTGGCAGGCAGCAGCATTCTCCTTAGAGTTGCTCTGATCTTGCAGCTTAGGTCCCTAATAACAGTATCCAAACTGGAGGCTGGCAAGCAGGGAGACCCTTGCGTATTTTTGTAGAGAGGCGTGCTTTTGATATGACTTTAAAGCACCAGAGCCAGAATGCTCTCCAAAGTGATGTACGTATTATGCTGTCATGCTCAATCCAGTGTGCATCCGTTTCCACAGTCAATCTGAACATGCACGCACCAAATGGTCTATCAACAAGGCACGCATCTCAGCAGCAGCAATATTTAAAACCAAAGCTGTAGTCTAAGGCTTAGCTTTCTACATCAAGGCACCTTCCCACCTATTTGAATTTACAGTAGCAATTCTGCTCCCACTGAAGCAAGCTGTAACCCACCTATCAGTGGAAGCAGAACCTAACCTAATCGACTGGTGTATTGCTCTGTTTTCATCACAGGAGTGTACTGCATAGTACCTATTTCTGAGCTTCCCCAATATTACCGGCAAAATTCCCCCATTAACTTCAGTGACTATGTGACAACACCTCTGAATTTTCTGCAGGGCCAAGTGGGAGAGGAGTGCAAGGACTACAAACATTTAAGAAATTCTGTTCTTATCCTGTCGGTCTCTGCCTCACAAGGGCTTGTTTCTCAGAGCCTGTTTCTCTGATGCCTTGCCTTGTGCACAATCTTTTGCACAAGAGCAAAGTTGGTGTAAATGATAAGCAAAAGAATAAATGATTATATGATGTTCGAGACAGTGGAGAAACAAGCTTCATCTATGTCAGTGTTGCTGATGGCACATGCAAGCCTCACAATGACATGATGGAGTCTGATGGATGTTAGCAAGGTGACTACCTTAGCAGTGTTTTGAACATGCCATTGAAGATAATTATGATTTAGTTTTAAATAGCATTCTAAGAGCTTTGTTCAGTGCTCCAGGTGGAAGGCAGGCATAGATTGTACACTCTGTGAGAGCCTCTCCTAAGATAACAAAATCTCTCAACAGGCATGAGAGAACCACAGTTTGTATAGAACTTAAACTCAGCAGATTCCCCTCCTGATTTCAATGGTGTCTCCTTTCTTTCAAGATTGCCATACAAAACATAACCACTACAGGGCATCTTTACCAGCTTTGTTATGGCAAGGACCTCCCCCCCTTCCCCAGTCAAATGTATCTATAAGTATAAATTCTAAGCCAGGACCAGAGTTTATACTTCCTCTCCTTCTAAGTTCTATCTGACTGATGGATAGTTGGTTCCCTGATGTCATGGATGTTTGGTGAAAAAAGCAATCTGATATATCGTGTGCTCTTCCACTCTCACTAAAGTTGTCACAGGTAGACATGGCTGGAAACCACCAGCAGGTATGCCATCCTGAGCTATTAGGAACCAGAGAATTCCAGTTTGAACTTCTGGTTCATACTTCTAGTTGGGAGAGTCTGGCTGGAGTTGGTCATTGAGGAATAGTCTCATGATGTCTGCTTCCAGTTACTTTAGGCATCTAACTTAGATGAGATGCAGAGGACCAAATTTAGAAGCCTGTGTTCCTAATGCAGGTAATGGAGTAAGATTAGCAATTGTGGGGTTGAGGAGTGCTCAAAGCAGCTGCATCAGATCACTCACCAAGGCTAAGGTAGGTGGTACAAATACCCTTATCACCTCATCCTCTTTGAGATATTGACATGCCAGACATATCTATTCATATTCTGAAATAGAGCTCAGCCTAAAATTGAAAGTCAGGACCTTGGCTTTCCTGAGTTCAGAAGTGTTTAAGTCTGACATGGGGACTGAGACCCACTTCCATTTCCATTGTCACTTAATCCAGTTCTGGATGTGTGACATCCCCTTCAGCAGAGCACACCCAGCAGCGCAGAGAGTCCCTTGCAAAAAATGTAAACACTGGTTTCTATTCCCCAAGTGTGTGGTGCTCATAATGATTACCTCCACGAAGAGGCCTCTCTGTCTCAAGGAATCTTACCTTGGGCTTTGCAAAGAAAAATCAAGGGGAAAATGCAACCACCTCTTTTGTAGAAGAAAGACGGAGGGAACTGGATGGGGGAAGGAGAACTGATTGAACACAATTGAGCTGGATAGAAGGAGCAAACTGAAGAGAAGAGGAATTCCTCCTSTTGCTTAAGCTGTACTCCTAAGCATGAAATCCCTGAGGGATTCTGTTTTTTCTTGCTCAGAGGGAAGAAAGCTCAACTGTCCACTGCAGCTGGTTTAAGCTGTGAAAAACATCACAGAAGAGTTCCTTTTATTTCGTATTTTAATTCAGGAGCCTTTATATAATACAATACTCCCGRGTGTCCTCTGCCACTGAAGATAAAGGGAAAAGCATATGATTGCAAAGAGTAGTTTTTGCAAACAGTCATTATGCTGCTTTGCTGATTCTGAGTGTTACATATTCTAGGCACTGGAAGTGCAGAGAAAAAAGGACCAGAGAGACCATATGAGCACCCTTTTCCTCACTGAACCTAACATTGGCTTTCCCTAATTAGTTCTCTCACAGTTATTCTGCTGTCTTCTTCACTCTTTCTTTTTCAACTTCTCCTTTGGCATCTGGGGGTAAATTGTCTGCTATGTTACAAATACTGCCCCTCCCCAAATGTACACTCCGAGCACAACCAGTTAGTTTTGGTTTCTGAACAGATGCTAATGGCAAAGTGTGTTTTTTGTCTTCGTGTGCCTCCCTGCAGATGACCGCTTACGGGGCTTTCCTCCATAAAGGCTCCTTCTGCAGGAACTATTTCAACATCTTAGACCTGCTGGTGGTCAGCGTTTCTCTCATCTCCTTTGGGATCCAGTGAGTGAGCTATTTTCAACTGGTTGATTTTTCTGGACAGTAGGACTGGGATGGGAGATGATACCTCAGTCTCATTGTCTTATCTGGGCAGGATTTTTCTTGTGAGCCTGAAAGTATTCTTCCCAGATAATTCAGGAGACATTAGAACTCATCCTTGTGAGGGGAGATAATAATTGGCCTATACTACACTGGTGACCCAGATCTCCCAGAAAGAGCAAATGAGAACAAGAAACTTGGTCCACTGTGAATCATGAAACTCAGCTTTGGTCCAACATCTGAGTTACTGTATCAGTTCAGGACAGTTAAGAGACTTAACTGTTTCCTCGCAGAGCTCTCTTTCCTCTCTGGAAAACAGGATGATAACATTTTGCTACTCCCTAAGAGTCTTGGTCAGTGAAATATTATCAAGCACTTGAAGAGCTGTATAAGAATCCTCAGAGCAGTGGTGGCAGTGTCAGTTGCTCCTACTTCTGTCACTTCCACTTGGTATCTGTTGATCTGATAATTTGCTTAATAAGTTTATAAATTTACTTGACTATATAGAACTCTATGCATCGGATAAGGAGTTTCCAAAGTAATAACAGCACACCTGATAAGAAATCAGCTCCCAGTTGTTCCCATTATGGATTAGCAGCTCATGTATGATATATTCCAGAGCTCACTAAGTCAAGCAGAAGGATTTATCAGGTTCATTTGGCTTTCAGTCAAGGTCTTAAGAATGGCTCAGTGCTCATCTTGGCCTGCTGTGTTGTTCTTACAGACCTGACTAGGCTCTTCATATGTTAGCAAAAGAAGCTTATTCCCAAAATCAGTAGGAGGGCCTGATGTCATACAGCATGGAGGAAATTCTCGGTCAAGGTTTCAGTCCTCAAAGATGCAGAGAGCTGTGGCCCTATTGTAGCAGACAGTTCTGTTCTGAACTTAAAATTAAACACATAGGTAACCCTAATTAATTCAGTGGGAGTTTCCACATCCTTAAAGTTATGTACAGTCTTAACTGATTTGCTGGATCAGAGGCCAATACATTGCAGAATCAAACCCAGCTGGATGGTATACCTTTAAGTGCCAGAGTCACCTGGAATTTGCTTTCTTCTATTAACATTTCAGCAGAGTGCTTCTTTGAGCCTTATCTTAAAATTGCATGGGATGACTACATCTTGGCACAGTTTCCATTAGGTATCTACAGAGTATTTGGTAGCTTGCCCTGCTTAGAAAGACTGCCTGTGTTCCATTCCCTTCAGTAATACAACAGGAATGGTGAACACCGGGCGAATGTATCTTGAGCCTGCATAGATCAGGAAGCAAGACCTACATAAAAAACTCCGTAGAGTGGTTTCCTCACCCCCATCACAGTCTTTTGTAAAATGCCTAGAATGACTGCTCTCCTCCATACACATTTTTCAAACATATTTAAAATTGCAAGGATAAAATATATTTTCTTTGTACATATGCCATTAGCATTGCTAATGTGTCTGCATCATATATTTACTCATGTTAAAGGGTTTCTTATATAAGGATGAAATGTTTGGTAATGTACCGATCAGTAAGAATATACATTTTCTCATAGCTAAAATCAAAGCCAYGATCATCTGTGAGCCCTAAGCTGTAAACTGCAAATAGCTAAAAAGAGTCTATGTTAGTAAAATCAGCATTTGCTTTTGAGGCAGATGGGTCTGAGTTCTGATCCCAGTCACCCAATGCCCTGAGTTGCCATAGCAGGTAGCAAAGAGCTGACTCAGTAAGTACCCTATACAGTCTAAGGCTGTGTAGGATTTCAGATGAGAATGAGTGGGTGAAATCCACCTGCCCCTTACAGCATGCCCRCCGCCATATCACTGTATCTCTCAAAGCTGACCTTTTGATACTTTCTTCCAGGTCCAGTGCTATCAATGTGGTGAAGATCCTACGTGTTCTGCGAGTGCTCAGACCACTGAGGGCCATCAACAGAGCCAAAGGCCTAAAGGTTAGAAGAGTCCCAATGCACTCTGTAAATTACAAAGTCAAGTTTTTTCAGTCTACCAGGACTTTTACAACAGTTCAAGGGCTGTTTTAAGGATCACCACTCAGGTTAAATGTTGCAGTTTGCTAGGGTTACAGATGGGCTCACAAGTCTACTTTAATTCTTCCACCCTTGCACTATTAGCTAAATTCCCCTCTGTGGGCTGGTGGGTGCCCAGCTAGGTAAGGATGTGTTGCTGGATGTATTAAAGGTCTGAGCTCTGGTGTTTTCCTGTCCCTTTTTGCCTGCTTCTAAAGTACAATGAAGAATGTAAGGGGTCAGTTTTCTTTCCTGAGACATTACTTAATGGTAGTAGTTAAATCAGATCTTTTTATTTGTTGTTGTAGTCGTGGGCTTCTCCCCTAGCCAGAGCAACGCAGGACAATCTTACAAGTTACTCTTGTTCCTATCTTCCATTTGCAGCATGTGGTCCAGTGTGTGTTTGTCGCCATCCGAACCATTGGAAACATTGTGATTGTCACCACTTTGCTGCAGTTCATGTTTGCCTGCATTGGAGTTCAGTTGTTCAAGGTAAAACCATTGGACTCATTCGTTCATCCATCACACTGAGCTGTCTTCTGGGGTGGGAAAAATAGCATGAAGAAGCCTGTGGAAGGGGATATGGAGTCTTCCCTTATGAAAGAAAAAACATATGTGGCACTATCATTGTTACCTGGGCTCCTGCTACTATGAATTCCCCCAAACTGGACCAGACACATGCATAATTTCTGCATTTCATCTGTAATCATAAGAAACCAACAGTAAGGTTGGCCACCCTCTTCCTTCCCTAATAGTTTGTGGCATGACCTCAGTGCCAGGGAGGTGAATGGGGCTGTTCTAAAGGATTTGGACTTGCAGACTCTGTCTACCCCCCATCTTACAGAGGAAGGGCCATGCCAGATGATCACTGGAGGTTCTTTATTCACTTGYTACGGTCTACTTTTATTTCTTTGCCCTTCATCACCCTTCTGACAACTAGTATTCTGCAGCACTCAGCAGGCATGCACTGAGACATACACAGAAAAGTTCTGTGCAGGCAGATGAAAGCCTGTGTTCTGAACTACCCAGATGCAGGCAACTTTCAAACCGTTTGCTCACATCTGCGTGCAAAAGAGCATGTAAACATACTCATAGTCAGTCAAGCAAGTAGTAAATGCAGTTTCCTTGCTACGTGACCTGCCCTAACCCTTGCACAGTCCAGGAAAGGAAAGTCCTTCCAGGAAAGGAAGCTTCATTCTTCTTTCTTCTTCTTCAAGGGCAAGTTGTACAGCTGCACTGATAGCTCCAAGCAGACAGCAGCAGAATGCAGGTGAGTGCGACCTTTCCCAGTCAGTCCCTTTTACTGGCTGTCTGCTCTCAGGGCCTGGTACTGTAAGTGCAATTGTCCCATGTTTTTGGTCTGTTCTTGAACCACAGGGGGTACTACATTACATACAAGGATGGTGAGGTCAACCAGCCGATGATCCAGCCCCGAAGCTGGGAGAACAGCAAGTTTGACTTTGACAACGTCTTGACTGCCATGATGGCCCTCTTCACTGTCTCAACCTTTGAGGGATGGCCAGAGTAAGTGCTTCTTGGGCCCCAAGGGCTGGGGTGCGATGCTGACAATGTCCTCATTCATTTCAAAAGAGGAAATTCAAATGCAGAATATTTTTAAAAGTCTAGAGCATTAAAGGTAGCGATAGTAGCAGCAGTCGCTGTAGAATTATATACTTTCTTTGTAAATTCCTAAGAGCCTGGAGGAATTGCTGTTCCTGTATTTGTCAACAGTGCACAGCACTTCTCTAGGTCTTAAGAAACAATTTCCAGTAGTGGCACTGATAGCAATATTTGTTACAGTAGGTACTAATGCTGATACTAATACTGACTTACAGTACTGCTAGATGTTGCAAGTTTTCCCATGGAGCCAGCAAACTAGTATGAAATGCACCAGTGCTGTCTCTGCAGTATGGGCAGACATTGGATATTTCACCAGGCTATACTGTCTGTACCACAGGGGCCAAGGACTTCCACCACTCCATTCTGTCAGTGTGACATGGGTGTGCAGGATATGATGGGGTTGCCCCAGAGCTGTGTCACTGGATGATGCCAACTGCTGTGTCAATAAGTATTAAAAGCACTGAAATCCCCTTTCCTCACAGAACTCAGTTCCCAGCAACCCAGACTCTTCTGTTTTCTGTTAAATGAAGGAATGTATCTGTTCTAACTTTTTAATTGTTCAACAATGTATACACTTCACCTCTGAACAGGTTCAAATGTATAAAGTTAATAAGAGCTGTGCCTTCTCTTTTGCAAAAGCTTACACTCAAATCAGTGAAAGTCTGCACATCTGCAAGTGAAAGCATTCTGATACAATTAGAAGAAAAATAGCAAATCTGAGTCTTATCACTTGTAAAGCCTCACGACAGTTGCAGATTTTCTCTGCATTGGGTTCCTATTTGCTTTCAGGTTGCTGTATAGGTCCATTGATTCCCACATGGAGGATGTGGGACCCATCTATAATCACAGGGTTGAGATATCCATCTTCTTTATTATCTACATCATCATCATTGCTTTCTTCATGATGAATATCTTCGTTGGTTTCGTCATCGTCACGTTTCAGGAACAAGGAGAACAAGAATACAAGAACTGTGAGCTGGACAAAAACCAGGTAATTTACAACTACTTGTTGCCACCAAAGATAAGAAATACATTGACAATAAACTTTTAAGAGAGAGAATACATCCACAGAGGAACATGTAAGGACTGCCAACAAGCTAAAACACTAAGCTGTCTATACTGCCATTTTTCAGGAATCAGGTAAAAAAAAATCTCTCTTTAAGATTTGCACAAAGGACCAACATCTACTTTAAAGTGTGCTGTATCATTTGGTTCACTGACATTAATTAGATGAATGTGAATATGTTGTCTCTAATAGTTAGAATAGATGCATTCAGATTATGATATAAAATAAATTCTTCTTCCAAGCTTTGTCATTTCAGTAAACAACCTGAACTTACTTTTTTTTATTTTTGGAGGCAGCTGACCAACCACGCATTTTGTTTTTGATTTTTAAATCTACCCTGCCTCTTTCACAGCGCCAGTGTGTAGAATATGCCTTGAAGGCCCGGCCCCTGCGGAGGTACATCCCTAAAAACCAGTACCAATACAAAGTCTGGTATGTGGTAAACTCCACCTATTTTGAGTACCTGATGTTCGTTCTGATCCTGCTGAACACCATCTGCCTGGCCATGCAAGTAAGTGTGCAAGCAGAAAACCTCACAGGAGATGAGTAATTAGACCCTGCTGGGGAAAATGTAGAAGCAGCAGAGGTTGAGGCCAGCTTTCATTTTCACACCATGCACTGAGGGAGAGGGGCATGATAAAAGATGTTGTACCATGTTCACTCTGGATGACATTTAGTTAGAATCATGAATCTGCCTCTCCTCCTCTTCCCACTAATATGTGACACTTTCAACAATTCTGTTTATCCTGTTTAAAAACAAACAAACAAAAAATTCAACAGTTATAGGCCAATTCAGCGGCCACTGTAAGAACAAGTAACTTTTCAATTCTGACTTGTATTCTCTAAAAAGTAGGAATAGGCCATGAGCTGCCATTCACTTGAGATCTAAAGTTTACATTTTGTCCTTTTCTGCATTAAAGAAACAGAGACCAAATATGTGGGCAAACAAGAAGAATAAGGAAAATGGAGATAGAAGGCAGGTGATCCCTAGCATCTCTTTTTTTCTGTATTAAGACCCATAGAAACTTGGCTAAAAAGTACCTCCAGAGGCCATGTTTTATATCTCATCACCTCAAGGCAGAATCAGCTCCACCTAAAGCATTTCCTGACAGATGTTTGCCAAACTTGCTTCACTAGTGATGCGACTGGTTGCCTTACTACCCCCTACGCTTGTGCGCTTATTTTCCTTAATGTGAGAAGGTTTTCCAAACATCTAATGTGAATCTAACGATCAAACATTTGCTGCTGGATCTACAAGAATAGCAAATAGCAGTAGTATATTAACATGTGCAGAGTGTAACAACAGTAAAAGGGAAGGAGACATAATCTTTAGTTAGTGGCCAGCYTGCAAAAAGTAAAGTTTAAGTTCTTTTCAGTCAAGAAATAGGCCCTTGTAGACACAAGTTGTTCTGTACGTTTCCCCAAGCCTGTCCTTTTCTGTCTTGTTCCTTCCAGTCTGTCTCTGCCCAAGACCTCTCTCGCCTCCCCTTCCATATTCAGTCAGTCCTAGACTCCATCTATTAAGCCCATCTCCCCAGTCCCAGTTTCTGCAGCCACTCGAGCCCCATTCTCCTCTACACTCTGGCTGTTTAAGAACTAGTGTGCCCATCACTATCCTCCCCAAACTCCACCCCTTCTCCTTGCCCAGTCAGTCCAATCTGTCTCTGAACTCCTTTCCTCAGTCTGTGGCCCAGACAGTCCCAGATCCCCATTCCTCAACCAGTCCTTCTCCTCACTACACAAACTCCCAGCTGCAGTTTTCCCTCCATGGACCTCCTTTCCAGTCTCTCTGTGCCACACTCCCTTTCCATTTCATTGTTTAATACACTTTGTTCCTGTCACTATTTCATCCCTTACTCTGAGTCCTACTCTCCATGCCCTTCTCCAGCCTGCCCCATTTTTTCCCCTCCTACATCAGCTTCTCTTTTGACCTTAGCATCCCACCGCTACATTTCCCACTGGATCGGTCCCAGTCTGCCCAGCTCCAGGTTTCCCATAAAAACTAGCCCCAGTTTCCTGTCACTCGCTACCAGTCTAAGTCTCCATTCCCACTCAGTTTCACCTTATTTTCTCTCAGTGCTTCCAGTCCCGTCTCACCAGATTTCTTGTCCTCTCTATTTCTTTCCCTTCATTTGGTCTAGCTCTTTCCCCTACCTGTTGAAAAGGCTACTCTTCTGTCTTGCCTAAGGTATCAACAAAGGAGTGAGGCAGCACAAGCACAAGAAGGAGCGCTCTGCTCTCAGCTGAAGTATATACTGCCATGCTATCATGAAACAATGTAGAGTGACTATTTTGTTCACTCTGAAGCTTTGGAGCATGCTCAATTGCTGTGATAGCAGTGTATGCACAAGGCAGCTGGAGCTAGAAGATGTGAGAAGTTTGTGAATACACAGACAGGACAGACAGAATCTTTGAAGAGTCTAGGAAGTCTATATCCATCCTGAGAAAAGTACAGGTTTCTCAAAGGCATATAGCTTGGTCAGATTTGTGTCAGATTTCATAAGGGACAGCAAATATGCTGTAGCAAGCACAAAAGCCACATTATTAAATTTAAGTTATTTACTTAAATGATTAAATAAATTATCCTGAGCCAATTCAGAATAGGAAAATTCAGCCCAGGTGGTTAAAGTTTAGCAAAGTTAAGCAACTCAGAACAGGGCCTTATTATACGAACTGGAAGATGACCTAAGGCAATGCAATCAGTCCCAGGTATAATGATCTGGAAAAGGGGAAATGAAGAGTGAGGTGGCAACATTTGCAGAAGACACTATTTTGATTAATCAAGAGAAGACAAAGAGTAACTTCATTAGATCTTAATAAAGCTAAGTGAATGGGCAGCATGATTGCAAATGTAATTCAGAGTTGACAAAGGCAAGATAATGCATATTGGAAAGATATGATTTGATCTGCTTATGTACATTGCAGGATCCTGAATTAAACGTAATTACTTTGGAAAGAGCTTGATATCATTCTGAACAGCTCAGTGAAACCCCCGTCCACTGTGCGGTAGCAGTCAAACAAAAAAGTAATCTAAGTGTTGGGGAAGGGTGAGATAACACAATTGGAGACTGTCTTGTACCATTATGCAAATTTATAATGAGTCTTCAATTGGAATGATAAGTGCAAGTAACCCCCCCTCAAAAAGTTTTTTTAAAAAGAGAAGTGATACAGAGCCAAATGGCAGAAATGAGTAGAGGTATGGAAATGCTTGTGTGTGAAGGGATAGGGATTATAAACTGAAAAAATAGGGTGTGCTGGGGTTTTCTTTAGAGAACCTTGACATCAAGGGAGATTAGTAGGGGCCCTGTGGAATCATACGTAGCTGGTACGTTCATTCTTCACACTGCTGCTGGGATGCCTATTTTTCAGCACTACGGTCAGAGCTGCATGTTCAAGGAAGCCATGAATATCCTCAACATGCTCTTCACTGGCCTCTTCACTGTTGAGATGGTCCTGAAATTAATCGCCTTCAAACCCAAGGTAGGTGCTGTAGGTGTGGAGCTTCCCAGCCTCTGTGTGTGTGTGCATGTGTGTGGGGCAGCTGTGAGGAGAAGGAGGAGGTGAAACTTTCTGATCTGTCACCCCACCAATAACTGAGCTGGACAGTTGCTCTCTGGATTGGAGTCTCACATGTATTTAATAACTTTTTTCACTGGAGACTAGACACATAAAAAAGAAAAAAGCAAAGCCTGTTAGTAGAGAAGGTTCATAGTTCTTTGTTTTTATTAAGTTATAGTAGTTACRCTATGTTATGGCTATAACGTGGTTTCCATGCTGAATGTTATTCTAATGCTCTCTCTTACTTTCCTAAAATAAAATACAAATAGCATCCCATGATTAGTCTTCTGGCCCAAGTGAAGTTAATCAAGCATGACTCATTTTGAGTTACGGCCTTTGGAAAAAAAAATTATGTTTCTTCTGTGAGGGCTATGGCTCAATGCTGGTTTGAATTACTTCCATTCTGAATTTAAGACTTCRTTGATAATATTCAGTACCCCAGCAGGTCCTGCCTGTAAATATTGTCCTGTCCATAAGGCCATGGCATTCTGCTAGTAGAGTTTTACCATGGCATAAGATTGTAACCTACAAGCTCTTCCAACTGATTTGAGACAGCTGGTGGAGGATGAGGACAAAAATTCTGACCTCACATAGTTTAAAATTATGTGAGGCTCTATTCTTTGGAGTGTAAATTCAGTGGTGTGTCATAAGGAGTGGAGTTCAGATACCTAAACACAGGTACCTCATGCCATTTCATATCTTCACAGATGCCTTGATACATTGGGTTTGGCAGATACAGACTGAAATGTCAGTTACAGTATTAGTAAAGATGAGAACCACCATGTCTGACAGTTATTCTTGTCCTTCATGTTAAACATTTAGGGGATCACAGAAGTTAAGAGCTCCAGCTGAAAAACTTTCTTCTCCCATTCCACTGAATTCAGTCTCAGTTTTTCGTGTTTTCTTTGTTCTGATTTCCTTCCACCCAGTCCGTCTTCCTTCTTTCATGCTTTCTAGGAATTCTTTTAGAAGAGTCACAGTTTTGTCTTGTATCCTGAGCCCAGTATCACTCTTCTTTCTCAGATATAGTTCTCATGAAGATTAGGAGCATCTCTTGCTGTCCTGTGAAGGATGGATTTTTCTGTGAGATCTTGGACACAATCTTGGGGAATTAGAAGTATCATCATCTGTTTCAGAAGGGATTGTAATTTTCAGGAGGGATCTACCTTTCACATTTGAGATTTTGCTATGTCTCTTAGCAAGCACATCTTTTGACACTTTGGAAAATACTGTCTGCACGTTATAGTCCCAGGAATCCATCTCACAGGCTTTGTAATGCTCTTCTGATTTCATAGTTCTACTTTACAGGAAGATTCTTAACTATGAGGAAGGTGAGCTTCTCAGGCAGAATTTCATTTGAGCGTTTAAGGGAAGAAGCCCAACTAGTTTGAATATTGAGCTTGGTACATATGCAGGAAAGGCTTTATCTGACATGGTTGCCTCTAACAGTAGGGAACTGGACATGATGTGGATGTCCCTTCTACTTTCTGTCTCTCATATTCCTGTGTTCAGTCTCCTTTTCAAGTTTAGCTGCACAACAAAGAATTAATCAAAATCAGCTGAGGGTAAGCACCTGTCCTCCAGATAGCAAAGGACTGAAACAGATTGCCTAAAGAGACTGTGGAATCTCCATCATTAGAGGTTTTCAAATTAAGTTAGATGAACCTTTGTTAGAAGAGGTTTAGGATATATGAGCTGCCTCAGGACAAAGGAAGATACCATCTTATAAGGTCCCTCTCAGCCCARTTTTCTATGATTCTGTAATTTCCAAACTAAACCCCCAGCTACTGCACAATTAAAAGTGAGAATATATGAGAAATTTTCCTTGTGACTAGAATAGTAGAGTATTAATAGAGTCTTCTCAACTAAGGATCAGACACCAACCTCAGGTTGGGTCCTGCCCATCCTGAAAGGATAAGCCATAAAAAGAATAAATCTGCTTAAAATCTGAGTCTGCCCTGTGTGCCAAAAATAGTACTAACCCTTAAACTGCTAGTTTAATTAAATACCTTCAGGAAAATAAACAACATTTTAAAAAATAGAACCATAGGATCTGCAGGGAAGAATAAGAGGAATGAACTTGTGAAAAGAGCTAATACAACAAAAACATTTGCCTCCAGCAGTATATTCACGCTGAATTACGCTCAGTACCAGTTCAGTGACTGCTCGCTCAGGTCTCTGCTTGGCCAGAACTTGTGTCCTTCTATCATGCAAGATATAAAAATGAAGAAACCAAGTTTTCAGATGGAGGTTGTCCCCAGGAACCCTGGAAAAGTGCAAAAGGATTTCAGCGTCATCGGGGTGAACGTCACTGTGGCACTGTCACCATCCTCTCCTCTCTAACCAACCAGTTTCTCCAGACAAAGAGATGAGATGCTAAGTGACATTAATGTTTCCCAGATATGAATGGCAAGATTAAGTAATTGCGAAATCTCTGCCAAAGTCAGAATTGGCTGCCATTTCCAGAGTATTAAAGCCCAAACCAACCTTTGATTAAGCTGCTGTGTCTCATTTTGATATTGTGCCTAAATCACTTTTTTCTGTCTGAAGGGTTCCCTAAAATGATGGAGCTGTAAGCTCCATCTGGCAACAAGACTGACAACAAGAGAAACTTAGGTAGMTGAGTGTATTATGTCCTCATCTTTGTCACAGTCCCCAGGAAAATGTGGCATGAAGTCCATCATAAGCTAAAACTGACAAAATGTGCTTCATTTTCTCCAGCTTCGTTGTGCTTAACTCAAGAGTGGTGCTACAGCTGACCTTCAACTAAGCTACAGCAGGCAGCACTGTAACTAACTTGTAACTCTGAAGTAGCTGCCACAGAGCTCTTCCTTGAGCAGTTACTTCCTAAAGGCACCTTGGAAAGAATGGTCACCAGCAGCAATACAGGATCCCCATTTCTTCCACCTCTGATCACAGAGGTGTCGAAGGGGTAGCACAAGCTGCTACTCATTCATACCTTTACCAGAAAGAATTGCTAAGGGAACTGAGAGAGGTCTCTTGCATGGGTACTCACAGCTGCTACTGTCCTGGTTTCTTACAGAAGTCACCACAGGTACTACTACATGAAGAACAGCTTGGGGGAAACCTGGAGTTGCTGCAAATGCCATTTCCCTAATATGAGTACTGCAGGCAGTGTGTGACAGTAACACACTGTGAAGTACTAGTGGTTTACTGCCACTACAATGCCACCTGCATATTACCTATGTAACAAGAGAAGAGGTAATAGCGTCTGACTGAATATGTTTTTTACTGTATCCAATTTTTACTTCTTCACTCCTGTTCTGAGAGGAGGCATGTCCTGCTTATTAGCTACTCTAAATAGGAAAAGGTAAAAAAAAACACAGTCAGTTCCACAGACATTAAGTATGAGCACTCATCTACCTGACTGCAAAGAATTGATATGGGTAGTCCAGCCCTGGGTCTAACTCTTGTGGAAAGAGCAAGGATTTACTCATTGAAAAGCCAGCTGTAGGGATAAGGAGTCGAGTTTGAGTCAGGGCTCATCTCCTAATGCTTACAGAAAGTATGTGAAGGTGGTAGAAAGACAAGGGCTTTCCTAGCTAAACATACTGTTACTGTTGAGATTGACTGCTCTGGTCAGGGAATCCCTTTGATACCTGTCCTTTTTACTGACCATCTTCTGTGAACAGTATTTTGAGTTTGTTTAGTCTCTGGGGAGATAGAGAAGCTATAGATAGCAAAGGGTTATAGAGAAGAGGGGTGTATTAGCTGTAGTAGTTTTCCACTGGTAGAGGCAGTGCATGCTAGGCAGGGACAAGGTCAGCCTCAGAGCTCATGTGTTTCTGCATGGTGCATTTTCTGGAGAAGAGGATCCATTCTTTGAGGTTTTTGCAGTATAAGTCTAAACACTGTATAAGACAACTCATGTATGTCTGATGCACTCGAGGCAGGAGGGTTTGTTAACAGTGAGCAAGAGAGATTTGGGATGATTAGGACTGCTGATAAAGAGAACATTCACTACATGCCCTGCATCTCCTTACAGAGTATTAATGTGCTGCTGTGAAGCAAAACTCCCAAACTGACCTGCACGTTCATCTTGGCTGAAACTCTTAAATTGATTCAAGACTAGTTACTTCAAAGAGGCAGACAGTTTAAAATTAATACCATTGAGCCAAGGCCTTTTGCTGCTTTGTTTTTCTAATTTTGTAAGTTCTCTGACCAGTCTGGTAAGCTGTTTTCCAGTTCGTGGGTRGAGCAAGCTGCTTTTTCTGAAGAGAACTGCTAAAGGAAATGAGAGGTGCTGTGCTCTCTGGGGTGCTCACAGTTACTACTGTCCTAGCTTCTTAAAGAAGAAAGAAGAAATCACCACAAGGTGTAGTCCATGAAGGACCAGCTGTTCTCCAAAGACCCTCCTAGGGTTTATCTTTTCAGATCAAAGACAATGGCTTGAAATTTCTATTCACAGGAATCTTAATATAGGGATATGTATATGCCATTTTAATATAAGGATGGATTTTTCTCCAGGAATTTCAGCTCTTTCCAGCTCCCTGGAATGGTCTGTTTTACTGATGAACCACATCTACTTCTTTTTTCAGGAAATGTTTCATGTATCTTCCTGTTAACTAGGGCAGGACTAGTAATCTGAGAGCTGTGAATTTTCATCCTCTGTCTCTGTCATCTCAAAGTAGGAAGATACATCAGTGGAACTACTTCCATGCATAAAGTACATGTTCATTATCTTGTCAAATCCAGGTCTGTGTGTGAAAGGGGGATCTTGGGGATTTCTTCCTTGGAATTATGATCATCTGTGAGACTACAGATCACAAGTCTATTCCATTTGCCAGACACTGTCAGCACCTTTCTTTCATTGGTGTTTATGGATGTTACCTGTAAAGCATCTTGTAACAACACCATCTGTCCTGCATCAGATAGTTAGTTCAGTCCTTCATTTATCACTGTGACTTTTCTCTGAATTCCTTCCATTCTTTAATACCATTTTCATAAAACAGAGTTCAGGCTTCTGTGCACTATTTCAAACAAGTTTCACCTTCAGTACAAGGGATATAATCCCATGTGAGCCCAGGAAGGGCTATGACCCTTTGAGCAGTGGAAGTCATGAGTGTCACTCCTTCTCTGTAGCTAGTAAGAAGCATTCCTACCCACAGTTATTTCTTAGTCTCCATTTATTGACAGATCTACCTTTCTTTAGTGTTTCTTTCTCTTCAATATATTTTCCCTTCTTCATTCCTCTTGAGGCTCCCCTCATTCAGCATTTATCATGTACATGATGCACTGACATCTTCCTCTCAAACCTGCAAAATGACTCATCTGTTTTTATTCCCTTTTTACTACTCCATTTCTAGTACATGTATGCCTATACAGACAGATCCTTGAGTAGTCTCTCATAAAGTCACGCTAGCTGCTTCATTCTGCTTGCATTCTTCTTTCTCACCGTAATCACAGTCTGTCATTCCTTGGTTAGGATAGATGCTTCAGCATTTTCATAAACAATTTAAATTTTATATCCTATCTATCCTCTTGCCCCATTGACACCAGGATAGTTCATTTGGGAAATCTAAATTTTTTTGTACTTCTTCATTCTAGTAGCTTTAGAAATACCTGTATAGTTTAGTGTGCTGCACTGGCATCATTCATCAGAGTATTTTCTTGCTCCAGCTTACATGGAGAAAGCAGAGTAAAGATGTTATGCACTGATAAAAAATGTCAGGAGACAAGGTTACAATTGAGTGGTCTTTGCCCAGCTCTGAAAAACACTTCAGGTCCAGCTGACAGATATAGGAATAGCGTTTGATTAAAAATCACATGGTCTGAGATGAGGTGAAGTGGGATAAATTAGTAGTGTAGGTTGTATAAAAGTATATGTAATAAAAACATGCATTAATTTGTGTTGGGCTACCCACAGTCTCAGAACTACAACCCTCCAGAGCCCTTGGCACAGGTAGGGGCATCCCTCTTCCAAAGTTTGTCTACACAGTTCTGATTGTTGAAGACAATCTTACTTTGCAGGTTCTCTTTGCTGCATTTGGTAGATTCTTAACCTAAATAGTCATGTGGTTGTTTCCTTTCCTCAGCTTCAGTTTTATCTTTTCTGTTTTGGAAAGGACAACTCCTAGAAATGGAGCATGTGTTGACTGAGTCATCTGCCCAGTGTAATAGGCAGGGCAGCCTCCAACCCCCATTCTGCCTTTTGTTGTAACAAGAGTTGTAAAAGGCAAAAGAAGGTATGAGAAAAGTAATATGTTTCAGGATTTGTGGGTGGGAAGAAACGTACGTTATTCAACAAACGGGAAGAGTGGGGTCCATTTGATGATGCTGTTGGGTAAGAAATAGTGAGCATGGAGAGAACAAGGAATAGCCAGGTAATAGAGTAAGTGGACTGAAGAAAGTGAGAGCACTAAATAAACAGGAAAGGCTGTGTTTGGGGAAAAAAAGAGAGGGGAACCTAACCTGGAGGGGAGGAAAAGCCATACACAGATAATGGAGAGGAGGAAAGGACAGAATATTCTTACAGGGAGAAAGGAAAAAATAAACCCAAGACCCAGAAAGAGGAAAATATTAGTAAAATGGAGGAAGAGGCACTGGACAAAAAAAGTGCAAGAAAAAGAAAAACAGAAACAGGGCTGAAAGGAAAAGTGGAGATGGAAAAGGATTTTTAAAAGATTAAAAAAAAAAAGGAATTAAAAGCAAAGAGAAGAATTGCATAGTTTTTAAGCTAATGAGCATCTTCTTTTTGTTCTTCTACATTGTACTGAAGTTCACTAGCAGACATCCCAGGTCTCCATGTTCAAACACATCAGTATCTCAGCCACAAAGCCTCTCCATATACTGTTTCATTAGAATAATTTTCAGTAAATATTGGGTACAGCATATTTCCCCATTTCTGTGGATAAAACTCAGACCTGTTGCAAAAAGTTAATATCAGTGTGTTTCTTCAGAAATGCCTTCCTTTTTCACCCTAAAATTTTCTCTGGATAGAGTTTGAAGATACTAAATATTACTCATGATCTTCGGTATACCCATCAGCCCAGCTGGAGTTACAGCACAGCAGTTTCAACAAGCCCAGCAGCCAGATGACCAGAATTCCTTGACATTTCTGCAGTGCCTATCCAGACACTGCACAGCATGTGTGTAGTCAGACCGAGACTCTCAAGAAGTTGCTGAATCAGGCCCAAGGGTTTTGGACTAGAAAAAGAAAAAATCTTAATTCCTTAGTAGTCGCTCCTCTGCTTTCTCTTTAGTAACCCTGTCTGCCAGGAGTTTCATTCATTTTGCATAGCATATATGTCACGTGGAGATTTGACCATATGGTTTTTTATGTCCACAGGTTTGGGAGGAAGATTGAACCTCTTTTCTAAGCCATTAAGCAAATACTAAATGTACTGTATGTCAGAGCAATATCTGTAGGCTACTTTGATGTAAAGAAATAATTGAGATAATTCTGGACATAAAGGATCAGGTCATCCCAATCTTTTATACCCATCAGTGGGCTGGAACAGAGGGTCATCAAGGGGACTTGCTCCTTGATACCACTTGCTCTACAGAATTGCTATCTGCCCATGTGTCCCAGAGAAGGAAAAGAAGAGAGAGGCTGAGAAAGTGACTGGGCAACTTGCAGCACAGCCTGTGCCACAGCACTCTCACAGCAGCTCGGCTGTGAGACTTTCTCAGAGAACATGGAAGGGTTTTCCTCTAGCCAAGGGCCAAAGCAGCTGCTGTTGTTATTCCAGGCTGTAAATAGAAACTGTTCAGGAGTCTGTGCTACAGACATACTGCACAGGAGGGACCTTGAAAGAAAGAGGAACCACATTAGATTGCTGGCCCATTAAGTTAAACAGTATACCTGACATAACAATAGGGCCTTAAGCAACAAATCCTCCAATTCAGTGCAGAGAAGGAAAATTTGCAGCAGGACACTCAGGGATTAGGTTCCTTTGGTAACAGCTTCCGCAAAGGAGGAGTCAAAAAGCACATAACTGCCTTCTTCTTCATATGAAAGTCCAGGGAATCTTCTTGGTACTTCTAGATTTCATTCAGTTCCGTAGCAGATCCTGAGTGTGCGCAAGAGGGGAAGTTTGGCTATTCCTCAGTCTTTGAAAGGAGGAAAGTAGTGCTAGACTAAAGTTTTTCTATTGTGAATATGCTTATATTCTGAGATGGCATAGGCCATGACTCCACCTAAACAGGTCATACAGCATGAAAAACATTTGGTAGGTGAATGTAACAGAAGAAACTAGAATGATGATGAGAAACGGAATTTTTCAGTAATTTCCAACTCACAGTTGTAGTTGAATCTGGGTCAGGAAACACCAAAGTCTTCCTGTTGAACACTGGTTGACATCCCGTATGAAGCATACTGGTCTCTGTCCAATTTCCTCATGGAAAACATATGTCACAAAAACATACCAACAGAGTTGTTCTCATTTGGTTTCTTTGTTGGTGTCTTCAAAGARGAGGCCAAGAATGAAATGAGTATGTAGAATAAGTTTTCCTTTTCATGCTAAAATCTTGGCCTTTCATGTCATGGCTGAAACAATTGATGAGGAACAAGAAGGCAGTTTGACCTACTGCTTCCTATGTTACAGTTGTTGTTTAAATGCAGGACTTTCTCATTGTTGCAGGAAGAGGCCAACAATTTTTTGCATAGAAATAGTTCCTCTAAGTATTTCTATATAGAATGTGTGAATATTCTAACACTGGTCAGCCAGAACTATGCAATCCTCCAGCTTTCTGAAGGATCAATGGAGAATTCAGTAGGCAGAAATAACTGTTAAAAAAGCTGGGTAAAAGCTTCAATGAGGGAGGACCTTTTCCTTCACAGCAAATGTACCCAGAGAATTTGCATATTACTGCAACATTGTGACAGATTTATTTTCAATCTGGCACTTGAGGGTTTTAATGTCATTATAAATGATCAAAAATAATGATATGACTGCACAATGCAACAGTGTGGGAAGTACTGTATTAGCTATTACACTTAATTATTTAATACAGAAAATTATTCACACAGTGTTAAAAGCCCAGTGGGATGGTGCACTGGGGTCTCATTCACAACAGCATAGACAGCGTCAGCAACAGCATGTAAAGGGAACGGTTCCAGGGAAAAGTGACTTGCTTTCACTCGCAGAATAAAAATCCCAACTCTCTATCACTTCTATCACAAAGTTATTTAAAAGGGCCAGAAGTTCTCACAGATGTGAATCTTCTCTTCATATAAGAATAATACCGGATAACAGACTGTGATACAACCCT
Source organism: Apteryx rowi (assembly GCF_003343035.1). Taxonomy (NCBI): domain Eukaryota; kingdom Metazoa; phylum Chordata; class Aves; order Apterygiformes; family Apterygidae; genus Apteryx; species Apteryx rowi. Next base: position 2,041,316 of record NW_020449530.1, on the reverse strand, counting down.
TGTAAGAATTTTTCATCATATTAGGAAATGACATTTCCAAGGCTATATGGTCACTGGACTGGACTCTAAGYTGATTTCTCTTCTCTATCACGCATCTGGCTTCTGTGGGATTTTGGAGACTTTAGTTCTGTATATTTCTGCTTCCCCAAGTGTAAAATGAGAATAAGCATCCTCTTTTGTAAAATGTTGTGATTAATGGATGGCATATGCAAGCCAGCATTACATGAAAGTAAGCATTATTTTATTAATTAGTATATTATTTTATTAACTAATCTAAAACTAAGCCATTTCTGAAAATGGAGATGACTTAAAAAAAAAAGAAGCTACTCAAAAAGCTATTGCTCATATCTATGAAGTTGTAGAAAGACTGTGCCTTTCTGCCAATGAGTATCCATTGTCCATGTAGCAACCATGTCAGAGCAGACCATAGCCTTTTCATCTGGTAAGTAAGAGGACTGAGAAACTATTCCACATCCAGCCCCTTATATAGACTGCTTCTTCATCTGTTGTCTGCCACTGCCTTATCTTCCCATAACAGTAAATGGCTCTTTACTCTGAAAGATGTATAGGTTCTGTTCTTACAGGTTGTGAGTTGTATTTTACTTCTTTTGAAATGATCTTCCCCAGACTGGAATGTCAGTCCTACTTCAGATGACAGATCATCAGAAATAGCAAAGCCCATCCTTCTGCTCTTTTCATAGGACTGTTTCATGACGCTGGTTTGGTTTATTGTGTTCAAGACTTATTTTTTGGCTCTCATCAAGACCTGCATATTCTGAACCTTGAAAAATCTTTGAGTATCTACAGATTCTTCCTAATGGAATTTGACAGCAAAATTTTCCTAGATCTCACCATACAGAATGCATTGTGTGATAAATGGTCTGTTCAGAAATAGCAGTCCATCACATTCACTTTTCAGCCTTTCCAGTAAAACTGGGGCTGATTTTATTTCTCTTTACTGAGAACAGGTCTGGTTTCTGACTGCAGGGCAGTAATTCTTAAAAGATTGCAATGTAATTATTGTTCGTGAGGAAAAGAGCCCAACACCTCCTTCGATACCACTGTACCCACAAGGGATCTGGAGGAAGTTCAAAAATTTTTATTTTATTGTTCCAAGTGACCAGCAGGATTGAGAAGAGAGCTTTCCATTACTCTGCCTCCATTTTCATGCACTTATAACAAGGAAGCCTTAGGCATTATTGTTCTCAGTCTTATCTTACCCTTGCTTAACAGGAAGCTATGAGCAATCCAGGCCAAGAGTGACATCAGGATCAGCTAGTTGAATCATCCAGTTTCAGTATGTCTTGTTATCATTCCTTCAGGCCTTCTTAGCATATAGTCTTGAAATACAGTCTTTGCTACCTCTAGGAGATTCTTCCTTAAAAAATGTTCCATGTTACTTTTGCTGTGCTTCTATCCCAGTCTTTAGAGGACTTGTGACCATAACATTGCACTTCAGGCCTCTGACACGGCTGAGTGCTTATATACTACAGTGATAGGCACTTTATTGTAAATGAAAGTAGAACGAGATGTGAGATATCTGTACCATCGCTTAAGTGGGCGGAGAAGGACTCATGGTACCATCTAGAAAATACAATTCTGGTAGAATAATCTGGGCTGCAAGATCTGGAAATGGGAGTTCCCTGTTCACAGAACAGATATGATAAAGACTGTTCTGGCAGATGTCCCCAACACTGTTGATTATCTGTAGGTGTCAAGAGCATGAAAAAGTTCTCTTCTGACTCAAGAGAGTATAGTTCCAGCCTCCATAATTTTATGTTTATTAGTTTGTCAAAAGAGGTCTTGGGGAACTCAGTTCAGGCAAAAGTTTTATTTCTTTTTTTCTGTGATGGAGATACTTATCCACTAGAAGCACACCTAAGTAACTCACTTAGCAACTGCAGGCTTTCAAACAATTATCAGAAGATGATCACTTTTAACCAGTAACAAACTACCCCAGATTTATACCAATGACCTAGAAATAAATATTTCGGTCTTTTTCCAGATCACAAAACCATTTAAGTCCTCCAGCTTCTTCGATTCTGCCATGCTGTCCAGTATGTCCAGACAGGCCCGCAGACCCCAGGGACACCTGTCTGCTCTCAGTAACATCTTCCTGTGGGAAATGTGAGAGAGAGCATGAATGAGAGCGAGAGAGGATCATAAAAGAAAATATCAAAGTTATTTAGCACATATCTTGCTTTACAAATTGGTCTTGTTTTCTTATTGAATAAGCAAAGAAAGGCAGCAGGTTTCTCTAGAACTGATTAGACCTTTGGAAAAGCCTGGAGAGCTGAAAAGCTTCTCTTCTCAGTCCCTGTCTGCTAAAAGATTTGATAGAGTACGGGGGGGGTTGTGCAATTCCCCACAGCAGTGACTCATTACAGCAATTGGTAGGTGAACTGTGGTGAGTCTGTGTCTCAGAATTAATCCATCAATGGATGAGAGCTGATAGATAGTATGCAAATAGATGCTGATTTCTTGCAGTCTGTCAGGAGCGCCAAGCAGCAGCATCCTCCACTTTACTCCTTCTGTATTAGGTTCTGCTAATTTCCCTGATTGCTGTTATGGCTAAATGGTATCTCCACATAACAGAATTTGCATTATCTCCATTTGATGTCGGGAGCTATTGTAGCTTTGTAAGACTCTTCAGGTTACCTGTAAATCTCTCGTATCCGTTTTAAGAAGGTATGTCARGAGTCACAGTGTAGTGTAAATGTCATTTCATTCGATTCTGTTTTCCAGTGAGACTGTCCCTTGCAAAAATACTTTCCAGGAAAGCTTCTTTTAATGAAGTCTGAGAACTGTCTCTCACAACTCCAAATGGCCTGCAGCATTTTCAGAAACATATTCACATTCTAAGCAAGTATCTGTCAAATTGCAGCAGTTCATCTCGTTTTGCAAATCACCAGCAAAATCTGCTTTGGTGCCCTTTACAATGATCAGGAATTTTGGAATATCAGGAAATCAGCCCCTTTCTCTCTTTCCTATATGCTCTTTCCAGCTGATTAAGATTAATATTTCCCTCATTGTTTGCACATACAGGTTTATTTCAGATAAATGGAGGCAAGGTTCTCCTGTCAGTTTGCTTTCCTCTTAGGCTCCATAGGTATCTATATGTCTCAGTTTCTTCCCCACCACCATCTCTTCATTGGTGTATTCATATATACATACATACATATCTTTCCCTTTTTTCCTGCGATACTGCAGCAGCTTCTGCCCCTGGGGACCATCTGACCTACATTCAAATCCCTTGACCCTCTCTGTGCCCTTCATCTTTAGAGGCTTTTCACTCAGAGGGATTTGTTAATTTTTTCCAACCACCTTGTAAGAGATGGAAATGAAAACCTGTGACTAAGCAGACAAATAACTGCACATCAATTAACATAGAGGTGACCCTGCAACTCCCACAGGGCTGGATGCTCATAACCCAAGTGGTACCATGATTCAAACAGCCCTCCCCTCAGGATTTTTGTACTTCAGCATAGTCATATAGCTCTCCAGCCACAACACGTTCTTATTATGGGCTCCAGGTGACTCTGAGCTCAGACCTTCAGATAGACTCCAGTGGACAATTTTTCCTGCTGTTAACACGGTTTCTTGGATTCTGCATTTAGGATCTCATATTCACAGGAGGTAAAAGAAATGGTCTCCAGAGATTTCAGTAGCTCCATTGGTACCAAAACAAACTCCAGTGTCTTTGATAGCTAACCTCAGCAACTAGGAAACCTAAAAATGATTGGCTTATTCATTCTGAAATGATACAATGTCTGCTCCTCTCGCACAAATGAGATTCCATTCCAGTCAGCTACTGCATATTTATGCTCAGCCTTTCATTAACTTATTGATCATGTGGTGATTCATTATCCTTTGCTACCTTTGAGGAAACAAAAAATGGGGAAAAAATGTGCTGTAATGGTGAGGTATTTCCATGTTTTCTGAATATTCAGTCCAATCCTCCTGGTCTCTTTCTGTCCTCCTTTCTTCCCAAAAGCTTCATGAGTCTCCACAGAACTCCCACAAGAGAGGGCAACTACCACTCCCCAATAAGCCCCTAGGGCTGCCATAATGTGATATGTAATTATACAGCTAAATCAGTGTCAAGCATCTCCCTTTAAGGGTAAAAAATGGTATTAGACTCTAAATTCCTGTACTGCAAAAACAAACAGTGCCATCAATTCACTTCCAGTCAGACCTCCACCCCCTTGGGAAAAGTATACAGAACTTTCTGGTGGGAAAAATAGTTTGGAAATACAACCTCTTTATTAGAGTGAAACCTCTTCCTTCATTCAGCTTGTCTTTCATTAGCCGCCCTGGTACACTCCAGTGAAGAATGTGGCTTTAAGAGGTACTTTGAGGTCACAAGAGGCAAATCCCCAAGGGGTCTAATTCACTCTCTGTATGTACTCATAATTCTTGACAAAATTATGAGTTCTGATCCAAAGCTAAGTAATCACATGGTCATTCATAGGTAAATGTCTCTAAGGAGGGTGGTTTTTTAAGGAAGATTCCATTAACTTGCACACAAATGAAGCATCTATGTTCTCTGTTTTCTTTGAGCTCTATTACTGTGAATAATATCTTCTTATTTTTCACCCTTCTGTTTGAAATACAGAGGGAGCAGGTGAGGAGGAAAGGAAAGTTTTAAAATTCATGTATTTTCTTAATTCAACATTAGCATATTGGATATGGGGTTGAATAAAACTGCATTCATATCCATGGTTCCTCTTTATCACTCATATAAGAGGTACAGAAGGAAGAGAAGAGTTCTCTGAGTCAACCTTACAGCCAAGCAGTAGCGTGCCATCATAGTGTTCCTTCTGTGCTGCATAACGGACCAGCCCATGACTTTCAAAGCAAGAAGCTGGCTGATGAGACTCAGCAGAGCATCCCCGGGGAAGAACTCAAAGGGTAAATCTGGAGTAATTCCACAGAAGTTAGCAGGGTGACTCCAGATATGCTGTGATCTCACAAAGGTCCAAATCAGCTATATGTGATGGCAATGAAAAAGGGACCTTTTCTTTCCAGATCAGAATCTCTCCTGAGATGTGCCAGCTGTGTCAGCATAATTCCATTGCTTTCAGTGAAGTTACATTACTGCAACTGGGAGCAGAATTTAACTCGGTGGATTCAGTGGTCGTCTGAGGACAGAATTTGATGTTACTTGTCATCCTGGTTTTGTACCAACAGCAAATGCTGTTATAACAGCAGCCATGGCTGTTGAGCTCTGTGTCCAGAGTTGCTCAGTAAAAAGAAATTGCTAATTTGGTTACCCCAAAAATACTCTTTGCTATATGATTGGCATCATACAGCCAGTAAAAATAACCACGTATCCATCACAACAGATTTAAAAGTAGAGAGTCTTCATTTTAGTGGGTGAAACCCTGCACAACTTGTTTCTAATCTTCACCCTTGCAGCTGCCCAAAAGCAAACTCTGCTTTTCCTGGAGTTGCTTGGGTTCCTGCTGAAATCCTTAGTAGTTCCCAAACTGTAAAGTTGGAGAAGGAAATGGAAGATAGCCATGCTACTGAATGCATGTGTTCATTTGGCTGTGCCATGTGAGCAGTGCCATTGCCTTCAGCAGGACTGTCCACATGAACAGGGGCAGGAGGACTGGGCCTGTTGTCTTCTACTCCATTCTCTCTGATCCTGCAAGTGTCTTCTCTGCCAAGGTTACATCAGGCTCCAATGGCACTTTTTGCAACTCTGTATGATCTGTGTCTGTCCTTTATTTATTAAAATGCGTGTGCCTCTACAATTTAATCTGCCATTCTCTCCCTCCCCTTCCTCTTGGTGAAGTCTAATTACAGTTTTATTCCAGGTCCATCTGTTTGCTAACGATGCTGGACATCACTGCTGAATTCATTCTAATATTTGTTATGTATTTTCTAGGCTGGATGCTGAATAATAATATTCTCTGAATTTGCTTTTGCTCCTGTTTCCTTCCCCCCTGTTGTAGCTAATTGTGTAGTGATGAGTAGTCATGGGATGATTTCTCCTCGCAGTGCAGATCTGTTAAGTTACCTATTTCAGGCAAAATAAAAGGCTTTTTTGTGGTTTTGAGAAGCAAATTTCCAAGTCCACTCTATCAGCTCCCTTCATTGTGTGGAACCAGTCGGGCAGTGTCTTTCTCTGCCTCTTTTTTTTTTTTTTTTT